>NW_028317983.1:2382500-2711250 GCF_062004578.1 Staurois parvus
TGCTCTGCCCCAATAACAGAAGGTTTGTACCTTTGTACGGATCTGGGGGGTAAACCACACATGGACCTGTGCATTGTTCCAATGATGTGCTAAT
Organism: Staurois parvus; assembly: GCF_062004578.1. Taxonomy (NCBI): domain Eukaryota; kingdom Metazoa; phylum Chordata; class Amphibia; order Anura; family Ranidae; genus Staurois; species Staurois parvus. The sequence goes on from NW_028317983.1 coordinate 2,382,595, forward strand.
TGCAATGCTCTGCAGGCTTCAATGCAAAATTTTAACAAATAATCATTTTTTATTTTACTAATGCGATACATTTATTTCATTTTTGGTAAAAGGTGGACAATGCCTTTAACCAATCACATATAATTATTAATGAGCAGGGGTGTACCCTCCATAGTTTGTGCTGGAAGGTGTCCCTCTTTGCCATCTCGGGAAGTTGGAGGTGAGTCTGTGCAGAGGGCATAGCAGTATGAGGGAGGTAATTCAGGGTAAGAGCGGGGGATGGTTGTGGAAATTGCTGGATTATCATTCCAGGACTCTTTCCAAATTTCGCTTCTATAGACGGTGAACAAAGCGCAGCGAATGGCTCAGATACACCAAGACATGTAATTATAGGAAACTTCAGTTGTTGCTGGGAGGGAGAAATCCATCAGCACTCATTTCACTTTGCCTAACAGGACAGAAGGTGTGATCACTTCTGAAAATACTTCACCGGGATAAGAAAATATGCTCTAAATCCATTTATCATGTGTATTCTTCTTGGATTTTGGTGTGCTTTGTGTATTTCTCCCAGATCTGTGCAGTAATCCAGTGTGAGACTTTACAGAGCTTGCTGTAATAAAGACCGCTCAGTGCTGCTCTCTTTCCTTGTGCAGGGTGACTGGTCTTGTCTCCGCTCCCTCCTGTAGTTTCTGCAGGCAGCCTATAGTGGGTGGAGCTGCTGAGCCCCTCCCACAGCTGTTCTCTCTCCTTGTGCAGGGTAACTGGTCACATCTCTGCCCCCTCCTGCAGTTTCTGCAGGCAGCCCATAGTGGTTGGAGCTGCTGGGCCCCTCCCACTGTTCTGTTCTCTCTGCTTGTGCAGGGTGACTGGTCTTGTCTCCGCCCCCTCCTGTAGTTTTCTGCAGGCAGCCCGTAGTGGGTGGAGCTGCCGGGCACCTCCCACAGCTCTGTTCTCTCTCCTTGTGCAGGGTGACTGGTCTCGTCTCCATCCCCTCCTTTAGTTTCTGCAGGCAGTCTGTAATGGGTGGAGCTACTGGGCCCCTCCCACAGCTCTTTTCTCTGCACATGCTATGTGATGATGTCACTGCTACTTTTACAAGGCAATAACTGGGTTTTCTAAAGGCACACAACAATCTGATTGTACATTCCCTATAAAATCTCATCTAAATTTACCAAAACTGTGTAATAAGAGGGCAAATCTGTACATTCCATTCAATTTCTATCCACTCCCCTAGCCCCTTTTGCTTTATTTTGTTCAGGGGTCTCCAAATGTTTTATTTAGGGGGCCACATGATTTATTTACCAAATGTTTGCACACTGAAAAATATCAGTTTTATAAATGAACAAATTGAATTGAAATGAAATGAATAAATAAACTTTACTGGGTTTTCTTTTTTTTTTTTGGTAATCCGCATGATTACAATTTAGAACAACAGGGAATAAAATACTTCAGTAAAACAAACTTGAGCCCATCAGAGTCCTCTCTTACATCAGATTCCCCAAAAGAGTCCCCCGAACATAATAGTCCCCATCAGAGTACCCGTTACATCAGAGACCCCCATCACAGTCCCCTTCAATATTTCCCCTTATATCAGAGTCCCCCCCTTGCATGAAGGTACCCATCAGAGTCCCCCCATTACATCAGAGTCCCCTTCAAAATCTCTCCTTATATGAGAGTCCCCCCCCAACATGAAGGTCCCCAGAGTGCCCCTTTACATCAGCTTCCCCCTCAAAATCTCCCTTTATATCAGAGCCCCCTCTTTCATGAAGGTCCACATCAGAGTCCCCCTCAAAATCTCCTGACATCAGAGTTCGCCAATTACATCAAGGTCCCAGTAAGGGCGTTACATCAGAGTCCCTAAATTACATCAAGGTTCCAGTAAGGGGGCTGCATCAGAGTCCCCCAATTACATCAAGGCCCCAGTAAGGGGGTTACATCAGAGTCCCCCAATTACATCAAGGCCTCAGTAAGGGGGTTACATCAGAGTCCCCCAATTACATCAAGGTCCAGTAAGGGGATTGCATCAGAGTCCCCCAATTACATCCAGGTCCCAGTAAGGGGGTTACATCAGAGTACCCCAATTACATCAAGGTCTCAGTAAGGGGGTTACATCAGAGTACCCCAATTACATCCAGGACCCAGTAAGGGGGTTACATCAGAGTACCCCAATTACATCAAGGTCTCAGTAAGGCTACTTTCATACTGAGGAGTTTTTGAAGCGTTTTTGCATTAAAAAAGTGCCTGAAAAGCTCAAGAAAACTGCTTCCCTATGTATGTGAATGTATATCGATGTCTGTTTTCACACTGAGGCGTTGCGCTTGCAGTGCGGTGTAAAAGCTCCTGCTTGCAGCATCTTTGGGGCATGTTTGGTGAGTTAAAAGAAACGGACCAAAACCGTCTCTTCCTATTAAAATCAATGGATCTGCCTGAAAATGCCTCTGAGAAGTGTTTCTTGGTGCAATTCTGAAGAAACATGAAGGAAAAAAAAAAAAAAAAAGCGTGGTAAAAACGTCTGTGTTTTTGCGGCACATCAGTGTGAAAGTAGCCCAAAAGTCCCCCCCTTACAACAGAATCCCCATCAAAGTCCTCCCATACATCCAGGGCCAACACAGACACAAACCAAAAGAGAGGAAATGACAGAACTGAAAAGTAAGAAAGCAATTAACATGAGTGCAAAACGCACGTAAAACCGGTCTTGCATTTTATTACATTTTGACACAACACATTACAAGCACTCTAAAAAACACATGCTTTGCATTTTTTCCCCGCAATGGTGGTAACGGGCCCTTGCGTAAAATCCACACCTGACCCCATCCTCCCTTTTAGCAGTCAGCTCTTGTTAGACGTTCAGCGTTCACATTTCCTGAATATTGAGGTTTGATTGCGTGGAGACACTCGGTGTATCTGGATCATCGCCATGCTGGTGTTTCTGGCTGCAGAGGGTTCATTCCACTTTGCATTGTTGGAGATCTCGCCGTTACTGTACTTCATTCATAAAATGAGGACTTTGTTCAATGGAGGAGAAGAATGTACGAGTCACAGAGTCGGCGCTCTTCTAACTGGGATGTGAAACCAACTCATACAGGGTAAGAAGAACCTGGCTGGAAGTGAGCCTGTGGCACGTGAAACAACCGCAAAATGTGCCGAGCCGGCCGATCAACGGACGTTCGTCTTCACTTCACCACTTGCCCTCCAGAGGATTTACCCCCCTCCTGACCGGGCCATTGTTTGAGATATGGCGCAACGTTACTTTAACTCACAATTGCGCGGTGCTGTATCCAAATTAAATTTTTGTCCTTTTTTTTTTTTACCCACAAATGGAGCTTTCTTTCGGTGGTAATTGATCACCTGTGTATTTTTTCGTTTTTGTGCTATAAAAAAAAAAAAAAAAAAAAAATATATATATATATATATATATATATATATATATATATAAATAAAATTTTATTTTTTACTTTTTGCCATTAAACATATCCAGTAAAAAATTAAAAAAAACAACAAATTTCGTCATAAATTTAGGCCAAAATATATTCTGCTTCATGTTTTTGCTAAGAAAAAATGCCATAAAACAAAAAAATCAAAAATCAAAAATCAAATTTCGTCATAAATTTAGGCCAAAATATATTCTGCTCCGTATTTTTGCTAAGAAAAAATGCCAATACATGTAAATTAAGTGGTTTACATGAAAGTTATAGCGTCTACAAGTGGCGGTATATATTCTGGAATTTTGTTTTTCACTAGTAATGGCGGCAATCAGCAACTTCTAGGGGGACTGCGACGGGCATTCTAACACTGGGGGGAACTGACTTGGTGTCATTGACATCCCCAGTGACACCAATACAGTGATCAGTGCTAATAAAAAGCACAGAGACTGTATAAATAGCACTGGGCAGGAAGGGGTTAACATGAGGGGCAATCAAAGGGTTAACTGTGTGCTGTTTTACTATGTGTGTGTGCGCGTGTTCACTGTAAAAAAACAAAAAACAAAACATTGCACGAGAAATCCAGACACACTGGTAGATTTAGTTATAAATGAATGACACCCTGAAACAGATCGCATAACGCGATGCGATTGCCAGAAATCAAATGGCTCAGATTGCATTGCATCCGCACCAAAAGGGTGCAGGACCCCTCTTTATACCTGCACTTGAATCACATCGCATGGGTGTTCTCACCCATGCAATGCGATTCAGGTGTGGACTTAAAAAAGGTTCCTGAACCCTTTTGGTTCGGATGCGATGCAGTTTGAGCCACACAAAATGTATGGCTCAAATTGCACCGCAGAGATTTGCATGCAATTCCCACAGGAATGCGGTGCGATTCCTGAGCAAACGACACGCGGTGCGATTCCTGGGCGACCGACACGCGGTGCGATTCCTGGGAGAACGGCACGCGGTGCGATTCCTGGGAGAACGGCACGCGGTGCGATTCCTGGGAGAACGGCACGCGGTGCGATTCCTGGGAGAACGACACGCGGTGCGATTCCTGGGAGAACGACACGCGGTGCGATTCCTGGGAGAACGACACGCGGTGCGATTCCTGGGAGAACGACACGCGGTGCGATTCCTGGGAGAACGACACGCGGTGCGATTCCTGGGAGAACGGCACGCGGTGCGATTCCTGGGAGAACGACACGCGGTGCGATTCCTGGGAGAACGACACGCTGTGCGATTTCGGGGCAAATTACATGCGGTGTCTTGCACCGCATAGTGTAAACCCGGGCTTAGGGTTTTTAGACCTACATGCAGCACCAATTAACCTACCAGCATGTCTTTGGAGTGTGAGAGCAAACCAGAGTATCTGGAGGAAACCCACACAAGCACAAGGAGAGCATGCAAACTCCATGCAGATAGTGTCCTGCCCAAGATTCAGACCAAGGACCCCAGCACTGCAAAGCAAAGAGGGAAAATCACTGAGCCACCGACATGTTTTAGGTTATAGTTTGGCGCCACCTAGCTGTAACTTTCCCAAAAATCCATACACTGTAATATAGCAACACTATGGGGGGAGATTTACGAAAACTGGAGCACTCAGAATCTGGTGCAGCTGTGCATAGCAGCCAATCAGCTTCTAACTTCAGCGGGTTCAATTGAGGTTTGAAAATAAAACCTGGAAGCTGATTGGTTTCTATGTAGAGCTGCACCAGACTTTTCAATATACCGTTTTAGTAAACAACCCCACAGCTTCCGTGCAAAGATGTCATTGGATGAGCAGATCCTGTTTTTTTTTTCTTTTTTTAAAGATCTGTTCTTCAACACATATGCTTAGATCACAGGAACATGCATGTTTAAGTCAATGCAGAGGGGAAAGCTGCAGGTACCTCTGATATTGGCTGATCTCAGGGAAAACATCTCAGGGCTGAAAATAGCCAACACAGCTGGTGGCAATCATAGTTGAAGCCATTGCTGAATAACCAACAGTGGAAAATATTTTTTGGCACACTGGGGGTATATACAGATATCTTAAAGCTGTACTTTAAATAAAAAGCCAATATATGCCATTAAAAAGTTTTATGTGAATTGCTTTACTTTCCAAAATATTCTGGTAATACTGTTTATCAAGTCATGTAATTCATACAGTGCTGACATGCTGCACAAGGCTGACACCGCATTGAAAGTGTTACCAAACCCCGGACCCTGCATTCACCATATCCGCTCTCCCCGGAGCCCGCATTCACCATATCCGGTCTCCCCGGAGCCCGCATTCACCATATCCGCTCTCCCCGGACCCCGCATTCACTATATCCAGTCTCCCCGGAGCCTGCATTCACTATATGTGGTCTCCCCTGACCCTGCATTCACTATATGTGGTCTCCCCTGACCCTGCATTCACTATATGTGGTCTCCCCTGACCCTGCATTCACTATATGTGGTCTCCCAGGACCCTGCATTCACTATATGTGGTCTCCCAGGACCCTGCATTCACTATATCTGGTCTCCCCGGACCCCGCATTCACTATATCCGGTCTCCCCGGACCCCGCATTCACTATATCCGGTCTCCCCGGACCCCGCATTCACTATATCCGGTCTCCCCGGACCCCGCATTCACTATATCCGGTCTCCCCGGACCCCGCATTCACTATATCCGGTCTCCCCGGACCCCGCATTCACTATATCTGGTCTCCCAGGACCCTGCATTCACTATATCTGGTCTCCCAGGACCCTGCATTCACTATATCTGGTCTCCCAGGACCCTGCATTCACTATATCTGGTCTCCCCGGACCCTGCATTCACTATATCTGGTCTCCCACAGTACACAGAACATGGAAATGCAATTATTTTAGTAAATATAAACTGCTAAATACCTTTTCTCATCAGTAGTTAGAGCAGTCTTGTGACTTCTATCAGTGTCCAGCAGAGAACTAGTTAAAGCTTGTAGGCATTTTCATTCTCCCCTGACTGTCCTATGAGGTTGCAGGACCCCCATCCTCTGTCTGGACAGTGCTGATTACTTGCACCCTCCTAAAAGAAAAAAACAAAAAAAAAAAACAGCCTCTAGCAATACACACCAATCTAATCATGTGCAGAATGCCCCCAAGGGTCTGATCTATCAGAAGATAGATTGAGGACAGTAGAAGAAGGGGGAGGATCAGAGAAGACAGGATCAAACAGCCTTTTTACACAATGCAGAGGATTAACCCCTTAGGTTCCACAGTGAGTATAACAAGCATGCTTTACTGCATATACAGACTGATTTTACTGTTGTGGGTTTAGTAACACTTCAAGGAATAAAGTCCCTCCTCCCTTCAAGTTCTAAACTTGCTGATTGGACAAGGATTGAGTGGCAACAAACTGACAAAGTCATCTCTACTGTCCCTCCATGTTTGCAGTAATAAAGACACAGCACTGCAAATCTGTAGATATTGGTATTGGCTGACATGGTTGGTCCTGGTTTTTTGAACACACACTGGGCCCGGTCAACACATCTGCAGTGTATCAATGCGCATCCATTTACCTGGACCATCCGCAGCGTATCAATGCGCATCCATTTACATGGACCATCCGCAGCATATCAATGCGCCTCCATTTACACGGACCATCCGCAGTGCATCAATGCGCATCCATTTACATGGACCATCCGCAGCATATCAATGCGCCTCCATTTACATGGACCATCCGCAGCGCATCCATGCGCCTCCATTTACATGGACCATCCGCAGCGCATCCATTTACCTGGACCATCCGCAGCGCATCAACGCGCATCCATTTACATGGACCATCTGCAGCAGATCAATGTGCATCCATTTACCTGGATCATCCGCAGCGCATCCATTTACATGGACCATCCGCAGCGCATCAATGCACATCCATTTACATGGACCATCCGCAGCGCATCAATGCGCATCCATTTACACGGACCATCCGCAGTGCATCAATGCGCATTCATTTACACGGACCATCCGCAGTGCATCAATGCGCATTCATTTACATGGACCATCCGCAGTGCATCAATGCGCATTCATTTACACGGACCATCCGCAGTGCATCAATGCGCATTCATTTACACGGACCATCCGCAGTGCATCAATGCGCATTCATTTACACGGACCATCCGCAGCGTATCAATGCGCATCCATTTACATGGACCATCCGCAGCGCATCAATGCGCATTCATTTACATGGACCATCTGCAGTGGTCTGAATAATTTAAGGCTAGGTTCACACTACCCAATGCTCTGAAAAGTGATCTGTGGTAGATTTTCAGCGTGCAAAAGACATTGTCAGGCATCCAGGAGGTGATCCTAACGCCTTCTCAATGCTTGTTTGGCCAAACACCGATTTATAAGGGCACCAAGGCTCCATTGATGTTAAGGGCCGCAACTGACAGGCAACTCGGCATGCCACGTTAATCTGGAATGGCCCCAGTTAGGGTCGCCACCTCATCCCTTTAAAAACGAACACCAGGGGCGGACTGACCATTTGGAAACTTGGGCACTGCCCGAGGGTCCAGGGTCAGTAGGAGGCCCCATGAAATGCCCCTGGTACCTTTTTCATAGGCTTTTTTTGAGTTTGGGCAAGGACACAGGGGCCCCATGATCCCCTATTGCCCGGGGGCCCCATGAGTTGTCTGTCCGCCCCTGAATGACACAGGTTCTGGGGCTAATTTAATGCAGATAAGGCACGAAGGCTGGCCATACATTATACAATTTTCTTGAGATTTTTGGTTTAAATTTACCAAAAACCATATAATGAGGTCAAACCTAACAACACTTTCAATTGTATCCAATTAGGCAGGACCTTGTACTACATAGTTTAAGGTAAATCTAAAGGAAATTGGGCAGCAAATTGTATAGTGTACGGCCAGCCTTAGGCTAGATTCACACCTATGCAGATTGCGTGCTATACGTTTCTGCAGTGCTTTTTACGGTTTTGCACATGCATTTGAAAATTTTTTTCTCTCTTGTTGCTAGGCAGATTAAAAACGCAAAGCGCATAAAAAAAAACAAAAACCGTCACTGCATGCTTTTCTGCAGCGTCTCTATTGAAGTCTATAGAACAAAAAAAATGCAACGTTTTGCGTTTAAAAAATTCCTTGACCATTTCCAAAAAACGCACCGGGTGAAAACACAGATGTGAATGTGTCCAATAGGAAATCATGTTAAATGGACTGCTGTGAGCTTACGCAAAACACTTGGGTGTGTACCTAGACTAAAGCAGGCCATACATGGGTTGAATTCCTAACGCTTTTTCAATCGAAAATATAATTAATTCTGTAATCCGATGGTGCCACCAATGATTTCGAAAAGCTGTTTTTCACAAACTTTCCAGCATGCCCGATAAAAGAAATGGGGAGGAGCCACGAAAATTGTCCGCTGCCATTGCCCCAATAACAGAGCAAAAATTGGCTGATTATTCTTAGGTCCGATTTTCGAACAAAAAAAAAATCGCTCGAAAATCAACCCATGTATGGCTGGCCTGAGTGAGTTTAATTACCACCTTAACCAGCCACAGAACCTGTGTAATTAAGGTGTGAGGTATCAGCCCTATACACAGCATGTGAACAGCCTCCTCTGGATATATTTTACACTGTCGGCTCAGCCACCCGAGGGGCCAATAAAGCCCAACCGCCTGTATGCAAGAGGCCAGTGACTGCATCTGATTGGCTGCAGCACTGGTTAACCAACGATTTTCCACCTTGTTTCTTCAATTTTTCAGTCGAATTTATAATGCTGACTGGGTCTCCTCCAGCTCGATTCAGCAGAAATCATCCAAGATTCAAGCTGTGGACATCAAGCTTGACGAGTAACCAACCTCCCCCAACTAAACTACACACATTGCTAGTTTTTTTTTTTTGGGGGGGGGGGGGGTTGGTAGATTCCTACCTTTTTGTGCTGTATGTATGACCATGTCCTCTCTGATCTCCGAATGGGAGGGTCGGTCTTTGATATCTCCAGCTGAGCAAAGCCGTTGTTCTAACAAGTAAAGCTGCAAGGTCTTTGGACAATGATTGGACCTATAGCTGGCCGTACACATGGCAAATTTAGAGGAAACTCCAACCAATTTCAATCAACCAAGAATCACACATAGAATTGAAAGTAGCTGCCCACCACCTACAAGTACAATAGAAATATACCCATTGACCCTATTGGTAGTGGTGCAGATCTGTGTTGTAATAAAGGGGTTTGGCAGGTGTTGGTCATACTGCTACATAAAAATACAAAAAATAGTGCAGCGCTAACAACCTATACTAAAATACAAATGAGATAAATGGAAATATCACATATAGAATGCACAATAAATATTCAGTGTTAGGTGCTCATAAAATACTATGTGCAGCAGTCCATAAATGCCAATGATGGTGAAAAAATCACAGCAAAACTCCGTGAGGTGATCACAGTGCCACTCAGTGTGCGGTCAATCCACAGATGGCCAAGATGGCCCCTCACCTCCTTGATGCGACCCACTGGGCCAAACAGCTATGTAGGTGACCTTATACACCCGATAAGGTATCATCAAAAGGATGGAACGTATGGATAGATCCCTCCAATATCTTCTCCTATCTCCTAGGTACTCGATTCCACAAAACCGTTAAGATACCATTAAAAACAAAGAAGATCCTCCATAGTGTAATCCAGTTTTAATAATAACATGAATATAAATAAAATGCCCACTCACATGTAAAATGACAAAGATCAGCTTTTTCCCATATCATGGGTGTGTTTCCATGGTTCTCATGCTAAGAAATGCATTCAGCTCCACTAGCTCCACACTCCCTCCAGAAATGGCGCCGACGCCAGAAATTACGTCACCGTGCCACCGGAAAAAGATGTCAGTACGTACCTTAACGCGTTTACGTCATGATCCACGTGACTTCCTCAGAGTCACTCTGAATAACACTGAATATTTATTGTGCATTCTATATGTGATATTTCCATTTATCTCATTTGTATTTTAGTATAGGTTGTTAGCGCTGCACTATTTTTTGTATTTTTATGTTCTTTCCTTGTGGTTGAGGCGAGTGTGTGCTGCTTATTAATAGGCGTTCCATTGAGCGCAGGAGTTTTTTTTCATTATCTAGTAGTTACCATACTGCTACATAGTTAGTCTGGTTGAAAAAAGACAAGTCCATCCAGTTCAACCATAGAAAAAATAAAAATGCATGATGCATTTGCTCCTGCTGGGGAAAAATAGGGATATTCTATACATCAGCCGTGGTGAACTGAGCTGAAAGTTCACATTCCCACCCCCGCGGCAATCTGGGACAACACACGCACACAGCATTTTCTTTTTACAAAATATGAAAAATATTTTTAAAAATACATTTCAAATATACAGCATGTCTTTAAAAATACAAATCTACATTTTTGGAATGCATTTAAAAATATATGTAAAAATGTTAAAATAATTTTATGTTAAAAAAAAATCTGAAGAATATAATTACATTTTTTTTTAATATATTCAGATTTTTTTAATATATATATATATATATATATATATATATATATAAAAAGTCATTTTAACATATATTTGTAAATGCATTCCAACAATGTAGATTGGTATTTTTAAGGTTATACAGTATATTTGAAATGTATTTTTAAAAAATGTTTTCATATATTTTGTAATAAAAAACGCATTTTAACATACAGTGATATATATATTATCATTATTATACAGGATTTATATAGCGCCAACAGTTTGCTCAGCGCTTTACAATATAACGGGAGACAGTACAGTTTAATACAAGAGGGATAGGAGGGCCCTGCTCCTTGGAGCTTACAATCTAGGAGGGAGGGGCTAGTGGTACAAAAGGTAGTAACTGTGGGGGATGGAGTGGTTGGAAGAGTAGAAGATTCCATTATTAGCTGAGGGCAGGATAGGCTTCCCTGAAGAGATTTTATATATATATATATATATATATATATATATATATATATATATATATATATAAATAAATAAAAATAATGGCCAAAATTGTAGTATTTTAAATATATGTCAATACATTTGGGAAGAATATTTTTAAAATATATTTCAAATATATTTTCCTTCCCTGTGGGTATGGTTGTCATAGTGCAGAAGAGGAATAGCTGCCAGCAGTTGAGTCTGCAGGGTACAGCACTAAAGACAAATAAGAGCTGCTGTTTGGATTTTTAAAATGTCCGGATGACTTTAGGCATTTTCTCATGAGAAAAGAATCCAGCCTTTTAGTTTCAATATTAATTTAACTTGTTACCATTGTCGATTTATGAGGAAATCAAAGGAAACATGAACTGAAGAAATGATTGCGTCATATGTAGATTGATTTGTAATTTATTTGTTTTATCTTTTTGTAGAGCCCTGAAAACTTCTACAGCCAGATTATACATAAAACAACCTAGGTGGGCGCCAATGGGCATCCAGGGGGCCCAGCTACAACTTTCATCATCCCTTAGTAAACCAGAGGTAGAACACAGTTGGTCAAAGCTGAGCACCTGTCACTTGACAAGGGAGGCTGTACTTGTAGGCCGTTGGAGTTTGATGATGCTATGCCAATAAATGGAAATGGAGTGTCTTCTCTGTGTCCATTGCCTTATTAATGTTAGCTGCTAGGATCGAAGGCAAGAAGTCAAAGCTGCCACCTTATCTAGAGCTCCATTCTGCCTTAACCCAAGCCACTTTGTACAACGTTCATTGGTCTTGGTGGTCAGATAATGATATCCCCATTAGTGGTTGTCTGTAGTAGTCCTAAGTAGATTCTCTTCTGAACCCACATGGGTGAATCCACGTATAGTTGAAGGGTGGGGAATGTCCCCGCTGCAAAATGATTGGCCCATTACAGGTGACAATTTTTGACCATGTGTTCAGAAGAGATTCTGAACACTCAAACTCATCTCTAGTCCAAAGGAAAATATCACAAGTCTACAGAACTCTACAGTTCATGATGACCAGGGGCGGACTGACCATTTGGAAACTCGGGCACTGCCCGAGGGCCTGGGGTCAGTAGGGGGCCCCATGAGATGCCCCTGGTACCTTTTTCATAGGCTTTTTTGAGTTTGGGCAAGGACACAGGGGCCCCATGAACCCCTATTGCCCGGGGGCCCCATGAGTTGTCAGTCCGCCCCTGATGATGACACTCCAATGTAATACTCAAATCCAACCAAGAGTTCTGAACAGAATGAGGAAAGATTCCAACCTTTGCTAACTATTGTTAATGCTGTCTGTCTTATTTGGGAGGTTTCTCTCTACTTTCTGTCTATTTGTTACGAGGTAGGACAGGAAGTGGTCAGGAATCCCACTCCAATGGAGACACAGAATGCAGTAAAACAGATTTTCTATACATTTTTATTGAATGTTTGCAATGTTGTAGCAAAGTAAGAGCTTACAACAATCAAACTAATTTAAAGAGCCATGGATCGCCATACAATCAATATAATTCAGATGTGCAAATATTATTAGGAGATTACACACACACACATCCAATTGCTTGGTAACACAAATTGCTAAATCAGCCAATCACATGGCGGCAACTCAATGCCTTTAGGCATGTAGACGTGGTGAAGACGACTTGCTGAAGTTCAAACCGAGCATCAGAATGGGGAAGAAAGGGGGATTTAAATAACTTTGATCGTATCATGGTTGTTGGTGGCAGATGGGCTGGTTTGAGTATTTCAAAAACTGCTGATCTACTGGGATTTTCACACCTAACCCATCTCTAGAGTTTACAGAGAATGGTCTGAAAAAGAGAAAATATCCAGTGAGCAGCAGCTGTGTGGACGAGATCAGAGGAGAATGGGCAGACTGGTTGCTGCGACATTCAGATGATAGAATTTGGCATAAACAACATGAAAGCATGGATCCATCCTACCTTGTATCACTGGTTCAGGCTGGTGGTGTAATGGTGTGGGAGATATTTTCTTGGCACTAGCAAGCTGTACCTAATAAAGTGACCGTTGAGTTGTACATAGCTGTGCCCAGTTGCAGCCGAGCCTGCCAAACAGAGGCCTTCTTCAGTATTTGAGAGGAAGGACCTGTAAGCAGAAATGGTGGCATGTTGAAAAGTTAGGTTGTGTGTAACACTTTATATAGCCCTGATGGTGGGTTAGTGAATATGTACCCATGGAGTGAGGGCCATGAAAGAAATGGTAGTAGCTGGTGGTATACAGAGGTCAATAGTTTGAGAAGATAATCAAAATGGAAAAGAGAGAAAAGGGGAAAATTTCAGGTGAGGAAGGTCAATTGGAAGGTTATTAAGAGTAAGGTTTAGCAAGGGAACCAGGGGATGTTTTACCATGTAAGCAGTCTACACAGTATTGTTTCATTATGGGGTTGATCCACTCAAAAGGTCAACAAAGACCTGCTGAAATCTCGAGGGCGGTAATGTTTAACCCATGGAGTCCAGATCCACTAAGATTTTCATACCGAGTTCTGAGAATTGCAGCCACTCATGGATTGAGAACAATATCTTATACTGTACCTGTGTAATCACAGGAGTGGAGGACCACCATGCCTTTGCAAAAGTTTGATTTCTTGCTGTAAACATAAACATCAGAAGATGAAACTATGATTTTGTACATATTTGATGGTTTCAGACTTAACTATCTCCCTAGGTGACTTTTGTTTCTCCTTACCCAAGATAGTGTCCAATATTTGGTCCACACTTGCCCAGACCTCTTTATCTTTGGGCATTTCCACCATATATGGAGGACGGTGCCTACTGATTGCGGTTCTCTAAAACATTTGTAAGTGGAGGTGGCCAAAACACATTTCCTAGTAGAGTGAGGAAAGTTTACAACTTCTGTCAGGATTTTATTGTGTAAGGGAATTCCCGTGAGACGGCTGGCAAATAGACGTGCGCATGCGCACAGAAATGCACGATCACGCACACGCTCGTGCACGCTCACGGTGAAGATTGGCGCCAGAGGGACCATTTAAAAGGTGCCTGTGCCGAGTGCTGACTGGTCTTCAGCTGTTCCCCGCTTGTTCCTGTGTGATTTCCTTGTTGCTGACCCGGCTTGTTCCTAACCTGACTCTGATTACTCTCCTGCTTGATACTTGCTCCTGACTTTGGCTTGGTTATGATTTGGTACCTCGCTGTCCGCCCGTTGATGACCCTGGCTATTCCTTTAACACTGCTCCTGTCTCCCATCCCGGCTTCCTGCCTTGCTCTGGTGCACACCTAGCGATCTACCATACCAGCCCTGCATATCACTACGGTGCCTGAATCGGACGTTCATCAGTCTTTCAAGGTCTCCAACTGCAAGAGCTGCAAACATCTGCTGGCGCTCTTAGACACCCTCTGTTCCACCTCCAGCGGGGTCAGGGCTTGTGACACAAGTGAGGCCAACCTCGTCATTTCAGTCTCCAATCAAGTACGTGACATATTGCTACATACGCACTGGATTGTTTAGTTTATAATTCTTGCAATCAAAACTTCAGTCAATATATAGTATTGTTTTTCAAGAGCATTAAAAGGCCATGGATCATCATGTGCCTTAGATCTGCTTAGCAGCTGACAAAGTATGGGGTTGATCCAATCAAATGGTCAGCAAGGATTGGTTGAAATTCCTAGTTCAAGCCATGGGGTCAAGATTCACTCCAAGAATCATGGACATTTTTTCATGGACCGCAAGAACCATATCAACTTATGCTTTACTTGTGCAATCATGGGGGTAGAGGACCATCCTGACTTTGCAGAGTTTGCTTTGCTGCTGTAAACAAATATCAGGATGTGAAATTGTGAATTCATAGTTTCAGATTCAACAGAGTTTTCTTAGGCAACTTTCGTATATTCTTACCCAGGATAGTGCCCAGTAATTGGTCCACAATGACCCAAAACTTCTTTATCTTAGGGTATTCCTGTCATATATGTAGGAGGAAGCTAGACTATTGGCATCCTCTAACTCATTAGTTGGAAGAGGGGCAAACAATGCTTTCTAGTAGAGCGAGATATATTCTGTCGGGATTTTATTGCTAGGTATATGCTGGGTTGTTTTGTTTATGATCCTTACAATCAGAACTTCTATTCAGGTGCAGGAAGACTCCAAGCAAATTTAATACAGTATATTAGTAGATTTAAGATTGTATCCCCTGCATGGCCAGGCCATTTTTTGCTATTCATCACTGTGCTAATTTAACTGGAAATTGCACAGTCATGCAACATTGTACCCAAACAAAATTTCTTATTTTTTCCCCACAAATTGGAGCTTTCTTTTGGTATTTGATCACACACACACACACACACACATATATATGTATATATATATACATACACATACATACACACACACACACACAAATATATATATATATTTACTTTGCTATAAAACATATCCAAAAAAAAAATGTCTTCATAAATTTAGTCCAAAAAGTAGTGCCTTGCATAAAAGTTATATAGAGTCTACAACTTATATTATACAGTATATATTGCAATTTTTATTTATTTTTTTATACTAGTAATGGCAGTGATCACCGACTTATAGGAGGACTGTGATAGTGTGGCGGGCAATCTGACACTTTGTGAGAACTGACTAATTACCACTGACATTGCCAGTGACATTATTACAGTGATCAGTGATAATACTATACACTGTCACTGTACTAATGACACTGGCTGGGAAGGGGTTAACTTCTTGGGTAGTCAAGGGGTTAAATGTGTGCATTCAGTGTTGCTTTTTACTAAACTCTTTCTTCTTCCTGCTTTGCATGGATGACTAATACAGAGATTGCTCCCTCTGTACAGAGCTCTGTGTTGATGGTCAACACAGGGCTCTGGGCTGTGATTGGACACAGCCGATCAGCAGGTCTTGCCCTTAAATCAGTTGTACGGGACCTGCTGACTAACTCCCACTGGGCACAATCACAAAGTGAGTCAGTGGGTGGGGGCACATGTGTGCACCCTGTACCTGGAAGAGGCCAGCAACCTAGAGGCATGTAGCTGTGCCTGTACAGGCAGCCCGTATGCAGTGCATTGAGGGCGGGTAGTTCGCAAATGGTTAATAAAAGACATTAAATCCAATACATTTCAGAGTGGTCCCCCTTCCTCAGGACTTGGTGAATGTACATACTATGTGCTAAAAGGTGATCTTCTTTCTAAGTTCAGATGGTTGGGAAGCATGCCCTTACCGGTAACACATACATGAGAATTGCGGTTTTATCCAGTACATTGTAATCTTTAACTGGTTAGTGTTTTAGAGTATCAAAATCTGTGTCTCAAAGTGAAACTGAAAAAGGTGTGAATAATTTCCAGGAATACAACCCAAGAAGCTTTTCCCAGCAAGGGCAGAATAAAATGTTCAGGTCTGACCCCACTGCTTATACTCACAGATCAGAGAATACCGAGCAATAAAATCCTTAGCTGCAAAAAGATATTGATAAGATAAAAAGGAGTCTAGTGATGGGCAAAAAAAGAAAAGTCTGAGGGATAAAATATATCAGGAGACACTTAACCACTTGCCCTCCAAGGATTTACCCCAATACCTCACTAGGCCATTTTTTGCGTTGCTTTAACTGACAATTGTGTGGTTATGCAACGCTGCACCGAAATTAAATTTACATCTTTTTTTTCCCCACGAATTGAGCTTTCTTTCAGTGGTATCTGAGCGCCTGTGCGGGTTTTTTATTTTTTTGCGCTGTAACAAAACAAAAACAAAAAAAACCTGACAATTTTGAGAAAAATAAACCCATTATTTTTTACTTTTTGCGATTAAACATGTCCAGGAAAAAAACATTTTAAAAATCAAATTTCATCATAAATTTAGGCCAGAATGTTTTCTGCGACATGCCTTTGGTAAAAAAAAAAATTTCCAATACGTGTAAATTAATTGGTTTATGTGAAAGCTATAGCATTTACAAATGGTGGTATAGATACTGCGATTTTTTTTTTCTACTAGTAAATGGCGGCGATCAGCGACTTATAGCGGGACTGCAGCCGACATTCTGACACTGGGGGGAACTGACTTGGTGTCACTGACATCCCAAGTGACACCAATACAGTGACCAGTGCTTAAAAAAAAAAAAAAAAAAAAAAAGCACCGACACTGTACTAATGGCACTGGGCAGGAAGGGAGTAACACGAGTGATCAAAGGGTTAACTGTGTGCTGGGAGTGTTTTACATAGGGGGTGTTGTATGTGGGTTTCACTGTAATCACACTGCTCTGGATGGCTTACTGTGCACAGCCAGCCCGAGCTGACAGGGAGGAGGACTGTTAGTAAACAAAAAACAGTCCTCCTCCCCGTCAGTAATTATTGGAATCACCAGCGAGTAATTACCGGCCAGGGCCCGGTGATTGACAGCAGCAGCCGCAAATGGCGGCGCGGGTAGGGCACGCGCCCCCTAGCTGGAAATGCAAAATCACATACATATACATACATACATATATATATACATATACACACACACATACATAATTTTGCGCACCCATGCGACCCTGTAGCAGTATTTCTGCTATAGGGTGGACGGGAAGCAGTTAAAAAAAAAAAAACACTTTGAATGGAAAAGATTTCCCTGTTATTTATTTGCGATGATTCATAAAAAAAACGAACTGGCGTGGGAATTATTCTCATTTAATAGCGTGCAACAACAGCCCTGAAGAAGAGGGAGCTCTTTCTCCCAAAATGCATTGGCTTGATCTATTTGTCACCATTCTCAATAAACGCCTCTTAATTCACCATACAATTTGTATTTTTCGGGACACTGGGTGCTCCTCCTTTCATGATGTGCATTGAAGAATAAAAGAACGGACATGAACTTTGGTGGCAAATGTTACATTTTTGAACTAGCACTATTAAAACTGGTGGCAAATTTCTGCACATGCATTAATCCACAGGTGTGAATTGGCCCTAAAACAAATAGATGTGAATCGGCACCTGTCAATAAAAGTACAGAGATTAGGCCTCATGCACATTAGACATTTAGCCTCGGCATTTAGGTGCGGGAGGAAGGCATGGGAGCACCATCCAGTCTCTGCCAGCAGCCTGTAAAATACAATGAGAGGCTGAAAGTTGCTGCTACTAATAAGAATGGCCAGAATGCAAGCATTTTGCATTTCGAGCATTCGTCCCTGGGCACATACTACCCTAAACATTAGTAGTGTAGCTCCCCTCTAGTTAGCTAGGGGGAGCTAGCTAAATAGCAGCCTGGCCATGAGTCAGCCTGGGTGTGAGTCAGGCATGTCACCTTGGGTCAGGGCTGAGGGCTCTGCAGATCAGTTCCCTGATACCTCCCCCTGCTCTAGAGACGGGAAAAATTTCTAGAAGGCAGTAGGTGGGGGTGAGGAGGGGCTGATGTGCATGTGTGAGGGACCTTGACTAATTTCCAAGGAGGATGCTTGACATGGGATCAGCCCCCAGATAGAACTGAAGCTGATCTGCAGGAAGTGAGTCAGTATGTGTCGAGTGGAAGATTGAGTAGGAGGCTAGCTTGTGGAGCCTGGGAGGGGACCCAGGGAAGGGGACTACCTACAGGCTGATTCTTGAAGAGGGGACCTCCACTGTGCCAGATTCTACTTAGAGGGACAACCTGAGCAGCAGGGAAGGAGCCAGCCCAGCAGAAGGCCTGAAGGCAGCCACCAACCCATAAAGCTATCAGGAAGGACAATATGAATAAGCTTACACCCCCTGGGCTGGATGAGAGGGGAGGGCAGTCAGGTGGAGTACCCAACTAGCTCCTCAGCTGGAACGGTTTAATCTTTGGCAGCTTCTGGACCCCTTGCACAGGGAATACCCTTAATACTTGGGTGAAGAGGAGGATTCATCTGGGATCTGAGGAGGTACACTGGAAAGCTGGAGTGCACTCCAAGAAGAGACAGACTTTGCTTCCTGGCCATAGACTTGTATATAGTTTGTCCTCGCAGTTCACAGTTCCTTGGGCACCCCATTCAAGTTCAATACTCCTTAAGAAAACAAGCCTAAGGACTGGTTACTGTCTATGTTCAAATGTGGAGGAAGAAAATTAGTGTTGCCTGGCTGTATAGCACTGTAGGGGAACCCAAAAACTTAGTGACTCCTAAAGGGGGTAGCATTCGGTGCATTGTCCAGCCACTCTGTATAGCAAGTAGAGAAAGGATGCGGAAAGCTAACCAACTGCACAGGAAGAGATTGGGGTTACTTAACTAACCATACTTATTTTTAATTGCTAGCTCTTTGGGCAGGTAACCTCCATGCTGTTCTTTTATTCTTCTTGATGGGGGCCTTTTTTTTTTAAATTTTATTTTGTGGTTGACTTGGTTACTTTTAGCTGCTGTCCTATCCATAGAACTTTTTTTTTTTTGTTGCAAGGCTTTTATGTCAGTGGGTGGTATTTTGGGACTAGAAAAGTAAACAATGCCCAACACAGAGTGACAACTGTGGGGATATGAAAAAGGGCTCCCGAGTGCCATGTCCTAGTAAAGCTAGTGTAAATCGACCAAAAGGAAGAGGCCAAAAATTGGACTTCAGAGGCACTACAACAATATTCATTAAAATCGTTTATTTAAATGTACACCATTACACAGCAATGCATAAAGACATCTGCTAGGAATGCAAGACCCCCATTGGGGTGATACATTCTATGCAGTTACAAATCTTGTAGATACATAATAAAAAAAAAAAATAAAAAAAAATGTCTTGATCCATACAAATATACCGTATCCTGGTAAGGGTATCAGGGAACATGAATCAGATGTCAATGACCATATTTACTCAACATGTTTCGCAAGAATATTGCTTCTTCAGGAAATACTACATAAGAGAAAAGTAGGTATGAATAGGTCATAACATAACATGTAAACACTGGTGAAGCGCTAGTACTAAAAATGTAAATGACATATAAAATACATATAAACAGCAACAAATATACTGCATAAAAGTGTAGTGAACCTATAAAGTGCAAATCCACTCGAATCAAATAGGTGCTGCAAAAAGTGGAGTAGGTAAACCTCTATTTATAAACGTGATCCCTTTCCAAATGGAAAAAAATTAAACAAATCAACCCCCCCCCCCGTCCACACAGGGGACTAATGGTGGATATATGGGTGACCCCTCACGAGGTAAAAACACACAACAGCTGTGACAAATACAGTGTCCACATAATAGAATCTCAGCCAAATAACATAATAAATGCACATGCAAAAAAACATGCAAACACATATAAATGTCCAGACAACACTATGTTCAACACACAGGTGTCTATATGTAATAAAATCCCAAAGGACTGCAGACAAAACATGTAGGTGCTCGTGATGGGTGATCTTCAAACAAGGTGACAGGAATCCTAAATGGCAGAAATGCCCCCTCACCTCCAAGCAGTGACCACAAGGGCCAGATTGCTTTATGACTCCCAACACGATACCACGTCCAGATCAAGATGTTGCACAGGGTACTTGTTCACTAATAATTCCAGGTCACACTCCCCACAGAGCCACACCATCAAAAATACAAGCACAAAACATACTCCATAGTGTGACACGTTTATTAAACAGCAATTGGTAAAATAAGATTGCCCACTCACATATACTTCTGGTTGGACGCCAGGCTGGGCTCTATCTGAGGATCCATGCAGGACACCCATATTAAGTGGTGGCAAAGCGATTTTTTCACCTATATGTGAGTGGGCAATCTTATGGGCTCTCGTGCCCGCGCAAAACGCAGCCCGCACGAAAGCGAATATGTGAACCAGGGCTTACACACAGGCATCGTTGCGGGGGGGTTAGGTGGGGGGGGGGGAGGGGCGAGGCATCCATCTCCCAGGCAAGTCGCAGGGGGATCTCAATTGGATAGACCACGTTATGGACAGTCCTAGAGAGGACTTCCTATTGTATGAAAAGGTATGCAGCTATTAAAGCATGAAAAGAGAGTCTTCCCAGATAATAATAGAGAATGTGTTGATGATAAAAATAAATTATACTAAACCTTCCAACCAAGGAAATTATAGTGATATTACTGATTTCGGAGCTACAAAGCCACTGGAGGACATTCAATGGTGTGGACTATATGGAAAAAACCGTAGTCAAGTCTCCAATTGGGATCCACATAGGGAACATAATCAGTTCAGGGGCAGACTGCCCATTTGAGAACTCAGGCACTGCCCGAGGGCCCGGGGTCAGTAGGGGGCCCCATGAGATGCCCCCGGTACCTTTCTTAGGCTTTTTTGGGTGTGGTTTGAGTGTGGGCGAGGACACAGGGGCCCCATGATCCCCTATTGCCTGGGGGCCCCATGAGTTGTCAGTCCACACCTGCGTCAGTTATTCATAAAACAGTATTTGTAGTGTCTGGGAAGGCCCAAAAAGGATAATTAGATAGAATATAAGGTATTCCATCATTAAGTTCTCACTAAATGTGACAATGCATAGGGGACTAGGCTACATAACGAGATAAATACTGGCCTTATTATATGCAGAATGAGGGGGAGGAGAGAAATCCAATAAGGCAGATTCCATCAATGTCGCCATATTAGAATAATAGGGTCATCCATCAAACTCCTATCTGCAATCAAAACGACCACAAAAGTCCAAGATTATATAAAGTGTGACCCAAAAGCATGAATTCGCTTTGACTAGTTGTAAAAAAATGATCATATATACACAGGGGCGGACTGACAACTCATGGGGCCCCCGGGCAATAGGGGATCATGGGGCCCCTGTGTCCTTGCCCAAACTCAAAAAAGCCTATGAAAAAGGTACCAGGGGCATCTCATGGGGCCCCCTACTGACCCCGGGCCCTCGGGCAGTGCCTGAGTTTCCAAATGGTCAGTCCGCCCCTGTATATACATCAAGCTATACCTGTATCGTGCAACAGAATAAGCAGACCAAATTGGTCCCAGACGCCAGTATACAACGCTCACCGATCCCCTTAGCCCAACTGGGGCTAACACTGAAGACAATTGGGCTGTCCCACTGAGATTGCCTGAGGGGTTATCACTAGCAACCCACCCTGTCCTGCTATAGTGGACTCCAGGACCGTCAGGGACAGTTCCCTCTTATGGGATCTGAAGGTGGGACACCTGCGCTGCTGCAGGTGACGTCACCGCGCTTGGCCAGAGTTGACCGCACATGCGCACGGGACCTGCAAAATGATGGTGGGAGTGCGCCGCAGGCAACACCCGGCCACCGCTGTGAAGCGGTGGCCAGGACAGCACCGTGCCCCAGACCAAGACTACCCCCCCACCACCACCACACTAGGCCTGGTCAGGAAGTGGAGAAAATCCTCTGGAGGGCAAGTGGCTAAAAAATGTAAAACAACTAGATATGATGTACCTTTCTATCTATTTATGAATGCTAGCAGCATAAGGATTAAAAATAGTCAATGTTGATTGAGAGAGTGAAGTTCCGCTTTAATTTATAACTAAACATGGGCAGCACAGTGGCTAAATGGTTAGCACTTCTGCATGGCAGTACTAGGGTCGCCGGTTCGAATCCCAGCCACGGCACCTCCTGCCTGGAGTTTGCATGTTCTCCCTGTGCCTGTGTGGGTTTCCTTCGGGTACTCCGGTTTCCTCCCACATTCCAAAGACATGCTGGTAGGTGAATTAGCTCCTGTCTAAATTGTCCCTAGTATGTATGAATATAAGTTAGGGACCTTAGATTGTACACCCCTTGAGGGTTAGGGACTGATTAGAATGTACAATATATATATGTAAAGCGCTGCGTAAACTGATGGCACTATATAAGTACCTGAAATAAATAATAGTTTAGTTGCTTTAAATGGTAAGTATAGTTTAAACAATGAATGCATTAGTCTTTTATATACGCTATATTGTGTGTTATTGGTCCAGTGTGAAAAAAAATGTCTTTGCAAAACAGGAGCCGTCCCCCCAGCAACAAAAGGGTTAAATGTCTTCCCTACAGCAGAACCACATTAATTGATCCTAAGAATTGGAGATAAGCGCCAGTCATCCAAACCTGTCACATGGATCAAGATGGCGTTGGTGATGTTTAGACAGTCACGGTAATCTCGTGATACGCCAATTTTCTTTGAAGCCCGGGACAGCTGACCTGTGTCTGTGTGTTCCTCCAATGTAACTGGAACCCATTTCTTCATCTCAGATGGGTCCTATGCTGCTTACTTAACAATTAGTTAATGTTTGTTCTCCTCAGCTGTGGAAGAGATCTCATATTGGAGCTGGTAACCCTCTAAGGGAAAATTCACACTTGCAATGGTCGCTAAAGAGCGATTCCCATTTGGATCACTCGTCAGAACACATTTGACAGGTGGTGAAAAGGCATAGTATTGCCTCCTCATCACCTGTTTTAATACCTTGATTATTGCACTAGCGCGCCGCATGCATTGTGTGCATTTGCAGAGCAGCTCCATTCGATCAAATGGGTCGCATTCACTGGGCGCTATGCCTGCAGAAAGTAAGAGGGAATATATTAACCTCCCTAGCGGTCTGATTATGTCCATATTTCTGTGCTCAAAGCGGTACATTTTTTTGCATGGAAAAATGTATTTTTTTTTTTATTGTAGGCCTGTAATATTTAGGAATAACTCACTGAAATCTGTCCGAACAAGAGTCTAGTAAACATCCCGGATATGATTAAATTTGAAACACGAAGTCATAAATTATAATTTAATAAATAATCATAAAAAATAATATAATAATAATAAATTTAATTCAATAATATAATCAAACCAAAAACACTGAAATTTGAAATATAGCGCCAAGTTCGCACATCGCTGAGCAAAGTCGCAAAATCGTTTTCAGTGTCTGATGCCGAATTTTCCCCACGAATCATTATCACTCAATTCTGCAAGTGGTTCTGATTTACTATCGCTGTTCTCTAGCCGGTCTAAAACCGCTTTTGACCTAAAGGGACGCTTTTTGGACGCCATGGACGTTTCTCAGTTTCCAGGCAGAAAGAACAGTAAAAATGCAGGCAGGGCGCAGGACAAAGCACTCGGGACAAAATGTATGTGAAATGGTTTGATACAGGAATGTTATACTATGTGATTTTAGTGCATTTAGTGAATGTCACTTTTTGTCATTTTTAAATCTCCCGCCGTTCCGTCCCCCGTACGTCCCGACGCTCGCAGGGAACGGAACCCAGAAGACAGATGCCGGCATCAGCCGGAGGACAATACAGGGGACACTGCAGGAGGGACATCGCGGGAACACAGGACAATGTAAGAGAAGAACAGATCCCAGATCAATGTTGCAGGGTATTCCCGAGTGTAGCTCGGGGTACCGCTTTTGGTACTGAAACTTTACCCCAAACTACACTCGGGAATACCGCCAGGGAGGTTAATGACGCAAGTATATAGAAAAGAATTCCTGGCCATTGCCTCTGTAGCTAAAGGGAGTAGTGGTTGGGGGATGTTAAAAGTGCTGCTCAACTATATGGTTTTACCACCTAAGGTTGCCACCTCATCCCTTTAAATCCAAACACATATTAATTACACAGGTTCCGTGGCTGATTAAGGTGGTAATTAAATTCACTTCGTGCCTTATCTGCATTACATTAGCCTCAGAACCTGTGTCATTAATATGTGTTCGGGTTTAAAGGGATGAGGTGGCAACCCTATTACCACCCCCATCCGCTAGTGTGAACAAGCCCTATAAAAGAACATTGTTAAAGGGAATTTCTACCCCCCCCAAAAAGTATAATGTCTATAATAGTAAATTTTTAAATGTAATGCCATAAAAACTAAATTTTTATCTGCAACTGTGCCTCCATTTGTCAGGATTTTATTGCAGATTTTGTTCCTATTTGATGCTTTAACACAGCAGTTGTCAGCCTACAAGGTATAGGGCAGTGGTGGCAAACATATGGCACGCGCAGCCCTCTCTGTCGGCACGCTTGCCACGTCGCCCCAGCAGCTGAGCATCGGATAACAGTGCACATAGGGACCAATGCGCATGCTCGGAAAGGAGTAGCGGCGCCAGGCAATGGCGTCACGAGCCGAAACTCATTAACCGCAACTCGTCTAGTCAGTGCACTGCCAAGAAAATTATATATATATTTACTTGGACTGGGATCACTGGACTGTGATTTTAGCAGCAGTCCCCACAGGCCCACAAGGTAGGAAATGCACTCAGATGCCTTTTACAGAGCAGGCCAAAAGCTGGTGGTCATTGGGACATTTCCCCTCTGTGCTGGTGGTCAGTGGAGCATTGCCCCTCTGTGCTGGTGGTCAGTGGAACTTTGCCCCCTTGTGCTGGTGGTCAGTGGAACTTTGCCCCCTTGTGCTGGTGGTCAGTGGAACTTTGCCCCCTTGTGCTGGTCGTCAGTGGAACATTGCCCCTCTGTGCTGGTGGTCAGTGGAGCATTGCCCCTCTGTGCTGGTGGTCAGTGGAACTTTGCCCCCTTGTGCTGGTGGTCAGTGGAACTTTGCCCCCTTGTGCTGGTGATCAGTGGAACATTGCCCCTCTGTGCCGGTGGCCAGTGGAACATTGTCCCTCTGTGCCGGTGGTCAGTGGAACATTGCCCCTCTGTGCCGGTGGTCAGTGGAACATTGCCCCTCTGTGCCGGTGGTCAGTGGAACATTGCCTCTCTGTGCCGGTGGTCAGTGGAACATTGCCCCTCCTGTGCCGGTGGTCAGTGGAACATTGCCCCTCCTGTGCCGGTGGTCAGTGGAACTTTGCCCTCTTGTGCTGGTGATAAGTGGAACTTTGACCCCTTGTGCTGGTGGTCAGTGGAACTTTGCCCCCTTGTGCTGGTGGTCAGTGGAACTTTGCCCCCTTGTGCTGGTGATAAGTGGAACTTTGCCCCCTTGTGCTGGTGGTCAGTGGAACTTTGCCCCCTTGTGCTGGTGGTCAGTGGAACTTTGCCCCCTTGTGCTGGTGGTCAGTGGAACTTTGCCCCCTTGTGCTGGTGGTCAGTGGAACTTTGCCCCCCCGTGTGCTGATGGTCAGTGGAACTTTGCCCCCTTGTGCTGGTGATCAGTGGAACATTGTGGAACAAAGCTCTGTTATTGTGTTTTTCTTTTAAGACAAAAGGTATTAATGTAGGAGTATTTCTTTCTAAATTAAAATCTCGTTTTCAGGCTTAATTGCAGTGTTAGCACTTTGCGATAAATAAGTGGGTTTTGGGTTGCAGTTTGGGCACTCAGTCTCTAAATGGTCCGCCATCATTGGTATAGGGAGCCTTAACTGTAGCCCCTGACATCACTAAAATGGCCAAACATAATATTCAATGTATGTAATGCTACAGAAGACTGTCTGTGGACATGTTACAGGAGATGGTCAAAGACTGTGATAATGCTACAGGTGTAGTTGGACATTGGAGACATACCGAAGGATACACATTGAGCCTAAGAACATGTTATAAGAGACTGTTTATGATCACCACCATTACAAATCAATCCTCCATTACTGACTGCTGGGGTCCAAGGGCTCGTACAGCAAGAACCAAAGGGCTGCATGTGGCCTTTGGGCCACAGGTTGAGCCCCAGAGCTAACCCTTTCCTGCTTTTTTTGGCCAAAATATGCAAAAATTAATTAGCTGGAGTTTGGCTTTAAGTGTTTAACTTTTTAACATAGTTGGCAAATGTTCTCAATCTTGTAGGACAGCTTACCACACTATCTATGTCCCGCAGGATGTCCTGTAGGATCTGCAGAGTTGTAAGATGTACAAATTGGCCGTGGTTATCAAATGGCCTATGCTTCATGGCCTGGCACTGTAATTATGCTGCCACTGTCTGGCAGACTAAAATCCTGCCTGACAGTGCCAGCCTACTATAGTAGGGAGACAGAGCAACAGAGTTGGAGCTTGTAATCTATTATCTAACTATTGGACCACAGAGCTTATTTTTGCTCCCATTGAGACCTATTGTTACATAGTTAGTCTGGCTGAAAAAGACAAAAGTCCATCCAGTTCAACCATACAAAAAAAAGTGTTATAATCCTACACCTATAGTTGATCCAGAGGAAGGCAAAAACCTAGCAAAGTATGATCCAATTTGCTCCTGCAGGGGATTGTTCCCACTGACATTAACGATAGGGAATGAACCACTGCACTCTATCTGCTATGTTGTAAATTACACTCTCTTGACCTCTGCACTTGATAAGCTATGCTGTACATTACATACTTCTGACCACTTCACTCTATATTCTATGCTATACATTACACTCTCCTGACCCCTGCACCCTGCAAACTGTGCTGTACATTGCATATTCCTTACCCACTGCACTCTATATGCTATGTTGTAAATTACACTCTCCTGACCCCTGCACTCTGTAAGCTGTGTTATACATTGCATACTCTTGAACCACTGCACTCTGCATGCTATGCTGTACATTACACTCTTCTGACCCACTGCACTCTGTAAGCTGTGTTGTACTTTACATACTCCTGACCCCTGCACTCTGCATGCTATCTTGTACATTACATTCTCCTGACCCCAGCCTCGGTAAGCAGTGCTGTACATTACATACTCCTGACCAAAGAATATATTTTCTCAACAATTGCTGATTGCAGTAGCCCCCAACTATTCTATTTGATTTTCCATACGTTCCCATGTGTCAGGTGTAGGGCAGTTCATTCATTTCAATGGGCTGCCCTACACCTGAGAAATGCAGAAAATAATTCCCTGACTCTTTTCCAAAAATGTGTCTCATGGTGCTTGTGTTATTATTATTATTATTATTATATAGTGCAAACGGTTTGCTTAGCGCTTTACATTATAGTGGGAGACAATACAGCAACAATACAGTTCAATACAAGAGGGATTAGAGGGCCCTGCTCCATGGAGCTTACAATCCAGGAGGGAGGGGTGAGTGGTACAGTATGTAGTCACTGTGGGGGATGGAGTGGTTGGAAGAGTGGAGGATACCAGAATTAGCAGAGGATGGGATAGGCTTCCCTGAAGAGAGAGGTTTTCAATGAACACTGAAAGGCAAGTAGAGTAGGTGATAATCTGATAGATTGGGGTAGGGAATTCCAGAGGATGGGTGACGCCCTGGAGAAGTCTTGGAGACAAGCATGGGAGGAGGAGATAAGGGAGCTAGAGAGTAGGAGGTCTTGCGAGGAGCGGAGTGTACGGTTTGGGTGATATTTAGAGATAAGATCGGTTATGTAAGTTGGGGCAGTGTTGTGGATGGCTTTATATGTCATTGTCAGAGTTTTGAATTTTATCCGTTGGGCAACTGGGAGCCAGTGGAGGGATTGGCAGAGAGGGGTGGTAGATACAGAACGGTTAGTGAGGTGGATGAGTCTGGCAGCAGCGTTCATGATAGACTGGAGGGGGGATAGCCTGCGATGAGATAGGCCAATGAGGAGGGAGTTACAGTAGTCGAGGCGTGATATGACAAGGGAGTGTTGGCAGATGCATGAAGGCAGCATTAATAATTATGGCACTGCAGTACATCTGCTACAAATTGCAGTGCTTTCTGCATGTCAGGAAAGCACACAATTATGCGTGTGTTCCCCACATGCAGTAGTATGAACATAGCCTTGCATTGGTCCAAGCTGGACCAATGTAACTTTGTAAAAATTGCCATACCTGGGTTTCAGCTTTAGAACTTATTGCACCCTAAAAACCACCTTAATTTTGCCTTACTCCATAAGGGAATGTAGCTCCCCTCTAGTTAGCCAGGGGGAGCTAGGCTAGGTTTTTAGGCAGAGGCTGAATAGCAGCCTGGGCATGAGTCAGCCTGGGTATGAGTCAACCAGGTCACCTGGGGTCAGGACCACCCTTAGATATAATTGGTCCTGATCGGCAGGAAGTGAGTCAGTGTGTGTTGGATGGAAGATGGAGTAGGACGCTGGAGTGTGGAGTCTGGGAGAGGGCCCAGGGAAGGGGTCTACCTATAGGCAGATGCTGGAAGAGAGTACCTCTACTCTGCCACCGTCTACTGAGAGGGACAGGGAAGGGGCCAGCCCAGCAGAAGGCCTGAAGGCAGCTACCAACCCATAAAGCCATCAGGAAGGACAGTGTGAGTAACCTTACACCCCCTGGGCCAGATAAGGGGAAAGGGCAGTCAGGTGGAGAACCCAACTAACTCTTTAGCCAGGATTGTTTAATCTTTGGCAGCTTCTGGAACCCCTTGCCCAGTGAATACGTTTAGTACTGCTGGGTGAAGAGGAGGATTCATCTGGGGTCTGAGGAGGTTCCCTGGAGAGCAGGAGTGCCCTGAAAGAAGAGACAGACTTTGCTTCCTGTCGTCCATAGACTTATACATAGTTTGTCCTTGCAGTTCACCGTTCCTTGGGCATGCCATTTATTCCTCAACTCTATCCAAGTTGATAAATAAAATCACAAAAACAAGCCTAAGGATTGGTTACTGTCTCTGTGTACAAGAGTGGAATAAGAAGATGCGTGTTGCCTGGCTGTGCAGGACTGTAGGTGGACCCAAAAACTTAGCAACTGCTAAGGGGGTGGTGCTACATGCATGACAATGTATTGCCACCGCACACATTAGCGGTCATGTGACACCCTAAGCATAGATACTCACTGCGCAAACACATACTTGCCAACTGTGTCAGATTTGGTGGGACAGTCCCGCATTTTCATCAGCTGTCCCGTGATGGCTGTGTCCTATAATCAGGACCACAAGGGGCAGCTGCAGTGCCACTGTCCTGGCCACTAACTACAAACACTGCCAGGCCCAGAATCACCTCCCTCCGTCTCTCCCCCCCAGCAGTCTCCTACACCTCCTCCTGACCTCTGCCATACTGCCCTCGGTGTACTCTAAACCCCGATCTCTACGCCATACCATCCACTGTAGCAAGGGAAATGAGTTTTTCCTCTAATGTGTCAGTGTGGATGTTTATTTTCACCGTGAACAATTCTGTAGGTGTTTTGCCTCGTCAAGTCAATTAAGTTATGTAAGCGGATATGTGACAGGATAACGGCCCATTTCACCGACAGCTGAATGCAATTTCTCTCTGACCTCATATCCACAGAGGAAATCTGGGCCTGGCCCCGCTCATGCTGCGCACTGTACAGCTCTGTCTCTGATTTGTGTCATTGGAATGCAAATCCTGTTTGGAATCCTGATGTTGCTAATAATTGCAGCATCACTGATACAGCTGGGCGTTTTTTGGCGGGAGCAGTTGATTTAGCCAAGAAAATGAACATGAGCAGGGAACAATTGCCATGTTATGCTTGCACATGGATGTACAGTGGATATAAAAAGTCTACACACCCCTGTTAAAATGTCAGGTTTCTGTGATGTAAAAAAATGATACAAAGATAAATAATTTCAGAACTTTTTCCACCTTTAATGTGACCTATAGCCTTTTCTTACAAAGAAAAACATCCTCGGCTAAATTTTGCAAAACACATCTGAAGTCTCCCACAATCATGTGGGAAAATGTGTTCTGGTCTGATGAAACCAAGTTTGAACTTTTTAGCCATAATTCCAAAAGATATGTTTGGCACAAAAACAACACTGCACATCACCAAAGGAACACCATACCCACCGTGAAGCATGGTGGTGGCAGCATCATGCTTTGGGGCTGTTTTTCTTCAGCTGGAACTGGGGCCTTAGTCAAGGTAGAGGGAATTATGAACAGTTCCAAATACCAGTCAATATTGGCACAAAACCTTCAGGCTTCTGCTAGAAAGCTGAACATGAAGAGGAACTTCATCTTTCAGCATGACAACCAACCAAAGCATACATCCAAATCAACAAAGGAATGGCTTCTCCAGAAGAAGATTCAAATTTTGGAATGGCCCAGCCAGAGCCCAGACCTGAATCTGTTCGAAACTCTGTGGGGTTATCTGAAGAGGGCTGTGCACAGGAGATGCCCTCACAATCTGACAGATTTGGAGTGTTATTGCATGGAAGAGTGGGCAAATATTGCCAAGTCAAGATGTGCCATGCTGATAGACTCATCCCCAAAAAGACTGAGTGCTGGAATCACATCAAAAGGTGCTTCAACAAAGTATTAGTTTAAGGGTGTGCACACTTATGCAACCATATTATTTTAGTTTTTTATTTTTACTTCCCTCCATCTAAAAGATTTCAGTTTGTTGTTCAACTGAGTTATACAGTTTATAGGTCACATTAAAGGTGGAAAAAGTTCTGAAATGATTTATCTTTGTCTCATTTTGTTTACATCACAGAAACCTGACATTTTAACAGGGGTGTGTAGACTTTTTATATCCACTATATGTGTGCAAATCAAATGGAAACTCCTCTTGCTAATGATAAACTATGAGGTTTCCTGTATCCTGACCTACACTGCACTCCTAATACTATCTGTAAAGGGAAATGGGCACTTGCCTTTTTGAAATCAATATTTCTGATAAATACCTTTCATCTTTTATTCATATTTGCTGAAGGGCCTTAAGGTATATGTGAACTTTGACCTTGTAAAACAACCCATTCCATTTAAAATATAGCTTTGTGTAAAACAAAACATTTGTGTATAGATATAAAAAAATTACAAAACCCTTTTCCCGTTTTATAAGTGATCACATTCCCTCCAAGCTCCCTATGCAGCTGAGAACTCGGGGAGTATAAACAGCAGTACACTGAACTTCCCAGTGAATGGCTGTGCAGGGGGAGAGGTGTCTGAATAAGTCTGATCATTGGAGAGCAGATTGAGTTCCCACATCCAGCAAACTGAACAAGCTGTGTTCTCATGCCTAGTGTGGTCAGTTGTTAACAGGAAAGCAGAGGGACTGGATGGAACATCAGGGATTTCAAACAAAGGTAGAAATACAAAGAGAACAGGATACTGTTTCATACATGTACATGGCA
The DNA here is from genome assembly GCF_062004578.1 of Staurois parvus. NCBI lineage: Eukaryota > Metazoa > Chordata > Amphibia > Anura > Ranidae > Staurois > Staurois parvus. The sequence goes on from NW_028317983.1 coordinate 2,414,614, forward strand.
CAACAGGCATATATCAGGAATATGAAGTGTTGGGTTTACATACTTTTTAACCACTAGGTATTTTATTAACAAAGCTAAACTGTTGTGCCAGTCTTATGATCTACACACAGACGGTCCAATGAGGGATCAAACAAGTGTCCAAGGTAATTTAATGATAAAATTGATTCATAGCAGAATAAATCCAACAGGTTTCAGAGGCCAAACACACTCCCCCTTCATCAGGGCTTAAGAATTTTGATTGTGCTTAAAAAAGATGTACTTTTTTTTTATTATCCCTATCTATACTTACCTAGGTGGATGCTGTATCTGTCCCCCGCTGGCTCTAAGTGTGAGAACTCAGCAATCTCAAGACCAGTGATCACTTAGTTCTCACAGCACTCTGAGCAGAGAGCAGTGACTGTCAGTCACCACTCTCTGCTCTGCTCCCCCAGTGCTCACTGGAATACTGGGCTGTGGAGAAGGGGGGAAGCAGCTGGTTCTGGCTCTTAGTGCCTCACTGAGAGGCTTAGCTAAGTGCTCTTCCAGACTCTGGGGTGGATCTCGACTTTGAGTGATGTTAGCCAACAGGGGGTTTCAGCCCTCTGTTGGCTTAAAACGGGTCACAGGAGTGCAGAACAAACTGCACTTCTCTGATCCACAGGAGAAGAACAGCCAAAAGAGCTTTGTACAGCCCAAGGAGCTGTACTTCTCCTTTAAATGGTGAGCACTAACACAGATTGATTTTGGTATCCATTTAAAGTGGAAGTAAAGTCTATTTTTTATGTTTTATATATGGTAATCCTTTAATAAGGCTTACCTGGAGGCACTGTAAATATCTCCTAAACCTGCTCCGTTTAGGAGATATTTACTTTAGTACTGCGCTCTCAGCGAACAGCATGCCATCCATTGAGACAGCCATGCCACGGCCGAGAATGACATCATCACGTCTCGGCCAGTCAAATGACCACATGCTTGTGCTTTCCTTTTGATACAGATACTGCAGGCTACATCGTTGTCATTCCTCGCACTCAGATCACCGATAATCCTGTAACAGAAGCACAGTCTGATTCTGCTATGAATCAGGTTTATCAGTAAATTACCTTGGACTCTTGGATGTTTGTTTGGCGCTCTCATTGGATCGTGTGTATGTGGATTCACAACTCTCGGTCTTTTCTTTTTTCTGAGGGTGGTCCCCGTTTTGTGCAATGCTGCCGAACCAGAGCCAGTGCACCCAGTGACAATTTCAGTGACTCTTTTTAAAAAATCTGAATCCAGCGCCCTGTTTTGTTCTTAGTTTAGTCTTATGATCCAGCCTAGCCCCGTTCTCAGCCTCCACTGCAGCTAAGCTTGGTTCATGAACCCCCCCACTGCCGATTTGACAATGAAAGAGCAGCAGCACACTGATGAGTCATCCTTTTGCTCACCCTGCTCTCCTCCTAACTTGTGCAATGAGACAGACCCTGATTGGCCCACCCTCTCCCTGAGTCTGAGTGCAGGACAGGACAAAATTTTAAGTAATTTATACTAATTGCATTTCAAATATTTTTTTAACTCCACTTTAGGGCCCATTCAGACTATGTTTGTTGGTTGGCTTTTGTTATAAGCACTAATGCAAACTTCTATCACCAGTTGCTGCAATGCACAAGTGTGAATGGGGCTTCATGCTTTAATATTTGAAATCCCTCACTGTATTGCCTTTTTTTTGCCCATGATTTTAGTACAAATCACTTTGCCTGGTCAGGATGGATATTCTTAACACAACAAATACCAAGCTATCTTTGGCTTACTTACACCTCCTGTCTTCACTTTGGAAATCCAGACTCTAAGTAAATTTGCTTTAAGAATTTGCTAAGAGGATGAGTAATACGCATTACATTCTGGGACATGTTACAACCTCCATGTGATGAATATACACAGGAAAACCTATTTCCAATGTGAATCATCCATTGGCTTCTGGTCAGGTTGGGCAGCCTGAAGTTTGCAAGCCGCAAAGGAGCCAAATGTTGCAGCAAGCCACACCAAGGCTTTGTTTTTGGCAACTATGATGCCTCTGTTGTCTGTAGGTTTGCTTCCTGTCCAGTATTTAACTTGAAAGTGATGATTTTATAACCATCTAATTCTGTAATTGCGTTGCATGTATAAGGAGCACCCAGAGATACATAATGTAAAGACCTTGTCATACCCAAATAAAATTCTCAGGATTTGGCAGTAAAGAAAAATATAAAAAGTGGCTTGTAGCTCCATTTAAGTTTCTCCTTTCTAATATTTAAAAAAACAGTTAGTTATTGTTAAAACATATACATTGTATGTATGTATTTGTGTGTGTGTATATATATATATATATATATATATATATATATATACAGTGGGGATCGAAAGTTTGGGCACCCCAGCTAAAAATTTGTATTAATGTGCATAAAGAAGCCAAGAAAGATGGAAAAATCTCCAAAAGGCATCACATTACAGATTAGACATTCTTATAATATGTCAACAAAAGTTAGATTTTATTTTCATCATTTACACTTTCAAAATAACAGAAAACAAAAAAATGGCGTCTGCAAAAGTTTGGGCACCCTGCAGAATTTATAACATGCACTGCCCCCTTTGCCAAGCTGAGACCTGCCAGTGTCATGGATTGTTCTCAATCATCGTCTGGGAAGACCAGGTGATGTCAATCTCAAAGGTTTTAAATGCCCAGACTCATCTAACCTTGCCCCAACAATCAGCACCATGGGTTCTTCTAAGCAGTTGTCTAGAAAACTGAAACTGAAAATAGTTGACGTTCACAAAGCTGGAGAAGGCTATAAGAAGATAGCAAAGCGTTTTCAGATGTCAATATCCTCTGTTCGGAATGTAATTAAGAAATGGTAGTCATCAGGAACAGTGGAAGTTATAGCAAGATCTGGAAGACCAAGAAAAATATCAGACAGAACAGCTCACAGGATTGTGAGAAAAACAATTCAAAACCCACGTTTGACTGCACGATCCCTCCAGAAAGATCTGGCAGACACGGGAGTTGTGGTACACTATTCCACTATAAAGAGATACTTGTACAAATATGGTCTTTATGGAAGAGTCATCAGAAGAAAACCTCTTCTACGTCCTCACCACAAAAATCATCGTTTGAACTTTGCAAATGAACATATAGACAAGCCTGATGCATTTTGGAAACAAGTTCTGTGGACCGATGAGGTTAAAATTGAACTTTTTGACCGGAATGAGCAAAGGTACGTTTGGAGAAGAAGGGGCACAAAATTTAATGAAAAGAACCTCTGTCCAACTGTTAAGCATGGGGTTGGATCAATCATGCTTTGGGGTTGTGTTTGCAGCCAGTGGCACAGGGAACATCTCACGAGTAGAAGGAAAAATGGATTCAATAAAATGTCAGCAAATTTTGGATGGTAACTTGATGCCATCTGTGAAAAAGCTGAAGTTAAAGAGAGGATGGCTTCTACAAATGGATAATGATCCTAAACACACCTCGAAATCCACAGGGGATTACATCAAGAGGCATAAACTGAAGGTTTTGCCATGGCCTTCACAATCTCCTGACCTCAACATAATTGAAAATCTATGGATAGACCTTAAAAGAGCAGTGCGTGACAGACAGCCCAGAAATCTCAAAGAACTGGAAGACTTTTGTAAGGAAGAATGGGCAAAGATACCTCAAACAAGAATTGAAAGACTCTTGGCTGGCTACAAAAAGCATTTACAAGCTGTGATACTTGCCAAAGGGGGCAGTACAAGATATTAACTCTGCAGGGTGCCCAAACTTTTGCAGACACCATTTTTTTGTTTTCTGTTATTTTGAAAGTGTAAATGATGGAAATAAAATCTAACTTTTGTTGACATATTATAAGAATGTCTAATCTGTAATTTGATGCCTTTTGGAGATTTTTCCATCTTTCCTTAGCTTCTTTATGCACATTAATACACATTTTTAGCTGGGGTGCCCAAACTTTCGATCCCCACTGTATATATATACACACATTTTTTTTTCAGGGCTTTTGTTTTCAGAAAATAGATGTAGGTATTCCACTTTTCGAGCCACCCCTTGCCTCCACCCCCTGCTCACCTCCAAGCAGGGTCTTTGATAAGGGGGTACCACCAGTCCTCCTGTACAAGGCCCAGGCCAGCAGGGGCGCCCAAGCAGCTGGGTGAATCAGATGTGGGAAGGGGGGTGATCAGCATGGCAGGGGTGGCAATTACTGAAACCAATCCCCTTATGACTCTCTCAGCTTCTTCTCCTCTCCCTCTCACTGGCTTTTAGCTGCTGCAGGTAAAGCCATACAGAGATTGGTTGCAGTCATGTCCCCTCCACTGTACTCCACACCCTCCCTGTACACCATACATTTCCCCTTTCAGGATGGAGAGTGGGGGAAGGGTCCGGTACATATGTCATATTTACCAGCCTCTTCCTTTCCTGAATGACCACAATGAGTTAATTTATATGTGTTCATTTATATCAGGTTTTTTTGGGGGTGGGGTTAGGTGGGCTGTATGGGGCCCCGTGGTTTCTAACAGCTGCCCTGGCCTACCCCCCTCTATCCCGTCATCTTCTTCTGTGACGTCATCGGTAAGCTGCCAGCTCTTCCGGGTGAAGCCAATGGCTTCAGCAATGATGCGCCACCTGACCCCTCCACTTCTTCCTTTTCCAATGATGGCCTATGCCTCCTGGGATATGAGACGTACATATCTCAGGAGCCAATTGGGGCATAGTGCATGTTACTCACCTACACATGTCCTGCACGGGAGGCCAGGCTTGGCCCTTTTTACAAAGAAAAAAAAAAATAAAGGACAAAATATTCCCAATTTCTGCAGCATAGAAGAGGAGGTGTGGTTGGGTGGCAAGAAGGGGAGGGGGCCAGGTGGTGCATCATCGCTCAAGCCATTGGCTTAACCCGGAAGAGCTGGCAGCTTACCAATGAGGTCACAGAAGAAGATGGCGGCACTGGACAGAAGGGGGTGCAGAGAAGAAGCGGATCTGTGCAGGACAACACTGGATCCACTGGGTGGGTACTTTAAATGTGCAACCAGGTAAGTGGGTGTTAAAAAAAAAACAGCAGGGGTAGGGAGCATTAAGTTCCACTTTGAAAAGGAACAGCTGATCAACTTCTTCCGAGTTTGGCATCTTTTGGGCATCTTGAATGGCCTGCCCAGGATGACAAAGCTCATGCACATGGGAGTTCATTCACCTTGGCACCCAGCAGAAATCACGGCTGTACACTGAACTGCGTATGATAGCTGCCTGCTCTGTAACAAGATTGTTGACATTGCTCATCATAAACAGGGTTTGTAATTTCTTCATTTCTGTACCCTGTGATGACCCTGCCAATGTATGTGTTGATGCTCCATCTGTCCTGGTTCAGAGATGGAAGTGGGTGGGGGATCAAACTTTGGCTTCTTTGGTTAGAACCTGTTCCTAGCCCTGTTCTCAATGCCCCCTCCCCCCCATTTCAAACCCAGCAAGGCTTCAAGGCTTCTTGGGTCCATCTCTTGCCTTGAAAGGTGCCAAACCTGAGTAGTGCCTAGGCTTACAGCTAGTATTTTCATGCATCATGTGGTGATTTTCTTCTAGAATTTGAACTTTCAACACAAAGCCAGCATGCCCAGGGGAACAAGCAACTGCTCAACATCACTTTTAGGTGTTCACAACTTAACCTCATAAATCCACACACAATCATGAATCAAGAATAGTTACTCATATGGCTGGAAAGCCACCCCCAACCCCCCAAATGACTTTTACACATTCGTCCCTCATACTCCATAGCTAGTTGGAAAAACAGGAGATGGAGCAGAAGTAGTTTTTCAAATGAATGACATACCTACTGGCATTTATTATAACGTTTCTCCTAATAAATCCATCAATGTGCACACCAAGTAGCTGGTATGACCTTACCTTGAGGTTGCAAGCTGAAGTTCAGATATAAATAGATTGGTCTGGTCTGATTTTGTTCTGACTATTTCCGGTTTTGAAGGAAGAATTGGATCAAGATGAGAAAGATATCCTACAAAGCATATAGGGAATTCAGCAAGCTTTCTTTAAACTGGAGGCAGAGGAACATTTTTGGTTAACATGGCATCTCTTTTAAGGACAGATTGTGCCGTGCACGCTGCATGATTACAGTAATTGCAGTCAGATCTCGGCTTTGATTCCGCCGTGGTAAAAATAGCAATAAAACACAGTTTCGAGGAGAAGGATCTTCCTAATCACTCGTAAATTTGTGAGGTCACCGGCTTGGCAGAGGAAGCATCCTTCTACTAAAACCAGATGCTTGGTGACAGTTAAAATAGCAGCCACATCACAGAGGAGCTTTCACTGGGGTTTTCATCCTTTTCAGTCTAGTCAGACGCTGTTATTATTATCAAACCACAATGGTAGCTAGCTCTATCTTATGGATTGAAGGGGAAAGTATTTTCAGTCAGTGCTAATTTTGGGTTTCCATTGTCTGTCAAGTTTACCTAGCAGTCCTTTTGGACGGCAAATTTGAATTGTTGCTCGCTTGCCATGCTTTATTTTCATGGGCTAATTGGTGTGTGGTAGCACTGGACGGATAACCATCAGGGTTGGGTTGCTTGGTTGTTCACCCAGTTGGGGGTGAACCAGGGTAAAGCTCATGATGTGTGGGGACAGTGCTCTATGCTCCTTGGCCTCTAGACTCCTGATGATGAATCCGGTGGGAATGTCATTCATCAGACAATCAATCTGTAAGTGCAAAAAAGTGCTTACTACAAATATTTATGCAACTCAGTGATTTGTTTAAAGTCTTTATTAGTTATTATGGTGGTGCACAGGTCAGCTGTGTAGCGCTACTCCTGCAGGAGCCACTAGATAGAATGGGTTCTCTGTTCTTTGCCGCAACCATCTCAATGATTTCAGCCCCTCAGTCATACTAGATTAGCTGCAAATAGCTTGCGATATTTTAGAAATCACTGAAGGCAATACAAGATGGACAGTAATAATGCTGCTTTAGGAAACAGATGCCAAACAAATTAGTAAAGGCAAGTCTTAATATATTGTCATACATGATGATTGGCATCGATAAAGGCATAAAGGGGATTATAAATAGTAGTAGTGCAACTCAATATACAGTATGATCAATAGTCAGAAGTAGGAATAGGGGAACACCATGCAACAGGATCAGCATGAGCAGAAGCATGATCATTATCAATGCAGCAAAGGGCAGTAATGTGGCTAAATTAACTGCACGCAGGAGAATATATTGCTAAAGTGCATTTGGGGTGACTATGCTATGCCTAGGCTAACTGGACAGAGGTACCCATTAAATGAGTAATAGATATGGGTTTGCAGTATGACTTTATGGGGGCAATTCCTTACTGTTTTCTGCCGGTTATAGTTGAGGCCCTTAAGCAACTTTGATGCGCTTATCAACAGTCCTGGTGAATCAGCATGCAGTGTAGGTGCTATGTGATAAGTATCCTTTCAGTAACTCAGACTCTGCTATCAGAGCGTGTGAATAGTGGGCAGTGAGCCCTCTCATCAGTCCCTGTGGTGCAGCTGTAGAAAAGGAGCCTCTTGCCTCTGTGCAGATGGCTCCGGTGATCAGAAGTGAAGAATGGGAGAGTGGGAAGATGTTCTAGTCTTCCTGCAGCAAAAGAGAGATTGATGGGATTGTTGCAATCCACACAGCTCTGCCTCTGTGTGACCGCTCTCAGGCCACAAGCTCTGGTCCCTGCCAGTCTGGTTTCGTTTGAGATGTGTGCACACAGGATGATGTGCAATACATCCTCCAGCTTAGCAGTATAAGGTGAATGTAAAACAGACTGTAAAGAGGACAATGTCTCCTTTTCCATGATTCTGTAGTCCAGCACCTGACTACAGTTGTTTTGGTGAAGCGGGCTGAATTAAATTTCCTATACTCAGACAGAAGTCTCTACAGCCACAGTCTAGTCAAACAAGAAGACTTTTTCCAAGAACTGAAGAAGGGGATCCCCCACCACCACAAAACAATTGTATTCCGCCATCTTAACTAATAAATACTTTAAACAAATCACTGAGTTGTATGATTACCTGAACTAGTCGCTCCTCATCAAACATTCCCAGATTATTTTCTTGGTAGTGTTTAATTACATTAAAGCCTGATGTATTTTTTGCAAAGCTTTCACTTTTAATAGCTTCATTTAGCTAAATATTCTGTGAATAATCAGAAATAATCACTACATATGTAGTTGCAAGTAGTAGCAATCAGTTACAGAAACGTTCTGCATTGTCATTATTCACTAATACATGCTACTGCCGAACTGTACAAACCTGTTACCAAGAAGGAAAATTGGGATTGAGTCAGCGCATTTTCTTTCATAAGTGGCAAGTTATATTTATTTTACTATTTTATGGCAAAAATATTTTTTACATCTATGCTATTTTAAACCAATATTAACAATAAAATCTGAACAATCCTTAACATTTTGCTACATTGGACGTAACTAAGCATGGATTAACCACTTCAAGTCTGGATACTTTCATCCCCTTCCAGTCAAGGCCAATTTTCAGCTTCAGCTTTCAGCGCTATCACACGATGAGAGGCAATTACTCATGTGACACTGTATCCTTATGAATTTATAATTTTTTTCGAGACAGATGGAACTTTCTTTTGGTGGTATTTGATCACCGCTGTTTTTTTTTTTTTTTTGCTATATAAATGAAAAAAATGTTGTTTGCTTTGTTTTTGTTATAACCTGTTGTAAATAAACAATTTATCTTCGTGATTTTAGACCAGAATGTATTCTGCTACATTTTTTTGTCAGTGTATATTATTTAGTCTGTATGAAAGCTACAGAGTTTACAAACTATGGGATATATATTTCAAAATTGATCAGTTGAGACCCTAAAATACTGGATGCTGGTATGAGGTATGGAGGTGATCAGGACAATAGCATGAGGTATGGTGGTTATCAAGATGCCGGTATGGCGATGATCAGGACATTGGTATGGCATATGCGGTGATCAAGACGCTGGTATGGCACATGGCAGTGATCAGGACGCTGGTATAGTGTATGGGGTGATCAGGATGCTGGTATAGTGTATGGGGTGATCAGGATGCTGGTATGGGGTATGGTGGTGATCAGGATGCTGGTATGGGGTATGGTGGTGATCAGGGCGCTGGTATGGGGTATGGTGGTGATCAGGATGCTGGTATGGCACATGGCGGTGATCAGGACACTGGTATGGCGGTGATCAGGACATGGGTATGGTATATTGCAGTGTTATTGTGTGCACTGGGATGGATGACATAGACTGGCTGTACACTTTATTGTTCCTACACTGGGGCAGTAATCAGGGACACTGGGGTTGTGTCAGGACGCGGGTGTTCTGCAGCATCGCGCCGGGCGGCGCATGCGCAGAACACCAGTCCTCGCTAGCCGACGAGCGACGGGACCTGGGCGTGCACGGCGGCGGCGGTGTTCGCGCATGCGCACACGCGATCGCGGACACACGCCTGGCACCAATGACAGCGCAGGGCGGCTATTTAAACAGGAACAAAGGTATGTCAGTTGCCGTTTGGTCTTACCTGCTCTGTTCCTGATATTGTGTTCCTGTGTTATCTCGTTGCCGACCTCTGCTTGTACCTGACCCTGCTGATTGCTCCTGATTAACCCCTGGGTTGCCTGACCATTCTTCTGCCTTATCCCTGGTACTGCGCTGCCCGCAACCTGCTGAACCTGGCTTGTGAACCCGACTATTCTCTGCTCACTCCTCTTGTACCTTGCTGCCCGCACGATACCGACCTGGCCTGCCTGACTACGCCTACTTCACCCGATGATCCATCCATCCCGCACGGATCACGCACTATTAGTAAGTCTGCTGCCTCTTCCCATCAGACTCCGTTCCCGCACTCCCCTGCCAGTGCCCTCTACCACCGCCGGACGCACTCAGGGGTCGTGACCTGGTTCCAGTCTGCACTAAGTCCTTCCCCACCATCAGGGGCCCTGGTGAATAGTAGACTGGGACTTAGACCCCGCGCCCTGAGGAAATCCGTGCTGTGGGCTGCTAGAGACACTGTCAGGCGGAACCCAACAGGCTGGCTGGCACAGCAGTCTGTGAGTGTACATGCAGCCTAACAAGCAGATGTACACTCACAGGCTGCTACATTCGTTCTCTCTGCTCTCACAGGGAGAGCAGAAAGAACTGATCTTTAGTTTCAGTTTCTAGTATTTACTATGAGATTGCTGTGATTGGACACAGCAATCACATGGTAAAACACCATGTGACCGCCCAGATACAGCAGTATTGTGGTCAACTGTGTCCAGGCGACATACAGTTCGCTGGGCTCACTGTGAACCATGCAGGAGCCACCGATGCGGGCTGATGTAAAGGTATGTTAGCCCGCATCGGCTCAGCTTCCTGTCCACTATAGACTATGGATGGACGAGAAGCGGCTAAACACATAAAATAAATTATCTTTAAAAATCAATGCAGACATATTGATTTCCTTGCCAGAGCTCTAATATGATGAATCAGCAAACTGTCCTCAGACTGGAGATGGGAAAAGGTTTGTCCCTCAAATGTCCTGTCGGTGAGATTGAATGTGACATAATTTACTTCATATATACAGAAACCGAAGGAAAGTGGTGGTTTCTTGATGGCAACCATAAAATAAATTTGTAATATGTTATTGGTTATTACATTTGTCCATCTCTGAATATGGAAGCTGCAATTGCTGATCTGTGTTTGAAGGTGCGAGCTTTGGGATTTCATCTTTATCCTTTTTTCAGAACTTGGTGGACCAATGGCCAATTTGCATTTGATTTGTCAGGACCGTGATCCACTAAGTAAGCACAAGGTGAGAGGCTGCAGCAGGGGCTGATCTGGCTCAGACATTGGTGAACACAGATACCAGAATTTACATGATTATGTCATCTTTGAGCCATTATCTTAATCCAGGAAGCAGATGGTGACCCTACATAATGTCTGAATAAAGATGGCTCCATGCTTCCTCAAATCCTCCCTCAAAATGTTAGTACATTATGGAAGTCCCATAATGAAAATTGGCCTGGACAGGAAGGGGGTAAAAGTGTCCGGACTGGAAGTGGTTAACGACCGCCATGGTCATTAACCACATCCAGTCCGGACACTTTTACCCCCTTCCTGTCCAGGCCAATTTTCAGCTTTCAGTGCTATCTCACTTTGAATGACAATTGCACGGTCATGCAACACTGTACCCCTATGAATTTGTTAGCATTTTTTTGAGACAGATAAAACTTTATTTTGATGGCATTTATTCACCACTGGGATTTTTTTTTTGCTATATAAATGAAAAAGTCCAAACATTTTGAAAACAAATGTTTTTCTTATAAAAGTTTGCAAATAAATAGTATTTCATCATAAATCTTGGCCAACATTTATTCATTTATCTTTTTAGCAAAAAAAAAAATTACCCAAATTAGTTTATAACCAAAAATTATAATTTTTTTCTTAATTTTTTTATATTATTATTTATGTTTTTTTTTTTACATACTGTCACCCTAGCAGTACAGTGTCACCATACTGACACTATACTACTTGTGGGGGGGTTATAAAGATTTTTTTGTTTTCACACTGATTGCTTTTACACCCATAAAGGCTGTAAAAGCAATCATTTCTCCTCTCTGGCTGCATTCTTGCAACCATTGAGAAATACTGTGTGAGCTGTGATTGGTCATAGCTTGTCACATGGTACAAGGCTGTCATGACTAGCCTTGTACCATGTGACCTCTGTAATCATTCACAGATTTCGCAAGTAGTAAGCAATGATGTCAGAAGTGACATCTTGCTTACTACTCTGCATGTGATCACTGATTGGCCAATCAGTGATCACATGATCGGAACCTCACACAGAGGTCCTGTACAACGATCGGCGTTCCACTGTGTCCGGAGGACACCGCAGGTATTGGATCGTGCTGCTGCATGCTCCCAGGGAGCGCACACAAGCAGGGGGCGGGGAGGCCATTTATAAACGGCCTGCCCCTGCTCTGCTCCGGCCGTTTATATACATGGGCTGGACGGGAAGTGGTTAAGGAAGGAATTAAATTCACATCACAGAAATATAATAGTAGGCAACTGCACACCAAACATGAATTCAATGCTGTTTCAGCACAGATGAAATCTCATCATCCCTCGATCTGCAATTGGTACAGTACTATTAGTGATCTGAGTGCAAGCTATGACAAAGATGCATCCTGCAATATCTGTATCAAAGAGGAGAACAGAAAACACATGTGCTCACTTGCTCATTCTGAGTTTAATGTGTTAAACAGAAATGCATTACATTATACAGATAATTACTCCTATAGCGGCAGTGCAGGCCAGATGGAAAAACGCACCGTGGATGAGAAAGGATGGTCTAAAGTATCTAACCTGCTCCTGGAAGCATAGATTTCTTTTTCTAAACACAGATAAACTGAATGTCCAAGAATGCAAGTAAATGTACACTATTTTACAGTATAAAAGTATTTTATATTATTACTATATGTTATTATTTAATATTATTATTATATATTTTATCATTGAAAACAAACAAACATTTTCACTGCAATCACAGGTCATGCTTGCGGTGCCATTTAATGTTAATGTCACCCCAAGCACAGGTAGCAGACGTGCGTTCTGCCACGTGATAAAATGTGCTACAAATGCGCCAAAACACTCACTGAAAAAATCCCAGATGCTCCACGACCGAAATGGTCCTGGAGCTACTTTGGGGTGTTCATTACACATTGGGCAGCACAGTGGCTAAATTGTTAGCATTTCCGCCTGGCAGTACTAGGGTCATTGGTTTGAATCACAGCCACGGCACCTCCTGCCTGGAGTTTGCATGTTCTCCCTGTGCCTGCGTGGGTTTCCTCCGGGTACTCCGATTTTCTCCCACACTCCAAAGACATGCTGGTAGGTGAATTGGATCCTGTCTAAATTGTCCCTAGTATGTGTATGTATGAATGTAAGCTAGGGACCTTAGATTGTACAACCCTTGAGGGTTAGGGACTGATGTGAATGTATAATATATATGTAAAGCGCTGCGTAAATTGACGGCGCTATATAAGTACCTGAAATAAATAAATAATAGAGAATTACCATTACTAATATAAAGGGTACCAAACAGAGAAAGTGAATGTCAAAACAAACACTAAACTGAACAAAGATAGTATAAACAAGGTGTGACTAACCTGTATCAAGAGGAAAATGCAAACACAGCTTTGAGTTTGAAAAAACAACCAAAAAAAAAAAATGTGATTTTTCTTCCTTGCAACCAATACAGTTAACATGGAAACCCCTTTAAAATCTAAATTGTGAATTCTCAAAAGTTGCATGACCGGCTCTCCTCCAGTCATGGAGCTCTTTCTACATACAGTGGGGATTGAAAGTTTGGGCACCCCAGCTAAATATTTGTATTAATGTGCATAAAGAAGCCAAGGAAAGATGGAAAAATCTCCAAAAGGCATCAAATTACAGATTAGACATTCTTATAATATGTCAACAAAAGTTAGATTTTATTTCCATCATTTACACTTTCAAAATAACAGAAAACAAAAAAATGGCGTCTGCAAAAGTTTGGGCACCCTGCAGAGTTAATATCTTGTACTGCCCCCTTTGGCAAGTATCACAGCGTGTAAACGCTTTTTGTAGCCAGCCAAGAGTCTTTCAATTCTTGTTTGAGGTATCTTTGCCCATTCTTCCTTACAAAAGTCTTCCAGTTCTTTGAGATTTCTGGGCTGTCTGTCACGCACTGCACTTTTAAGGTCTATCCATAGATTTTCAATTATGTTGAGGTCAGGAGATTGTGAAGGCCATGGCAAAACCTTCAGTTTACGCCTCTTGATGTAATCCCCGTGGATTTTGAGGTGTGTTTAGGATCATTATCCATTTGTAGAAGCCATCCTCTCTTTAACTTCAGCTTTTTCACAGATGGCATCAACTTACCATCCAAAATTTGCTGAAATTTTATTGAATCCATTTTTCCTTCTACTCATGAGATGTTCCCTGTGCCACTGGCTGCAACACAACCCCAAAGCATGATTGATCCAACCCCATGCTTAACAGTTGGACAGAGGTTCTTTTCATTAAATTCTGTGCCCCTTCTTCTCCAAACGTACTTTTGCTCATTCCGGCCAAAAAGTTCAATTTTAACCTCATCGGTCCACAGAACTTGTTTCCAAAATGCATCAGGCTTGTCTATATGTTCATTTGCAAAGTTCAAACGATGATTTTTGTGGTGAGGACGTAGAAGAGGTTTTCTTCTGATGACTCTTCCATGAAGACCATATTTGTACAAGTATCTCTTTATAGTGGAATAGTGTACCACAACTCCAGTGTCTGCCAGATCTTTCTGGAGGGATCGTGCAGTCAAACGTGGGTTTTGAATTGTTTTTCTCACAATCCTGCGAGCTGTTCTGTCTGATATTTTTCTTGGTCTTCCAGATCTTGCTTTAACTTCCACTGTTCCTGATGACTGCCATTTCTTAATTACATTCCGAACAGAGGATATTGACATCTGAAAACGCTTTACTATCTTCTTATAGCCTTCTCCAGCTTTGTGAGCATCAACTATTTTCAGTTTCAGTTTTCTAGAAAACTGCTTAGAAGAACCCATGGTGCTGATTGTTGGGGCAAGGTCAGATGAGTCTGGGCATTTAAAACCTTTGAGATTGACATCACCTGGTCTTCCCAGATGATGATTGAGAACAATCCATGACACTGGCAGGTCTCAGCTTGGCAAAGGGGGCAGTGCATACTATAAATTCTGCAGGGTGCCCAAACTTTTGCAGACGCCATTTTTTTGTTTTCTGTTATTTTGAAAGTGTAAATGATGGAAATAAAATCTAACTTTTGCTGACATATTATAAGAATGTCTAATCTGTAATTTGATGCCTTTTGGAGATTTTTCCATCTTTCCTTGGCTTCTTTATGCACATTAATACAAATTTTTAGCTGGGGTGCCCAAACTTTCGATCCCCACTGTAGGACACCGAAGGCTGCATACTGCGGACCAAATTTTATGATTGTGCAAGCCGTGGTGTGCAGGAATTATGTGATAGAAATATCTGCTCTACGTTAATAATGAGCCCCTAAATGTCAGCCAGTGTATGTCAACCTTCAATAGTTACATTCTATACAGTATGCTCTGGCAATTGCAAAATTCAATATTTCTTGACCAAGATTTTGTGCCAACGTCCGATTTTTACACACAGGAAATGGCTAATCAGCATTAAACACATAAAGGTTTATAGATCTTGTAATAACACTCCATATAAATAAACCTGTTACCGTTTCTCAGCCTCCTATTACACTGTCATCACTATCCAGATGTTAAAACGGATTTATATGATCCTATATCGGTCAGACTTTTGTTCCTATCAAAGGCGGTTTACTCCCACGCGCTCACCTGTCATTGCTGATAGGAGAGATTGTGTGTATGAATCAGTGGCATTATTTCCAGCTCTGTACAAACAATCATGTAAGCAGAAATCACTTTCACCTGTTAGCCCTCATTCACATGAGCCTCCTACACTTGTTTTATTTGAATCCAGAGACTGATCTGGAAAGCATAAACAAGTTTTATACATCCTAGATCCATTTCCCCTGGATTTAAATGTGCATGCGTTTAGATGCATCTAGAGCAGTGTTTCTCAACCTTTTTCCAGTCGAGGCACCCTTTAAAATTATGGATAGTCCTGGGACACCCTTTAAAATGATGGACAGTGTTGAGGCACCCCATTCTAAAATGTGAAAACTATTCTAATAGTTTTATATAACGCAGCAACATCCACACATGTAGGACATCCAACATTAGAGGCAATTTATTCTTCCAAAGCAAATACACTTTTGCACACTGGTGCTGACTAGTATTCCAATGTTTTTCTTCTCCCTCAGTTTTCTCCATCACTAAACTAATGTGACCCCAGCACTGACGGAGAGGGACAGGGGAGGGTCGAACTAGGATGGTGTGCAGGCAACTGACCTCCTCCTTATCATCGGATGATGTCATTGGTTGTCAGGACGCCGGCAGGCAAAAGGTGGTAATGGTGCACAATGAAAACCTGTGGCTTTGTGTAACTAAAAGGCAGACTTGTTCCACCTACTGGCTTGTTTAAGTGTTTTGGGCAATTTTTTTAAATTTTCCCAAGGCACCCCTGAAAAAGCCCCAAGGCACCCCAGGGTGCCTGGGCACCATGGATGAGAAAGGCTGATCTAAAGTATCTGATCTGCTCCTGGAAGCAGAGATTTCTTTTTCTAAACACAGATAAACTGAATGTTCAAGAATGCAAGCAAATGTACACTATTTTACAGTATAAAAGTATTTTATATTATTATTATATATTTTATCATTGAAAACAAACATTTTCACTGCAATCACAGGTCATGCTTGCAGTGCCAGTTAATGTTAATGGCACCCCAAGCACAGGTAGCAGACGTGCATTCTGCCACGTGACAAAATGTGCTACAAATGCGCCAAAACGCTCACTGAAAAAATCCCAGATGCTCAACGACAGAAATGGTCCTGGAGCTACTTTGGGGTGTTTGTTACACAGAGGGCAGCTCATTGGCCAGCACAGTGGCTAAATGGTTAGCACTTCCACCTGGCAGTACTAGGGTCGTTGGTTCAAATTCCAACCCCGGCACCACCTGCCTGGAGTTTGCATGTTCTCCCTGTGCCTGCATGGGTTTCCTCCAGGTACTCCAGTTTCCTTCCACACTCCAAAGACATGCTGGTAGGTTAATTGGATCCTGTCTAAATTGGCCCTAGTACAGTATCTCACTGAAGTGAGTCCACCCCTCACATTTTTGTAAATATTTTATTCTATCTTTTCATGTGACAACACTGAAGAAATGACACTTTGCTACAATGTGACGTAGTGAGTGTACAGCTTGTATAACATGTAAATTTGTTGTCCCCTCAAAATAACTCAACACACAGCCATTAATGTCTAAACCGCTGGCAACAAAAGTGAGTACACTCCTAAGTGAAAATGTCCAAATTGGGCCCAATTAACCATTTTCCCTCCCCGATGTCATGTGACTCGGTAATGTTACAAGCTCTGAATAGAGAGCAGGTGTGTTCAATTTGGTGTTATCGCTCTCACTCTCTCATACTGGTCACTGGAAGTTCAACATGGCACCTCATGGCAAAGAACTCTCTGAGGATCTGAAAAAAAGAATTACTGCTCTACATAAAGATGGCCTAGGCTATAAGAAGATTGCCAAGACCCTGAAACTGAGCTGCAGTACGTTGGCCAAGACCATACAGCGGTTTAACAGGACAGGTTCCACTCTTTGGTCGACCAAAGAAGTTGAGTGCACATGCTCAGCGTCATATCCAGAGGTTGTCTCTGGGAAATAGACGTATGAGTGGTGCCAGCATTGAGGTTGAATGGGTGGGGGGTCAGCCTGTCAGTGCTCAGACCATACGCCGCACACTGCATCAAATTGGTCTGCATGGCTGTCGTCCCAGAAGGACGATATGCATTAACACGTGGATAGCGTACAAAAAACATGAGCAGGAACACGCGTTTCAGCTATGCTGAGGTGTGAATGGGGCCTCACAATCAGTTTTAGGTGGACCCCCTTTAAATACCTTACTTTAACTTGGCGAACTCCTTCTACAAAAGGAAATTATTATTTCTTTGGAAAGGACAGTGATTTTAAAGTTCAATTTGTATGAATAATGTTAGATGAATTTTAGATATTATGCCCATTTTCAGTCCCATTACAGAGATTTGGCTCGTTGAACAGTATTCCCCTCCGTCGCAATTTCACATGGCATTAAAATTTCATTGCATGCAAATGGAAATCCTCTCTGGCACCCCAGACAATGCTTCTCACTATGTAAAACAGACTTTTCTTCCTATTTTTTTTTATGTTATCCAGATCTTAATTTACTTTTGTGCTCAGTACAGTGACTTTCATGCTCAGATCCGCGTAAAATGTCTATTAGCTGGTCACACTTGGTGCATTAAACAGGGGGGCCCATCCTCTTGTATTATTCATGCCTCCTATAAAGTGTCCCAGGAATAAAATGCACTCGGGTGACATCCCGACTTTTCATCGGAAATCCGCTCTATCGTTGTGAATATCCAATGAGAATTGGGGGTGGATTTACTCTCGGAGGTCTTATATAAAATACAAAGCTGTAATAGACATAAAATACAAAGGCGGCTTTAAGATGCTTTATTTTTTTCTTCTTAATAAGGTTACGTTGTCCTTTCTCTTCTTTTTTTTTTATGCCTTTTAAATGATTGAAGTGGGGAGGTGGAATGAGATTGGGCAATTTAGATTACAAAGTGGAACCGAGGTTTACGACTAAACTGGGGCAGCAGCTGAGAATCCGTTTTTTCTCTTACTCAGCTTCTTCACCTTCTCATTGTGTTTCTTCAATGTCACTAAATAGAATTGACAAGCAGGAGGTATACAATAAAGACATACAATAAAGACATGCAATAAAGTGAAAGTCCATTTGAACTTTCAGTTCAAAGCAGCTAAAAAGATTTCAGGTGCATTTTACAGTTTGCTTTTTGTGGAAAGCAGCCACAGCCAGAGTAGAAAAGCCTATCCCTTGCCAGCATATTGTAAAGTAACAGCTCTTTTCCGCTGAGTAACAGCTGGAGCTCTCTGTAATGGACTGCAGACACCCACGACTGGATATCTCCGTCAAGAAGCTGCTTCTCAGGCTCTGGAACACGAGACTAGTGACTCTGGCTATTGTTATCCCAAGATCCAGATGACACCAGATTTGAAGTAAACCAGAAAGTAGACTAGTTTATTTTAACACAGATACAAGATATATACACTCAAGGGGACAATCCCCCCTCCCTGCGTAATGACACAGGATGGGGCAATCTACATTTAGTAACGAGACACACCAACAGACAGTCCCATCAGGAGGGAGGGCTGCTGGAGACACCCCCCACCAAGCCAATACACATGAACACATACATCCCTTAATAGTTTGCTCCCAATCAAGACATTATAGAATGATGAGATGCAACCACATAACATCAAACAATCAACAACCCCCCACCCCAATATTAGGACAGATCACCCTGTACCCCTAACAGGCACAGGGTGATTTACATATAAGAGGGATATGGGGAGCTGAGACAGGGGTCTCCCCACCTCTCCAAAGTGAGCTGGGTTCCATGGGCCCCCCACCCAAAGTCATTCCTGTCACACTCTCCAATTTGTAAGAAGCGTGGCCTTTGCACACTGGGACTGACTAAGCAGGGGACGTGATGGACCTATGCAGAGAGACCACTACTTCCACCCAGAGAGCAAGAGTCCATCTGCAGTATGCTGGCAGGGGACAGGCTTTTCCATTCAGGCTGTGGATGGTTTGTAATGAAAACAAAACTGTAAGATTGCATACATTTTGTACTGATGCAACTGGAATGGTATTCGGGTGCTTTAAAGTGGTTGTAAAGGCTCAAGGTTTTTTACCTTCATGTAACCCCCTGAATACTCACCTGAGTCCCATCAAGACCCAGCAATGCACACGAGAGCCTCTGCTCTCTGGGGACTCTCTCCCCTCATTGACAGAGACAGCAGCGGGAGCCATTGGCTCCCACTCGAGCTCTTTGGCATCAACTCAACGTGTTTGGAGGAGGAGGAATGCTGCCCATGACCCCAAGAACACCATCCCAACTGTCAAACATGGTGGTGGAAACATTCTTCTTTGGGGGTGTTTTTCTGCTAAGGGGACAGGACAACTGCACCGCATCAAAGGGACGATGGACGGGGCAATGTACCATCAAATCTTGGGTAAGAACCTTCTTCCCTCAACCAGGGCATTGAAAATGGGTCGTGGATGGGTGTTCCAGCATGACAATGACCCAAAACACACGGCCAAGGCAACAAAGGAGTGGCTCAAAAAGAAGCACATTAAGGTCTTGCAGTGGCCTAGCCAGTCTTCAGACCTTAATCCGATTGAAAATCTGTGGAGGGAGCTGAAAGTTCAAGTTGCCAAACGTCAGCCACCAATGACTTGGAGAGGATCTGCCAAGAGGAGTGGGCAAAATCCCTCCTGAGATGTGTGCGAACCTGGGGGCCAACTACAGGAAACATCTGACCTCTGTAATTGCCAACAAGGGATTTGCCACCAAGTACTAAGTCATGTTTTGTGAAGGGGATCAAATACTTATTTCCCTCATGAACATGCAAATCAGTGCAGAATTTGTTAGACGTGCATTTTTATTACAAAATATATGAAAAATATTTTTTTAAATATATATTTTTTAAATATAATCTTCAGATATTTTTTAACATAAAAGTCATTTTATCATATATTATCACATATATTTGTAAATGCATTCCAAAAATGTGGATTTGTATTTTAAAAGACAGACAGTATATTTGAAATGTATTATTTAATCTATTTTTAATACATTTTGTAACAAAAATGCATTTCAAAATATGGAGTGCGTGAATATATATATATATATATTGAATATAGCCAAAATTGCAACATTTTTAATATGTCAATATATTTGTGAAAAATATTTTTAACATATATTTCAAATATATTTTTCTTCCATGTGGGAAGTAATACACCTTATCCCTGCACCCCTACACTAAATGAGAATGTGGGCATTACCTAGTGTGGACCACTGTTTTCAGGAAGCTATGTACAGCCCCTTCCACAATCCATGATCTGCCTGCAATGCATAGAGAATGGCAAAGACCCAGTGATGATATTACTGCGTATAAAATAAGATCAGTAATGAAAACTGAAGGCATTGGTTATGGATACCCATAAACCCTTAGGGTTTAAGGGTTAAGAGGGAGATTAAGTGTTAAAGATCTCTGTTAGGTTTCGTGTTAAAGTACAGTTGTGTTCAAAATAATAGCAGTCAGACATCACTAACCGGATCAATCACTGTTTTTGGTAGAAATGATATTTCTACATGGCAAATAATTTCCTAGCAGGTGTAGTAGAGTAATAGAAATCCAACAGACCCAACAGTCATGACATGCATGCTGCTGATTCTGTGTCATTGAATCACTCATTGAAAGGGGCATGTTCAAAATAATAGCAGGTGGAGTTCTATTAGTGAGGTCATTCATTCTTTGAAAAACAGGTGGCAATTATTGCCCTTATTTAAGGAAGGAAGGCAGCAAATGTTGTACATGCTGGTTACAGTGCATTTCTCTCTGAAATGCTGAGGAAAATGGGTCGTTCCAGACATTGTTCAGAAGAACAGCGTACCTTGATTAAAAAGTTGATTGGAGAGGGGAAAACATATAAAGAAGTGCAGAAAATGATCGGCTGCTCAGCTAAAATGATCACAAATGCTTTAAAATGGCAACAATAACCTGAAAGACATGGAAGAAAGCGAAAAACTACCATTCCAATGGATAGAAGAATAGCCAAAATGGCGCGGACTCACCAACAATCAGCTCCAGGAAGATGAAAGAAGGTGTAAAGTTCCCTGTGAGGACTGTTACAATTACAAGACGCCTATGTGAAGCCAAGCTATCTGCAAGAAGCCCCCGCAAAGTCCCACTGTTGAAAAAAAGACGTGCTGAAGAGGTTACAATTTGCCAAAGAGCACATTGACTGGCCTAAAGAGAAATGGCGCAACATTGTGTGGACTGATGAAAGTAAGATTGTTCTTTTTGGGTCTAGTGGCCGGAGACAGTTTGTCAGACGACCCCCAAACACTGAATTCAAGCCACAGTACACGATGAAGACCGTGAAGCATGGTGGTGCAAGCATCATGATATGGGGATGTTTCTCATACTACGGTGTTGGGCCTATTTATCGCATACCAGGGATCATGGATCAGTTTGAATACATCAGAATACTTGAAGAGGTCATGCTGCCTTATGCTGAAGAGGAAATGCCCTTGAAATGGGTGTTCCAACAAGACAACGACCCCAAACACACCAGTAAACGTGCAACATCTTGGTTCCAGACCAACAAGATTGACGTTATGGAGTGGCCAGCCCAATCCCCGGATCTTAATCCAATAGAAAACTTGTGGGGTGATATCAAAAATGCAGTTTATGAGGCAAAACCAAGAAATAGAGAAGAACTGTGGAATGTAGTCCAATCATCCTGGGCTGGAATACCTGATCACAGGGGCCAGAAGTTGGGTGACTCCATGCAACACAGATGTACAGCAGTTCTCAGAAACAGTGCGACTACAACCAAATATTCATTAAGTCATTCAAAGGAAAGCAAAATCTTTAAACATTTTTCAGTTTATATAGTGAATGTTTGAGTTTGTAAAGAAGAATACAAACACTGCTATTTTTTTGAACAGTCTAATATTCACTTTTCTTCAATTTTTTTTAGAGGAACAACACAAATTTGATATATTTTTCTTCATGTTTTGATTTGGAATAGAATGTGTCGTGTTCCCAATGCATTTGTGTGTATGAAAATAAAAGCTATTAGAAGGATTTTGAGCTTTATTCACTTTTTTCAATACACTGCTATTATTTTGAACACAACTGTATATCCAGTTTTTTTTCTTAGTTTTGGATAGAATATGAAAGAGTTAGAACCCTTCTCATTTAATTTTTTTGCACCCTAAGTTTTGTAAGGAATTTCTTGCTTTACTTCCTATCCCAGAAACACTACAAGAAAGTATCCAAATGGATTTAAAATTGCCACTACAGGTGCCTCCATTGGATGATCTCAACATAGTAAGGGGCCCACACTGCCTGCTTGTTTTGGGAATAGCAGTCTGTATATCCTATATAACAAGCTGCTACCATTGGGGGAATATATATCTTGTAAAAATTCTAGTTTCAAACCCTGAAAACAAAGGGAGTCAACAGGATTAAGAGGGCAAATATGGCAAAGGCATTGCTGAGCAAGTATGTAATTGTTCTTTCATCTCTGAAGGTACTGCATCTTTCATTTCAAGCTTATTGCTCCTTTAAATAAACAGATATCACGTACAAAAAAAAAACCTGAGAGCGTGTTGAGAATACAAAGAGATAATGATCCCCTGTGTCCCCTTATGCCATTCCATCATCAGACTTCTTCAATATCCGACAGTCAGACAGCTGAGCACAGAAAAATGGATGGAAAGGAGACACACCACCAATACACAGACTGTCGATGTCCTCTAACTATTGAACTTCAATAGAGGTTCCTGGCAGCTGGCTCTGAGAAGGCACATAAGGATACTGAGGAGGAACTGTGTTATATTCAGGAGCTCATCTAGGATAAAGGCAAAAATAACTCCAATCTACTCAGGCTGACAAAAGAAAAAAAAAATAAGTTTAGAAATCGAAGACTTCTGATCTAATGAAAATGCTGGATATAGTATTAGAGTAGCTAAAGTTGGCCATCAGCCTTCCTCAGTCCAACAGATAAATGTGACATTCAAGGTGCTGACTGGTAATACCATACTACAGATGATGATGGGGATTTCCAAATTCAGAAGTCATCTTGTTTTTTTTTTTTTTTTAATTCCTTAAGAACAGTTACAGGTTTGTACAATAGGATCATAGTGCCACTTGAACGGAGTTGGAGGTCTGTTACAACTATACAGTCATAAACAGAAATGCAAGACATAACGAACAGAGTACAGGCCTCCCCCAACTATAGAGAATCAAGAACAAATGAACCAGTGACTGTGGACTTGTTACCTGTATTCTGTTACCATTTTTTGTTCTTGGGAGACAAGAAAGGGTCCAAAAAGATAAGGAAGTGGGGAAAGGGACAAGGGAGGAGAAAGGGAAAATAAAGAAGAACAGAGAAGGAGGGATAGTGTGGAAATTGGGTGGTAAGGAGGGAGGATAGACTTTGACCTATCCCAGTGATATCGTAGAGGCAGGAGGCCTGAAAGTTATGGCTCACTGGCTAGAAGGCTCTGTCCTTCTTCCGAGAAAGTAAAAGGGTTCCAATGAACCCAGGTTTTATTTTAGGTTTCATGCTTGTTTTGCAAGGAAAGGACAAGGTCCCACGTGCAGCTAGAAGCCTCGTTCTCATCAACATATGTTTTTTAACTTGTTTTTTTTTTAAACAAAAAGGAGGTTGTGACCACAGGTGTGACACATATTGTGACCTTTGGATTTGCCTCTAAGACAACAATTACAGGCATTAGAGTCCCAAATTGTACGAATGAGTTATTGTTTGGTACAGACCAGAGGTCGGGTCATGCTGAGTTGTAATCGGAGGGAACTGAATAGAAGAGGATATCTGATAACAAGATGAGTAAGACAAGGAGCAGGACTGGATACCAGGGGTCAAGAACAGCTATAATCAGAGTACCAGATCAGGGTAACTTCAAGATAATCACATAGAATAAGATGCAACAAACATTTTTGCCCAAGTGTCAGTGCACTGAGTCAGGTTTGAAGTAAACCAAAGCTTTTTTATTACGTTTTGGATAAAGTGGAGAAGTGTTAGAATCCTTATTAGGAATTCAATTACTGTTTGTGTTCCCATTGCAATACTTTCCATCTCTATATGTGGTGCAATCCCAGAGGAACTGCTGGTGAATTAGAGTCCTTTTCCTAAGTAAGAGTTCCACCAGTAAGGCACACTGAAGTTTCCTTCATTCTTTAACTGCCTTGAGTGAACAGTCTAAGG
Source organism: Staurois parvus (assembly GCF_062004578.1). Lineage (NCBI taxonomy): Eukaryota > Metazoa > Chordata > Amphibia > Anura > Ranidae > Staurois > Staurois parvus. Next base: position 2,439,126 of record NW_028317983.1, read on the forward strand.
ATGTCTTTTTAGGATTTTATTGTAACTATGAACTTGGATGGGGTGGAGTATGGGATACCCCAAAACTGGTGAATTTAACAATTTGAGGACTCTTCTCTATCTTGCTGAGCTGCACAAAATATCCCACAGAATCTCTAATGCTGACAATGACTAGGACTTCTCCCAAAAAACTAAAGTACACACAGTCACTAACTTTCCAGCACTTGGATCATCTACTCACACTGCCAGAGGATCATTAGTTACCCCTTTCCAATCTCCACTGAGAACTCTCCAGTGAGGGAGACACACTCCACCACAGGGCAGCTGGACACTTTTCCCCCTACTTCCTCCTGGCTTTCTCCAGTGAGCTTCTCCAGACCAAACCAACTCCAGGAATAGGCTTTGTAACTAGGTCCCCCATCTAAGGCTTCAGCTGCAACCTCGATGTCTTCAAAATTCCTACCCCAGCATAGGGCTCTCCTCCAGTAGGACCAGACCCATGAACTTCACTTCTGCCTCAGACCACCTACTGGGCACACCTCCCCAGGAATTGGTTGGATTCCCATACATGTTCAGGCTGCTTGCTCTGTTCTTTCTCCCACTATAATTATAAAAATCTTCTAGAATACAGTGGGAAGCAATCAGAGCAGCAGACTGTGAGACACTGAGCAGGCTTGAACAATCAACCCCTGCTCAACTGATTACAGAGGAGCTAACTACATTTACCTAGTGACCTCTAGGAGGGTGCTACATACCTGTATATATCCTAGTAACCATTGTCACTAGACAGAAAGTGATGGAAAACCCAGGTAAATACAGCCTTGATTGCAAAGTAAAGTGGAACAAAGGCATATTTCCATCAAATCAAAATAAACTAAAAAGAAATATATAATTTATATATTTTGTGCTGAAAATAATGCAACAGTGGGCATAACATTTTATTAAAGCGGTAGTATACCCCATTGCACAAATCCTAAGAAAACATAAGGCCACTATGCTAACCATTTTTCCACATACCTCATTACTAGTTATCCCCATAGCACGTTTCTTACTATATTTTTCTGCTTTACTTCTTGTTCCTGTGTTCCAGCAGAGGCAGGCGCCATATTTGCTGTGTCTGATTACATATAGCGGTATACTTCCTTATTTTCTCTTGTGTCTGCGAGGTAATCTTGTGCTCTTGATCAATAATGGTAATGGATCTGAAATCTCTTGGGATTGCTATGCAATGCCATGCAGTGCTATGATGGAGGCTTAGCACCCATATGAAGAAATTGAGCGTGCCATCAATCGGGGACAAAATGCGCATGTGCCAATGACATCTTGCCGACAAAAATTGGGCAAAATATCTTAAATGATGCGGGTTGGTATAGCATGGAGACACCTAGACGTAAGTGATTTCAGAATGCTTTACATGGCGCAGAGTAGGTGAGGAGACGCTACTACCACTTTAACTTAGATAGGTCATTCAAATTTCACATGTTGGTAGAGTAACTCTTCCTCTATAGTAACTCTTTTTCTTGTCTTTCATTGCAGGTAAATAATGGATTCCAAGCAGAAGCAACATGCCGTCATTGAGTTCTTGATGAAGGAGGGATGCAGGCTGTCTGACATATTGAATGTTTATGGAGATGACGCCATTTAAACATCTTCATTCATCAGTGCACATTGCTCTTGTCAATGTGTCATCTCTGTAAACATTCTGTGGATGTTAGACAGCCTTCACCCCTCCTTCATCAAGAACTCAATGAGGGCACATTGCTTCTACTTGGAATCCTTTATTTACCTGCAGTGAAAAAGACGAAGAGTTAATATAGAGCAAGAATTACTCTACCAACATGTAACATTTGAATTACCTATGTAAGTTAAAAAAAAATGTTATGCCCACTTTTGCATTACTTTTAGTACAACTTCATATAATCTTCAGAACCCCAACTTCATCTAGAGGAAGCATAAATCAAAAAGCCATTCGTGGTGCCTTTTACAAACCCCGTGTTGGTGACTGTGCTCTAATCAACCTGAAGAATCTGCCAAAGGCAATGGTAACAGCTACCCCTATTAAGTGAATTCACACTCTAGAATACAAACCAATAAATAGACAAGGCGCTGACTCAGTATAACTCCAACAATAAACATAAAAAAACCAAAAAACATATGAAGCCAATATATTTGTAACAATAAAGTGCATTTCCCAGCACCACATTAAATGGTCAGAGTCCTATAAAAGGGTGTTGCATTAATCCAGAATGGTAGATAGGTGAGAGTCCTATAAAAGAATGCAGGACCCGGAAGTGACGAAATCTCACTTCTGCATAGGCTTCCTGAAGACGCCACCAGGTAAAACGTACATAGAAGAGTGATTCTGTCACTTCCAGGTCCTGCATGAAGTAAAGTCCGGCCTGTTAACACGAGGCTTGGAACACATACAGGCAATCCCAAGAGAGACATGATATCTCCATATTGGCTGTACAAACTTTTTACTTATTTTATCTGGAACCATGGTCCTTATAATAATACATTTAGAACATATTTTATGGATATTCGTTCTTTATTTTGAGTTCTTCTGAGAACCACTATTGAGAGGAAGGGAGCCTGGAGACCCACCATATGAGAGCCAACAGTTTAGAATCCAAGCGTTATCTGACCATCCATATTGGGGGTCAACACCTTACGGTGATTGGAGAATTTGAATATTACTCAAAAGTGGTGCAGAAGACCAATCTGGACTAATCTGACACCCTTTTATAGGACTCTCACCTATCTAACATTCTGGATTATTGCAACACCCTTTTATAGGACTCTCACCTTGAGGAAGGAAAAAAATAGAAAGCAGGGTCCTATTTGCTTTAATAGGGAAATAATACTTTTCACCCCTGTGGATCATATACAGTGCCTTGAAAAAGTATTCATACCCCTTGAAATTTTGCACATTTTGTCATGTTACAGCCAAAAACATAAATGTATTTTATTGGGATTTTATGTGATAGACCAACACAAAGTGGCACATAATTGTAAAGTGGAAGGAAAATGATAAATGGTTTTCAAAATTTTCTACAAATAAATATTTGAAAAGTGTGGCGTGCATTTTTATTCAGTCCCCTTTACTCTGATACCCCTAACTAAAATCTAGTGGAACCTATTGCCTTCAGTAGTCACCTAATTAGTAAATAGAGCTTACCTGTGTGTAATTTAATCTCAGTATAAATACAGCTGTTCTGTGAAGCCCTCAGAAGTTTGTTAGAGAACAATAGTGAACAAACAGCATCATGAAGGCCAAGGAACACACTGGACAGGTCAGGGATAAAGTTGTGGAGTCGTTTAAAGCAGGGTTAGTGTATAAAAAAAAAATCCCAAGCTTTGAACATCTCACAGAGCACTGTCCAATCCATCATCTGAAAATGGAAAGAGTATGGTACAACCTCAAACCCATCAAGACATGGCTGTCCACCTAAACAGACAGGCCAGGCAAGGAGAGCATTAATTGAGAGAAGCAGCCAAGAGGCCCATGGGAACTCTGAAGGAGCTTCAGAGATCCACAGCTCAGGTGGGAGAATCTGTCCACAGGACATCTATTAAGCATGCACCTCACAAATCTGGCCTTTATGGAAGAGTGGCAAGAAGAAAGCCATTTTTGAAAGAAAGCCATAAGAACTCTCCTTTACAGTTTGTGAGAAGCCATGTGGGGTACACAGCAAACACGTGGAAGGTGCTCTGGTCAGATGAGTCCAAAGTTGAACTTTTTGACCTAAAAGCAATACACTATGTGTGGCGGAAAACTAACACTGCACATCACCTTGAACACACCATCCTCACCGTGAAACATGGTGGTGACAGAATTATGTTGTTGGGATGATTTTCTTCAGTAGAGACAGGGAAGCTGGTCAGAGTTGATGGGAAGATGGATGGAGACAAATACAGGGCAATCTTAGAGAAAAAAAAACAACAACAGGACAACGACCCTAAACATCCAGCCAGAGCTACAATGGAATGGTTTAGATCAAAGCATATTCATGTGTTAGAATGGCCCAGTCCAGACCTAAATCCAATTGAGAATCTGTGGCAAGACTTGAAAATTGCTGTTTACAGACACCATCCATTCTGACAGAGCTTGAGCTATTTTGCAAAGAAAAATGGGCAGAAATGTTCCTCTCTAGATGTGCAAAGCTGGTAGAGACATCCCAAAAATACTTGCAGCTGGAATTGCAGTGAAAGGTGGTTCTACAAAGTATTGACTCCGGGGGGGCTGAATACAAATGCACACCACACTTTTCACAGATTTATTTGTAAAAAATGTTGAAAACCATTTATCATTTTCCTTCCACTTTCTGTTGGTCTATCACCTGAAATCCCAATAAAATACATTTATGTTTTTGGTTGTAACATGACAAAATTTGGAAAATTTCACGGGGTATGAATACTTTTTCAACGCACTGTAACTCCCTGGATCAGCAGTCTGTGTGTTTTCTAAATGTAAGAAGGCCTTTTTGTTTTGTTCTATTAGCAAAGCATCAAACCATCTACAGTATCTGCCAGAATAATTTCCCATGGGAGAGTTTCACTTTTCACAGCTCGTCCTTACCAAGTCCTAAAAACCCAGGAATCCCTCACAGTATAGTGCAAAAAAAAGTTACCATTTTGTCCTACTGATTTGAAGAACAATAGCAACTTTCTGTGGGAAAGGCAAAATGAAAATATACACTCACCGGCCACTTTATTAGGTACACCTTGCTAGTGCCAAGAAAATCTCCCCCACACCATTACACCACCATCACCAGCCTGAACCGTTGATACAAAGCAGGATGGATCCATGCTTTCATGTTGTTTACTCCAAATTCTGACCCGACCATCTGAATGTTGCAGCAGCCAGTCTACCCATTCTCCTCTGACTTCTGACATCAACAAGGCATTTTCATCCACACAACTGCCACTTACTGGATATTTTCTCTTTTTTGGACCATTCTCTGTAAACCCTAGAGATGGTTGTGTGTGAAAATCCCAGTAGATCAGCAGTTTTTGAAACACTCAGACCAGCCCATCTGAGACAAACAACCATGCCAGGTTCACAGTCACTTAAATCCCCTTTCTTCCCTATTCTGATGCTCAGTTTGAACTTCAGCAAGTTGTCTTCTCCCTGTCTAGATTCCTAAAGGCACCGAGTGCTGCTCTTGATAGGCTGATTATCAATTTGTGTTACCAAGCAATTGAACCTAATAAAGTGGCCGGAGAGTGTAAAGTACAGTTAGCGCAGAAGAATTATTCTGTTTACCAGATAAGAATAAACCTTTTTTAAGATGACTGGAAATAGAAAAAAGGAGGTTAAAAATGAATGCCACAAACTGGTGGCAGAACTTCTGCAGTATTCAGTACTTTTAAAGGGTTAGTTCACCAAAAAGCTGCCTATGCAGATAAGGGGTGCCTGCAGATGAAAACAAACTGTGCAGCGTTGGCCAAAGTTGAATAATGCTCTTGGTGTAGATGTAGGCCATTTATGCACCTCCCAAAGCCTGGCTTAAAAATTTCCAACGATGGCATCATCCAGTCCTGCCTTATTGGTAGGACATTGTTAGGACACTCTCAGCTGATTAAAACCCCCTTGTATGTGCTCTCTCTCCCTTGTCACAGTAGCTCTGTGCTCAGTAATGCTATGAAGAAAGAGATAATGGACCATAAAGGTTTGAGATGTTGCTCCTGAGATGGTTGGGGTGAGCAGTAATGGCTGTGAGTGTCTTAGCAACGTCTTAGCAACAAGACAGGATGGCATGATGCTGTCTCAGGGTTTTCGTTTCAGCCAGGATGTGGAAGGTATGTAAATGGCCTACACCTATACAGGGGTGTATTTGCCACAAGGCAAACAAGGCATTTGCCTAGGGCAGCATTTTGAGGAGAGATACGCTCCGGTGCGATTGGAGCCTGATGAAGTCACATGCTACTCGTGACGCAACGCGTTGGTACGCCTATCGTCAGTTCCGGGACGCGGTGACGTCATTTCCGGCGCACTCCATGAAACCACATGCTATGAGGACAGCTGGCGTTTTTTGATACCTGCTAACATATGAGTGGGTATATTTTTTACTTTGATACAATAAAGTGATTATATTACACTATGGAGCGTATCTATTTGTGTCTCTGAGTGGAACCTAAAGGGACGTGAGGCATTGCCAGGAGAAGGTCTGGTCAAAGCCCTGGTTATTAACCATCACAGTCCAAATTGGAAAGGTGATCCTTAGGAGATCGTCGGGAGGTTATTACAAAGTTGGCTGGCCCTTGTGGTCACTGCAAGGAGGTGAGGGGGCACTCAGACCATTTTGGGATCCTTGGCACATATGGCACCTTCACGTTTATGAAGATTTTCTCACTTGTGTGCAAAGTGGACTGATATATCACCATTTGTCTTACACTTACACTAGTGATTGTTAATTCTATGGTGTGATTCACTGACGTGGATTTATGTATATTGTGTGTTTTATTTCTGATCTTTATGCTACCTATGAGATTATGGTATATTTCTCATAGTCACAAAGGAGTATTTCATTTCTGTTACACGTATATATACTAGCTGCATGATATTTCTGACTAGAGTATCAGCGCTACACCATTTATATTCTATTTGTTTATGCTATTTGTTGGTACATTAGTAGGTGTTAGCTGCTTTTACTATTTATTTTTTATCCATCTAGGCGCAAGTGTTTTGTTAGACACAGAATCAATGCTTTCCTATTCTAACACTGACAGTGGGGAAATAAAGATCCCAGATGTTGGAATCCATCTGGAGGACAGGCTGGAGAATCAGCAAACAATGGGTGATCAGCAATACATCAAAGACTAAGAGACATGTGATTAGTGAAATGTTCCTTTTCAGGTAAAGTCAGCTCTGCCTCAGGCAATGCTATTTACATCTCAATCTGCTAGAAGAGCTAGTCAGCTTATGGGGAGGGGGCTAAAAACCAAGCAGCTCTTTTTCTAGAGCTGTTCTTAAAGTGTTTGTAAACCCTTACCTATACCCAGTGAAGTGACTGACCTCAGGTGATACACAGAGATCAAACAAATCCTACTACAAAAGTTGTATCTGTTCATCTGCAGTCCTCTCTTCTCTACATCCATTTAAAGTGTGGAAGTTACCCATATGGAAGAAAAATATATTTAAAAAATATTCTTCCCAAATATATTGACATATTTGAATTACTACAATTTTGGCCATATTATATATATATATATATATATATATATACATACACATACATACATACACACACACACATACATACACACTACATGTTGAAATGTGTTTTTATTACAAAATATATTAAAAATATTTTTTAAAAACAATTCCAAATATACTGTATGTCTTTAAAAATACAAATCTACATTTTTGAATGTATTTACAAATATATGTAAAAATATATGTTAAAATTACTTTTTTAAATGTAAAAAAAAAACTGAAGAATGTATTTTAAAAAAGGTTTCATATATTTTGTAATATATAAAGAAGGTATTTCAACATGCAGTATAGATATTTATATTGGGTGCGGTGCGACTAGAGCCATAGAAAATGTATGGCTCCAATCACACCGCACACAAATCGCTTGTGATTTGCACATTTGTTCCTGTGCGAATCCCATGCGATATACGGCACTGCATATATGTGAACCCAGGATTTTTCTAAACTGCACACAACTGCTTCAGGCTTCTTGGCTATCGTCAGTGCAGTGTATAGTGGGCAAACTTTTTGACTTGAGGGCCGCAATGGGTTCATATATTGGACCCGGGGGCTGGACCAAGAGTAGATGAATGATGTGTATGTGTCATCCATAGTAAGTATAGTAATATTCCCCCATAGTAAGCATAGTAATTAATCCCCCATATAGTAATTCATCCCCCATATAGTAATTCATCCCCCATAGTAATTCATCCCCCCTATAGTAATTCATCCCCATATAGTAATTCATCCCCCTATAGTAATTCATTCCCCATATTAAGTCCCCAAGTCCCCCCTGTGTCAATTCACTTACCTTTGCTCCGCGCGTTCCTCTCGCCGTGTTCCCGCGCCGTTCCGGTGTAGCATAAAAATCTGTCTCCTATGAGGATCTGTCCCCCTCGACGTATCTGCGCATGTGCCAGTTTCAGGCATTAGCAGCCGATCGGCGATCTCCGGCACATGCGCAGATACGTCGAGGGGGACAGATCCTCATAGGAGACAGATTTTCATGCTACACCGGTCTTCAGGGCGGACTGTGAGAGGAGCCTAGCTCCCCTCACGTTCGTCATGCTGCCCCGCCTACACACATCCTGACAGCCATCCTGACAGTATCACGCTCCGCGGGCCGGATTAAAAGGTCCGCCGGGCCGTATACGGCCCGCGGGCCGTAGTTTGCCCATTGCTGGTATAGAAACATGGCATCTATGCCCTAATGCAGTCAGGAAGAGAAGATGAGAATAGTGGGAGTCACCCACCTGAGATGCCTTGTGGAAACCCCCCTCATTCCTCATCTGGATGTATAAAGTTCTAATTTGAGATACAGTCAAGTGACGGGGAGTTTGGCATTGATTCACAGTGAAAAGGGAATTTATAACATTTTTGTATGTGTTTTCTTGTTGAAGACAATAAATAATATATATATATATATATATAAATATATATAAAAAAATATATATATATATATATACACATATACATACACACAAACACACAGACACTTTGGTCAAAGTCCATTGTTTACAGAGTTGAATAGCTGAAGCTCAGATTACACACAAAGCATTCACTATATTTGTCATGATTGCTATTGCTCATCTCCTTCCAAAAATGCTGCTTGCTTGGCTTATTCTAAAACAGACATCAATCAGAGGAGACAAAAATCACATGGCCAAGCAACAGATTTTGACATTAGACATGCGCGTTTTGTTTCGATTTGTTTTTCAGACAAAAATTTAATTTTCAGATGTATACGAATCTCTGACTGGACAGAGTAATGACTGTCAACAAATAAAAAAAAAAAAGAGTTATAAGGAAATGAACTAATGCATTCATTTTATTTGGATGATGTTACATAACAAGAAAGTAATTTGGGCCCATGGTGAAATTAGTGAAATGTCCAAATTTATTTGATTAATCAAACTCAGATAAGGAATGGATCCGAATTTCATTCCATTTGTTAATCCAGATGCACATGACACCAGTCAATATTGTCCAATCAGCTCATGCCATTTATCTTTGTGGGTTGGAAAATATTGAATACTTGAAGAAGAAGAATGAAAAGAAGAAGAAGAAGAATGAAAAGAAGAAGAAGAATGAAAAGAAGAAGAAGAAGAATGAAAAGAAGAATGAGAAGAAGAATGAAAAGAAGAATTAAAAGAAGAATGAGAAGAATGAAAAGAAGAATGAAAAGAAGAAGAAGAATGAAAAGAAGAAGAAGAAGAATGAAAAGAAGAAGAATGAAAAGAAGAATGAAAAGAAGAAGAAGAAGAAGAATGAAAAGAAGAAGAAGAAGAATGAAAAGAAGAAGAAGAAGAATGAAAAGAAGAATGAAAAGAAGAAGAAGAAGAATGAAAAGAAGAATGAAAAGAAGAAGAATGAAAAGAAAAATGAAAAGAAGAAGAAGAAGAATGAAAAGAAGAGGAAGAAGAATGAAAAGAAGAATGAAAAGAAGAAGAATGAAAAGAAGAAGAAAAAGAAGGAAAAGAAGAATGAAAAGAAGAAGAAGAAGAATGAAAAGAAGAAGAAGAAGAATGAAAAGAAGAAGAATGAAAAGAAGAAGAAGAAGAATGAAAAGAAGAATTAAAAGAAGAATGAGAAGAATGAAAAGAAGAATGAAAAGAAGAAGAAGAAGAATGAAAAGAAGAATGAAAAGAAGAAGAAGAAGAATGAAAAGAAGAAGAAGAAGAATGAAAAGAAGAAGAAGAATGAAAAGAAGAATGAAAAGAAGAAGAATGAAAAGAAGAAGAAGAAGAATGAAAAGAAGAAGAAGAAGAATGAAAAGAAGAAGAAGAAGAATGAAAAGAAGAAGAATGAAAAGAAGAAGAAGAAGAAGAAGAATGAAAAGAAGAAGAAGAATGAAAAGAAGAAGAATTCCAGTACAGCAAAAAGTGTATCTGCAGAGAGCTCCGCTATTTCTGACAGTTCTCTGACAGTTCCTTCACATTTACAGCGGTTGAAACATTGTATCTATTTATTTCCAAATAAAAACATCTGTATCCTAAATGGAAACAAATAGATACAATGTTTCAACCGCTGTAAATGAACTGTCAGAACTGTCAGAGAACTGTCAGAAATAGCGGAGCTCTCTGCAGTGACACTTTTGCCGGCTGATCGGGGAAAATTCGATTCGTGCATCCGAAGTTTGCTAAAATTCGGATTCGATGCGAATCGAATTTTTCCTAATATTCGAAACGAATTCCACTTCGCCAAGTTCGATTCGCTCATCTCTAGAAATGAACTCTGAAAACGAATCAGTTAAATATACAGAATATGATGAAACGAAGTTCTTCCATGGAATTTTGTTCCTTTTGTTAATCCGAATGCACATGACGCCAGTCAATATCGTCCAATCAGCTTATGCCGTTTATCTTGGTGGGTTGAAAAATATTGAATCCTTCCAATTATAATCCATCCAATTTGATAATATATCGAATATGTAGAAATCTTACAAAAAAACTGCTACATTTTTTTAATCCACCCAGAGCAATGAATATACAAAATAATTGCCAAAGATACAAAACAAACTCTGAAAACGAATCAGTTCAACATACAGTACAGTATATGATGAAACAATTTGACATCTAAGTTGATCCATTGTGGTGGAAAAAAACCCCCATCATACAATCAATTGATAGCATTTTATTGCTCACTAAGTAATTCCTGCAGTGCACTGCTTTCGATCACTCAGGAACACAAAAAGAGACATGTGCTTCTGTCCGAATGACTTGATCCAGTCAATTTAAATTTTGGATACAGGTTTATGGAACATTAATCAATTTGTGTTTGCTGTAGGATCGTTTTTTTTAGCTTGATTTATGCAGTCAATTGATTTGGATCATGTATGGTCACCATGACATTCTGGCTTCAGTCATTTTTGAATCACTGATATGCAGAGTGTTCAGGAAAGTTGGGGAAATGTTAGAGCTCCCAATCTGCATACACTATATTGCCAAAAGTATTGGGCCAGCCCTCCAAATCATTGGATTTAGGTTTTCCAATCCCCTCCATGGCCACAAGTGCATAAAATCAAGCACCTTGTCATGCAAATTGCTTCTACAAACATTTGTGAAAGAATGGGTCGCTCTCAGGAGCTCAGTGACTCCAAGCGTGGTACCGTGATAGGTTGTCACCTGTGCAATACGTCCATCCGTGATATTTCCTGGCTACTAAATATTCCACGGTCACCTGTTAGTGGGATTATAACAAAGTGGAAGCAACTGGGAACAACAGCAACTCAGCCATGAAGTGGTAGGCCACGTAAAATGACATAGCGTGTCAGTGCATTCAGAAGCACACAGTGCGCAGAAGTCACCAACTGTCTGCAGAGTCAATAGCTAAAGACCTCCACATTTCATGTGGCCTTCAGATTAGCACAAGAACAGTGCGTATAGAGTTTCATGGAATGGGTTACAATGTCTGAGCAGCTGAATCCAAGCCTTCCTAGTGCAACACAAAGTGTCGGATAAAGTGGTGTAAAGCACGCCGCCACTGGACTCTAGAGCAGTGGAGACGTGTTCTCTGGAGTGACGAATCACGCTTCTCTGTCTGGCAATCTGAAGGACGTGTCTGGGTTTGGCGGTTGCCAGGAGAACGGTAATTGCCTGACTTCATTGTGCCAAGTGTAAAGTTTGGTGGAGGGGGGATTATGGTGTGGGGTTGTTTTTAACCGTTTCAATACTGTGCAATTTTACACCTTCCTGCCCAGGCCAGTTTTCAGGTTTCAGCGCTCTCACACTTTGAATGACAATTGCGCGGTCATACAACATTGTACCCAAACTAAAATTTGATCATTTTCTTCACACAACTAGAGCTTTCTTTTGGTGGTATTTAATCACCGCCGGGGTTTTTATTTTTTGCTAAATTAACAAAAAAAGACCAAAAATTTTGAAAAAAAACCACATTTTTCTTTGTTTCTGTTATAAAAGTTTACAAATAAATAATTGTTCTTCATAAATTTAGGCCGAGATGTATTCTGCTACATGTCTTTGGTGAAAATAACCCAAATTAGGATGTATTTTTTAGTTTGTAGGAAAGTTATAGAGTTCACAAACTATGGTATAGATCTGAATATTGATCAATCCTGAAGTACTGACAGCCAATCTAATATCTTGAGGTCCAAGAATGTCAGAACAGTACAGATATCCCCCAAATGACCCCTTTTTGCAGAGTAGACAGTCCGACGTACTTCATAAGAGGCATGGCGAGTTTTTTGAAGTTGTATTTTTTTGTCATAATTTTTCGGAAAATGAAAAAATTAAAAAAATTATTTTCACTATTTATTTTTTTTACATACTGTCACCAGTGCAGTACAGCGTCATCATATAACTGGCATGGCGGTGAACAGCGACACTGACTGGTGACAGTATGAAAAAAATATATATATATATTTTTTTTAATTTTTTTTAATTTTTTTATTATATTTAATTTTTTATTACATTTTTTTTTAATTTTTTAAAGATTTTTTTTCATATTTTACTATGACCAAAATAGTACAATGTTACCATAGTAACACTGTACTACTTTGGGGAAGTGATCAGTATTTTTTTTTTTTTACACAATTTGCTTATAGCAAAGAGTTACTTTGCTATAAGCAAGCATTTACCTGAATGAAATCGATTCATTCAGCTTTTTTTTTTTTTGTGCTTAGCTGTGATTTGGTCACAGCTAATCACATGACATGTGCATGTGATTAGCTGTGACCATTCACAGCTAGGCACTAGTATACAGTGGATGGCATCATGAATGAAGCCATCCATTGTATACAACTGTCATGTGACCTGCTGTGATTGGTCACAGCAGGTCACATGGTACCGGCAACGGGAGCCGGTACTCGGATCTGTCATCGGCCGTGTCCGAGGTGCACGAGCGGTGACAGATCGCACTGCTGCGTCGCTCTGCAACCGCGCAAACCGCGCATGTGCGGGAGCACGCCAAATGGCGTGCACCCGGAAAGCTGCAGTGCTTTTCAAGCCGCCAAACGGCCATTGGCCGGGCGGCTAATGGTTAAGGGGTTGAGCTTGACCCCTTAGTTCCAATGAAGGGAACTCTTAAGGCGTCAGCATACCAAGACATTTTTGGACAATTTCATGCTCCCAACTTTGTAGCAACAGTTTGGGGATGGCCCCTTTCTGTTCCAACATGACTGCACACCAGTGCACAAAGCAAGGTCCATAAAGACATGGATGAGCGAGCTTGGGGTGGAGGAACTTGACTGGCCTGCACAGAGTCCTGACCTCAACCCCATAGAACACCTTTAGGATGAATTAGAGGGTAGAATGCCAGCCAGGCCTTCTCGTCCGACATCAGTGCCTGACTTCACGAATGTTCCTCTGGAAGAATGGTCAAACCTTCCCATAGACACCCTCCTAAACCTTGTGGACGGCCTTCCCAGAAGAGTTGAAGCTGTTATAGCTGCAAAGGGCGGGGCCAACTCAATATTGAACCCTACGGACTAAGACTGGGATGCCATTAACCACTTGCCTACCGGGCACTTATACCCCCTTCTTTACCAGGCCAATTTTCAGCTTTCAGCACTGTCGCAGTTTGATTGACAATTGCGCGGTCATGCAAGATTGTACCCATATGAAAATTTTATCATTTTTTTCTCACAAATAGAGCTTTCTTTTGGTGGTATTTAATTGCCACTGTGCACTTTACCTTTTGCGCTATAAACAAAAAAATAGCAAAAAATTTGAAAAAAACAAAAGTTTTTGTTTCTATTATAAAATTTTTCAAACAAGTGATTTTTCTCCTTCACTGATGTGCGTTGATGAGGCAGCACTGATGGGCACTAATAGGCGGCACTGATAGGCAGCACTAATGAGGTGGCACAGATAGGTGACACTGATAGGCAGCACTAATGAGGTGTCACAGATAGGCGGCACTGATAGACAGCACTGATAGGTGGCACTGACTGGCATCACTGCTGGGCACTGACTGGCGACACTGCTAGGCATTGACTGGCGCAACTGCTGGGCACTGACTGGCACAACCACTGGGCACTGACTGGTGGCACTGACTGGCAGCACTGCTGGGCTGCACTGATGGGCACTGGTGGGTGGCACTGGTGGGCGGCACTGGTGGGCACATGTGGGTGGGCACAGGTAGGTGGCACTGCTGGGCACAGGTAGGTGGCACTGCTGGGTGGCACAGGTGGGTGCACTGCTGGGTGGCACAGGTGGGCGCACTGCTAGGCACAGGTGGACGGAACTGGTGGGTGGCACTGCTGGGCACCGATCATCAGGACACTGATCATCAGTGCCCTGATAATCGGTGCCGATCCCTGCTCTGACAGCGTGAGGAAAGTGCAGCCGAGAACCGGCAATTGCATTTCCCGGTGATCAGCGTGTCATTGGACACGGCTGATCACGTGGTAAAAGGCCGCTGTGATTGGCCTTTTACCACATCACGTGATCAGCTGTGTCCATAGGACACAGCGATCACGGAGATCGCTAGGTGCGTGCCGAGAGCGCGTTCTGGGAGGACATCATATGACGCCCTCCCAGAACTGGCCGGCCGCAGTGTAGCCGTCATTCGGCCAGCGTCCCAATACTTTTGGCAGTATAGTGTATCTAGTAGCAGTTTGCCTTACTTAACTAGAATCATTTTCTAATGATAAATGCGACTAACTACTACAAGCTATACCATGACCTGGATGAAGAAGTGTATCTGCATACGTGTTCTATACCTTCTATACTTCAGTAATCAGAGACTTTTCAGTTTCTCCCTTTTGAAGCAGCAAAGTTTAACATTTACCGTTCCCCAGTTTAGAATACCTTCAGCACTATGGACAGAGCAGAGCATACTGCTCATTGCCATTCATGTTAAGTGCCATCTACATGAATAGTAACTTGTAGGTGTCACATTATGCATTTTTCTTGTATTCATATGTCAGGAAAAAACTTACACGTTAAGGATGAATACTGTGTAAATTAAAACATCCATTTGCTTTGCCCATGTTTACAGAAACTGTTGCCAAATTAACTTGTTGTCTTCGGAGCAACTCCGTAGTGCAGCATCAGTGAACAGAAACTGTGCTTAGGTCTGTCCTCCAAGACCCAGTTAATCCGCTATCTTTTATGTCAAATGGGATACAAAAGGTATCAGTCACAGCCTACATGTCAGACACCTCCTTCCTGCTCCCCAAGCCAGTACTAAAAAGAGCATAGTGTTCTCTACCATGGGTACCAGTCGCCATCTTGGGAGAGCCTGTGTCTAATTGATTATATAGCATAATCTGAGTCCCAAAGTGGGCCCAGAGTTATAAGTGTAGTTCAGGGGATGAACCAGTTCGTTCAGGACAGGCAGGCATTGTAGATAGAGACAGGAGCCAGTGTTATTAGGGACAATTAGAGTTTGGAGGCTTCCTCACCACTTCAGGATGGGCAGCTGGATAAGTGAAGGCACAACCTAGAAGGACCCCAGTGGGTGACCCTATAGGAAGGGTGTGCAGGCAGAAGGAGCTCCACTGTTGCGGTGGTTTCCCTTTGGGGGACACATGTGTCTTGAATAGCCTAGTGTGAGGATGCTGGTTACCTGCTGGAGAAGCCCAGTACTTGCAAGGATCTGGAACTTAAAGGAGACCTCCTTTGTGTATGCCCATTGCTCTATAAGAATCAAGGAACTGTTTGCAAAAATTGCTGCACCTGTGCTCGTAAAACTACATTTACTTTTGAGGAAGTGGATTTGAAGAGGATTTGAGTGTTACTGTATTTGCTGATTTTTAATTAGAAAAAAGCTCCCTTTAAAAGAAGAAGCAGGAACAAAGCTCTTCTTGCATAAATAAACCGTGTTACACTCTCAAAGCTTATTTGGTCCCACTTCTCCTATGGATCACAATAGTGTACTTACTTGTCACTCCTGTGACTTGTTTCAACCAGCAGCAGGATAAAGCCAACTGTTGACTGACGTCACAGAGCTAGTGCAGGCTATGCAAGCATCCCGACCATGTTGTCGGGATCCACCCAGAAACCTGACTGGCAGCTGGCTCAGCCTCTCAGTGAGCTCCTGAGAGCCTGGGCCATCTGTTACTGCCCCCTCCACAGCTTGGTGCTTCAGTGAGTGCTGGAGGGACAGAGCAGAGAGCTAAAGACTGACAGCCACCTGCTCTCTACAGACTGATGAGCAAGACTGAGTGTTCAGCGGTATTTGATCGCTCAATTCTCAGTCTTAGAGGTGGCGGTGGACAGATGCAACATCAGACTGTTATGTTGTCCTATTCCTTTGGTAACTCTGCTAAATATGCTCTCAGTTCAGATGTGCTATCAAAGCACCTACAGAGTGAAGTCTTCCAGCCCCAACTTCTTTGTGGCTCTGAGATGTCATGTGACCAAATGTTGAGAGCAGCAAAGGAAGCTGATGGTGGAAGATGTGGAAAGATGTGTCATAATAAAGCATGTCCACTGGGAACACACAGCTTTCACCATACCCTATCACTGTAGGATTATTGCACACTTTGCTTCATACACTTTTTTTGTTCCACAGAAATCTCTCCCCATGAAAAGACCACTTGGTTGTGTTTGCCACTTAGGCCAAATGTTTCCAGTCCTCCCCTGGACACAGCTCTGTACACACATTAGCTGTCAAGGGAAGGGTTTTGGGATGGAGATCAGGGCTGAGCCATGGACTTTTGATAAAAAGTATACATTTCTATTGCCATTGCTGTTTAGTCTGCTAGTCCAAACATTTTGGGTAAAGGAGAAGTCCAAATGAAAGTACTGATGAAGTAGATGGTAAAGGTACCTAGACTGGTGTGTTTGAGAAATGGCAAAATTCACTTTAACCTTTTTCTGCCGCCATAACACATATATACAGTGGCAGGGCCAGTGTCAGGAATGGACTCAGCACTGGTGGTGGGACTCACCTGCCGTGTGGGCTGCAGTACCAGGGCTGACCAGCGGGTGCTCTCAGCAGCCAGAAGCTCACTCCTGTATTCAGCCAACACCTGGGGCTGATTGCAGGAGGTGTATTTAAGGAATGACCAGGCCTGTGATCAGGGTCTTGGTGTATGTTTCTCATGAGCCCCTGTACCTGGTATCCTGTGTTCCTGCCTCGTTGCTGACCCTGCTTTGATCCTGACCTCTGCTGACCGTCTCCTGTTGAACCCCTGGCTTGCCTGACCATCCCTCTGCCTGATCCTCGGTACCGTGCTGCCCGCTACCTGCTGAATCTGGCTTGTGACCCCGACCATTCTCTGCTTGCTCCTCCTGTACCACGCTGCCCGCACGATACCGACCCGGCCTGTCTGACTACGCTTACTTCATCCGACGATCCATCCATCCCGCACGGATCACCTTTAGTAAGTCTGCCTGCCTCTTCCCATCAGACTCTGTTCCTGCACTCCCCTGCCAGTACTCTCTACCACAGCCGGACGCACTCAGGGGTCGCGACCTGGTTCCAGTCTGCACCAAGTCCATCCCCACCATCAGGGGCCCTGGTGAATAGAAGGCCGGGACTTAGACCCCGAGCTCCGAGGAAATCCGTGCTGTGGGCTTGGCCTGCCTGACCGCTCCACCTCTCCAGCCTTGACTGCACTGGTACCTATTAGTTTAAGGTTTATTGCACCTGGTTGTACATGTTTATGTAAGTGTTGAGTTTGGTCGTTTGAACTGCGTTTATGTTTTTGTTGCCTTTAATAAATTGTGTTACACGCTATACCTGAAGTCTGTGTTTCCCTGTGTCGGTCCACACACCTCTGGTCATACCTGGAGCCCTGACAGCCAGTGGGTCTTAATGCCCAACCTCCGCACGTATGCATCCATGGAGGTCTGAGGTTGTGTGCTGCGAGGGCACACCCAGCACACTGACCAAGCTGCCACTGACAGCTCTAGGTCTTTGTTTGTGATCAGTAGCCAGCAGGATGGGCTCCTGACCATGTGACCACTGTGAGAGCCAATCACAGCGATCATGTGATTGGGACACGCTGCATCTGCCTTCCAGCATTAATACCTAAAGGACTACCAGAAATCAACGGGAAGGAGTTAAGAAGTAATACAATTAAAAATATTAAATATATATTATATATATACACAGTATATAGCACTACCTCCTTAGGAGTTGCTGAATTTTGGGTCCGCCTAAAGCTCTGCGCAGCCAGGCAACACACATTTTCTTCCACACTTTGTACTCAGAGTCAGTATACAGTTCTTGAGCTTGATTTTGTGATTTTATTAAGGGGTATAGAACTTGGATGGGGTTGAGGTGTGTATGGGATGCCCAAGGGAACCTTAGCAACTATATACAGATGTGGACAAAAAAATATTGTTTCTCTCTCTTTGGTGTACCTCCTCAGACCCCAGATGAATCCTCCTCTTCACCCAGCTGTACTGAGGGTATTCCCTGAGCAAGGGGGGCCAAAATCTGCCAATTCAAGATAGCAGCCACGGATGAAAAGCTAGTTGGGTTTTCCACCTGATTGCCCTCTCCCTTTATCTGGCACAGGGGGTGTAAGAGTACTCACACTGTCCTGTCCTAATAGCTTAATGGGTTGGTGGCTGCCTTCAGGCCTTTCGCTCGGCTGGCTCCTTCCCTGCTGCTCAGAATGCACTCCCTTGGGGGCAGTGGCACAGTGGAGATCCTCTTCTCCAGCACCTGCCTGTAGGTAGGCCCCATCCCTGGGCCCCCTCCCAGGCTCCAAACTCCAGCCTCTCATTCCATCTTACATGCGAGACACTACCAGGCTTTGCGATACTTAAGCGTTACCTTGGTCACCATGCCCAGCCTCCTGCCAGGAGATTGGCCAAGGTCTCTCAAGTGTGCAGATCTGAGCTTCCTTCCCTCCTCCAGAAAGCGCTCAGGTTTCTGGAGAAATGGGAGGGTTCCAGAAGCTCTGACCCTCAGAATCTCCCTAGCCTGTCCTGAGATAACCTCACTACCTCACTCCTAGGATGACTCATCCCCAGGCTGCTACTTAGCCGCTGCCTAAAAAATAAATATATATATATATTCCTAGATTGTAAGCTCTAACGAGCAGGGCCCTCTGTTTCTTTTTGTACCAAATTGTATTGTAACTGTAATGTCTACCTTCATTTTGTAAAGCGCTGTGCAAACTGTTGGCGTGATATAAATCCTGTATAGTAATAATAAATATATATATATATATACACACACACACACACACACACAGTATATATATATATATATATATATATATATATATATATATATACACTGTATATCAAACAAAACTGCTTCTCAAGGAAAGCCCAGTGAGATTCTAATAGAAAGAAGGAATTGTAATGCTAATAGAAGGCATTCATCAATTCTGTTCTTATTGTCACTTGCAAATTTTGCTTATAGGAAAAAAAAAATAGGATAAAAAGATATAAAACTATGTCATGTTCCATTTTTCAATCTCAGGCCTTAATTACATTAATTATCTTTCATTTATTTCCCAACACTTTAGCATATGATGATTTTTACATAAAACCTCTTTAGAGGTCAGTGGGAAAGGGTGGTGCCACTCTTCACATTAGACAGACTTTGCATGTTAATGGGTAAAACTAGGTATACAGTACACTGATAGAATTTAGTTCTAAATTTTTAGTAGTTCATTTTTCTATCATTAGTGGGGTCAAATTGGGATTTGTTTTCAACCGTAGTCGCAAAAAAATTAAAAGTAGCAGGATGGAAATTTTTTCTAGAGTACACACATTTCTAGCACTGAATGTGGTTATGGCTTGGTAAGTCCATTCCTTTCAAAATCAAATGTTAAAAGCAAAAAAATGTTGAATTACAGGCATACCTCAGTTTACAAACGCCTCGGTTAATGTAATTTTTGGTTTACAAATGAAAATCTATTGAAAATAATGCATTGGTTTACAATTTGTTTTCACAAAATGCACTTTATAAAGAGTTTTGAACAGATAAGACTTTTTTTTTACTTTTTCTGATTTTCTGACCTACGGAACGGATTGGTTTTCAATGCATTTACGAACGTTTTTTTTTAATCATGTCCCTGTACAGTATTTATGCCTTTAAAGTGCACTTTATAAAGAGTTTTGAACAGATAAAACTTTTTTTGCCTTTTTACTGACCTCTGGAACAGATTAATTGGTTTTCATTGCATTTACAATTTTTTTTTTAATCATGTCCCTGTACAGTATTTATGCCTTTAAAGTGCACTTTATAAAGAGTTTTGAACAGATAAAAGACTTTTTTTTCCCTTTTTTCTGACCTCCGGAACGGATTAATTGGTTTTCAATGCATCCCTATGGGAAACCGCGTTTCGGTTTACAAATTTTTCGCAATACGAAATGCCACAGAACGCATTAAATTCGTAAACCGAGGAACTCCTTTTAAATGACATTTTCATACAGATTTTTGTACTAATTTTTGTTCGAAAATCTATTAGTGTGTACCCAGTTTAAGGCAAATTCTCTGTCTCTGGAAAGTCCCCCCCCCCAACCTCTGGGGTGTTCATGGGAAACATCCACTGAAAAAACGAAGATAGGATATCTAGTAGAAGGAGCATACTATGTTGTCAACACCATTAAGACATTAAAAAATGTAATAGTTTGGGTTCTAAAAGGGAGCTTCCAGCATCTGATGGCTTAATAAAAATGCGCAGTCCTTAGATTTAGATTTTGGGTTTACATATTATAACTCTCAAGAGAAACACGAGGACTTTTAAGTCCCCGGTCACACTGATACGGCTTTGAAATCATGTGACTTGCAGTGAACAGATGTCTATGCAAGTCACACCTGGAGTAATGCATGCACTACTTTCAAAATTGGTGCCACTCTGACCAAGTTGGAATCGCACCGATATGAACAATTAATTGCGGACAACAGGGTGCGACTTGCCATGTGGTTTGAAACTCACATTGCATAGCAAATAACATGGCAAATCACACCCGATATGGCTGGGCACCTAATATAGCACCCAAGAAAGGTCCAGTACATAAAAAGAATGTATTTTATTATTACATAATAATAAAATTCGAGCAAACATTATAAACATATGAGTACAATATACAGTCATGGCCGAAATTGTTGGCACCCTTGATATTTTTCCTGAAAATCAAGTATTTCACACAAAAAAGGTATTGCATTAACACATGTTTTGCTATACACATGTTTATTCCCTTTGTATGTATTGGAACAAATATAAAACAGAGGCAGAAAAGCAAATATGACATAATGTCACACAAAACCCCAAAAATGGGCTGGACAAAAGTATTGGCACCCTTAACTTAATATTTGGTTGCACACCCTTTGGAAAACATAACTGAAATCAGTCGCTTCCTATAACCATCAATAAGCTTCTGACACCTCTCACCCGGAATTTTGGACCACTCTTCCTTTGCAAACAGCTCCAGGTCTCTCTTATTGGAAGGACACCTTTTCCCAACAGCAATTTTAAGATCTCTCCACAGGTGTTCAATGGGATTTAGATCTGGGCTCATTGCTGGCCACTTCAGAACTCTCCAGCGCTTCTTTGCCATCCATTTCTGAGTGCTTTTTGACGTATGTTTGGGGTCATTGTCCTGCTGGAAGACCCAGGATCTTGGACGCAAACCCAGCTTTCTGACACTGGGCCCTACAGTGCGACCCAAAATCCTTTGGTAATCCTCAGATTTCATGATGCCTTGCACACAGTCAAGGCACCCAGTGCCAGAGGCAGCAAAACAACCCCAAAACATCATTGAACCTCCACCATATTTTACCGTAGGTACTGTGTTTTGTTCTTTGTAGGCCTCATTCCGTTTTCGGTAAACAGTAGAATGATGTGCTTTACCGAAAAGCTCTATCTTGGTCTCATCTGTCCACAAGACGTTTTCCCAGAAGGCTTTTGGCTTACTCAAGTACATTTTGGCAAACTGTAGTCTTGCTTTTTTATGTCTCTGTGTCAGCAGTGGGGTCCTCCTGGGTCTCCTGCCATAGCGTTTCATTTCATTTAAATGTCGACGGATAGTTCGCGCTGACACTGATGCTCCCTGAGCCTGCAGGACAGCTTGAATGTCTTTGGAACATGTTTGGGGCTGCTTATCCACCATCCGGACTATTCTGCGTTGCAATCTTTCATCAATTTTCCTCATCCGTCCACGACCAGGGAGATTAGCTACAGTGCCATGGGTTGCAAACTTCTTGATAATGTTGCGCACTGTGGACAAAGGCAAATCTAGTTCTCTGGAGATGGACTTGTAACCTTGAGATTGTTGATATTTTGCCACAATTTTGGTTCTCAGGTCCTCAGACAGTTCTCGTCTCCTCTTTCTGTTGTCCATGCTTAGTGTGGCACAGACAGACACACAATGCAAAGGTTAAGTGAACGTCTCTCCTTTTTATCTGCTTTCAGGTGTGATTTCTATATTGCCCACACCTGTTACTTGCCCCAGGTGAGTTTACAGGAGCATCACATGCTTGTAACATTCTTATTTATCCGCAGTTGTGAAAGGGTGCCAATACTTTTGTCCAGCCCATTTTTGGAGGTTTGTGTGACATTATGTCGAATTTGCTTTCTTTCCTCCCTTTTTTTGTTTTGTCCCAATACACACAAAGGGAATAAACATGTGTATAGCAAAACATGTGTTAATGCAATACGTTTCGTGAGAAATACATGATTTCCTGGAGAAATATCAAGGGTGCCAACAATTTCGGCCATGACTGTATATGGTATTTTTTAGATCATAATATTTAGATTAGGGGTCTCCAAAGTTTCTAAATAAAGGGCCGGTTTAGTGTCCTTAAGACTTTGAGGGGGCTGGACTGTGGCCAGTGAAAGTAGAAAATGCCCTGGCTTCAATGGGAGTAAACGATGGCCCATCATTGGCATTAGTGGGAGGAATATTACCCCATTGTTGGGACCAGGGGAAGGAATATTACCCCATTGTTGGGACCAGGGGAAGGAATAGTGCCCCATTGTTGGGACAAGGGGAAGGAATATTACCCCATTGTAGGGACCAGGGGTAGGAATAGTGCCCCATTGTTTTTGTCAATGGGAAGAATAGTGCCCTGCCATTGGTGTCATTGGCAGGAATAGTGTCCCATTTTTGGGGTCATTGGTAGGAATAGTGTCTTATTGTTGGTACCAGTGACAGGGATTATGCCCTGTTGGTGATGTCAGTGGTAGGAATAGTACCCAAAGGGCCAGATAGAAGCAAGCAAAGGGCCACATCCAGCCCCCGGGCCACAGTTTGGAGACCACTGATTTAGATCATAGTTTACATTTAATGTTCTCTTTAAAAGGTCACCTTGTTTTGTGGATTTATCAGTTTTTCAGGACAATTATAGAGAACGCTTACTGAAGACTTCACTTATATAGTCAGTGTTTTTGCGTAAAATAAAAATGTATTTCTGTTGATCCCCATTTGCCTAGCACAGGTACCCCAAAGGTTATTTGTATAATGATGTCAATTGTAAATTATATAACTTTTCAGGTCATGGTTGATGATTAACTAAAGGGGGGTAGAATTGGCACAAAATGTACTGCATAAAACAATCATAGATACTGTATATACAGTCTACAGTCATAACCAAAAATATTGTCCCCCCTGCATTTCTATCAGATAATGCACCACTTTGCCCAGAAAATTGTTGCGAATACAAATGTTTCGGCATTCTCATGTTTATTTATATTGTTTGTATTGGTATGACACAAAAAAGTGGAGAAACAAAAAGCCAAATCTGACACATTTTATGCAAAAATTTAAAAATGAACACATAGGATAACATGCTGGGGAGTTTACTGACAGTAGAAAAAAAGCACCAAAAACAGCCACTGTAAAAATGCCCAGTGTGCATGCAGGCACTGGTGAGAATTAATGAATTCACTGCTAGACACTGCATGCGCACAGTTTGTGTAACTAATAATGGCTGTCAGCGGTGGCGAATGTTATATTTGTGCTCTGTATAAATCAATGGCCAAGGCCACCACTGTTTGCATGTAACCACTCATCTAACTGGTTGTATACAAATGGAGCCTGTGACCGACCCCGGACCCAGACTGCGTGCATCCAGGGATGGCATTTCTGCAGAGTTCCTGGATGCACACAAACCAGTCGCAGCTAAATGGCCTGTTCATATGTGGCCATAGCACAGATTGAAACTAAATAGAATTATTCCAAAAAGAATCTTCCCCTCTTTGAACAAATTCCCAACTGAGATATATAAACAAAACACACCCCTTAAAAGTGATGATTGATAATCAAACCAACAATAATCATAAATAAGTCCAGTGTCTTAATAGTTCAAAAAGCACTAAAAAAATCAAGGTGATAAACTTGAAATTTTCTTATAGTGTTGATTGCATTCGGTGACTTTTGTGAGAACCTCAAAAATAAAAGAAACTCAGATAGTGTATTATCGTAACATAAAAAAAAAATAAAAAATATATATATATATATTCAAATATACAATACTGTGTAAAACATAAAAATAGTGAAACACTTGTGAAACAATTTTCAAACAGCACTTGTGCTCAATCCTGAAGTGTTTCACTCAGTGAAAGCCATAACCCACGTGTGGCACTTCTAATAAATAAGGCATATATACCCTTTTTTTTTTATGTTACAATAATACACTATCTGAGTTTCTTTTATTTTTGAAGTTCTCACAAAAGTCACCGGATGCAATCAACACTATAAGAAAATTTCAAGTTTATCACCTTGATTTTTTGAGTGCTTTTTGAACTAAGACACTGGACTTATTTATGATTATTGTTGGTTTGATTATCAATCATCACTTTTAAGGGGTGTGTTTTGTTTATATATCTCAGTTGGGAATTTGTTCAAAGAGGGGGAGATTCTTTTTGGAATAATTCTATTTAATTTTGAGCTTTCAAGGGTTGAAAGTTTTTTCTAATTGGAATTTAGAGTGTGATTTGGCTTTTTGGGTTCTATATCATATTCACCATTTGTGTTTATAAACAGATTGAAACTGCCTCCAAACTGCCGCAAATTCTCCTCCCCACCCCACCCTTAATGCTTTTGGGGTTTTAAAATTTTTTTTCATAGGGATCGTGTATCTTTTTTCACAGGAACGAGCTCCCACTTCCTTAATTTGCACCTAGGAGAGAATGATGTCCCCCCACTCCCACAGCCTTCTAGGACACATCACCTGTCTCAGGAGGCTGGAGGCTACAGGATCAGTCCAACAGTACTCCGCGTGTGAGCATGGTGCAGAGCGGTGTGTGTCGGCAGCAGAAATCACAGAGGCCGAGGTAACATGAACTGTGTATTAGAGAAAGTTCCAACAGGGTACGACTAGGCCCGGTAGGTAGGCACAGTCATCGGAAGTCACCTACGAAACTGTAGCAGTTGACTTTGGATGATGTCAACAGCATCTGCAACGAGGAGCCGGTAAGCAACCAAAAGGGGAGGCTTCATACAGCAGAGGATAGGCATTGTCCCTGCACTGTCCCTACCCCGCCAGAACCTTTCTCTAACTCTAAACACTCTCCCTGACAGGCGGGGTACCTGTCTCTACACTACCCACTCAATCCACGGAACTGGAGTCTTAAATAAGCACTGCCCT
Organism: Staurois parvus; assembly: GCF_062004578.1. Lineage (NCBI taxonomy): Eukaryota > Metazoa > Chordata > Amphibia > Anura > Ranidae > Staurois > Staurois parvus. Next base: position 2,464,771 of record NW_028317983.1, read on the forward strand.
CACCAAAGATGGCCGTCAAACAGGGTGCCAGTGTCCAATCAAACAGTGGCACCCCTGATGACAACAGGAAGTCAAAGAGGAACTAGGTTCCCCTTCTGCATTGCTGCTTAAACCTAGCGCCACCTACAGAGGGGAGTACAGGCTGCACCTGCCTGCGATCCCATGCATGCACAGTGGGGAGCCAGCTGTGATTCCTCAGGACATCAGAGCTGGCTCTCAAATCCAAGATGGGAGCATCTCAGTGGTGAAAAGAACTGGCTGCAGGAGGACAGTACTGGACTCCAGGGATTGGTTAGTACCTGATTTTTTTAAGTCAGCAGCCATAGTATTTGTAGCTGATAACTTTTAATTTTTGGGGAAAAAAAACTATGAAATTTCTCTTGGAAAGTGTATGATTTCCTCTCTTTCTGCGTCCTGCATCACTACTCGCAAGTATATTTTTACGGTAGGTTTGTTTCCAATTGGTGTCTGTGAAGAAAAATGGAAATTTTTTACATCATTAGTTTTTATGTGAGAAACAACATTAAGCATGCAGTGGGTGTATTTGGGAATTCCTTTCCTGCATCAAAAGCCGGCATTCTCAGATCACCAGGTTGCTAACAGAGGATAGTAGAATGGACATTACAATCTGTAAGAACCGAACAGATAGGCTGTGCTCCCTGAATGCATCTCACTGCTTAAAACTGAGCTCAGGGCACAAAAACATTCTTTAAATATATTGTTCATTGACCACAAAGGATCTAAATCCACTTTGTGTACATCAAATGCCTTTGCAAACCAAGTTACTACCTGGTAAATGATGCAGCGACTCCGTCACTGTGCTGTACATAACCTGTGCAGAAAGCAGAGCTGTGGGAGTGATCTAGTAGGCCCCACCCACTACAGGCTGCCTATAGAAGATTACAGGAGGGGGCGGAGACAAGACCAGTCACCCTGCACAAGGAGGAAAAGTAGCAGTGACTAGTCTTTATTACAAAAAACTCCTGTACAGATGTAAAGTGTCACATTCAAATAACTGCCCAGATCTGGACAAAATACTCAAAGCACACCAAGATTCAAGGGAGAATACACATGGCTCTTAAATTTAGACAATATTTGTTTATCCCAGTGTTCAGCTTTAATTTTTAGTTTTGACTGGAGAATACCTTTAATTGTTTCTCAGAGTTACTTTTTAAGGAATGGCTTCCAAATTGTAATTTGTTACAATGTTAACGTTTCTTAATTGTCTATATGTTAATCAGGATTGTGGTTTTCCTCTTTGTGTTGTCTCTTGATGTGTTTAAAAACAGGAGGTGAATTTCCAAATCCTCTGTCCTGTATTTTCATTTATTTAATAATTTAGAGCATAAAACATGTTGACCTTTTCCAAGGTTCACTTTCTGAGCAAAGCAAGAATGTTAATCCAGCCTCAGCAGTTTATGGAACATCATTAGCATACAAATAGGCCATCAATAACCAATTATAATCTCCATCTTGGAAAGCAGGGAACTGCGAAAGTCATACAGGATCTGCAATATGCAGATGCCAGAAACTGTACAGCTGAGCAATACCGGTGTGTTACACTACCGGATTAACCACACTGTGCTGAGACAGAAGGACCGATCCTTCCATCGGAATTTATAAGATCTATCTATTTATCTATCTATTTCCACCTCTCTGTATATCCTTCTCAATTTGGAATATCCAATATAGACAGTCATTTACTTTGCGGTAATCAGTGTGCAATTTTTACTGTTAAAAAATGAAGCGTGCTATTGATTGTTTAATAATGTTACACACTTGCAGTACAACCAAATGCTCCTGTATAAGAGGAATGTGAGCTGATCTGAGGTTTGAAGATGCAGAAATCCAGATTCTGAAGGTACAGGAATTGGGGCTGATCTTAAAACTGAAAATGCAGAATTTCAGGATGATCTGAGGTTTGCAGTTGCAAGAATTGGATTTAATATGAATTGTGAGGGACCAGGAATTGGGTTTGAAATGAGGCATGAAGGTGCAGGAATTAAGGCTGATCTGAGATATGAAGGTGCAGGAATTGAGTAGAATATGAGGTGTGAGGGACCAGGAATTGGGGTTCATATGAGGTATGAAGATGCAGAAATTGGGGTTCATATGAAGTACGAAGGTGCAGGAATTGGATCTAATACGAAATGTGAAGGACAAGGAATTGGGTTTAATATGAGGTATGAAGGTGCAGGAATTGGATCTAATACGAAATGTGAAGGACAAGGAATTGGGTTTTATATGAGGTATGAAGGTGCAGGAATTGGAACTGATTTGAAGTGTGAAGATGCAGGAATTGATGCTGCGTTCAGATCTGAAGATGAAGGAATTGGCATGATCTGAGGGGTGAAAGTGCAAGAATTGGGGCTGATCTGAGATATGAAAGTTCAGGAATTAGGGCATATCTGAGGTGTGAAGGTACAAGAAATGGGTCTAATATGAATTGGGAAGGACCTGGAATTTGGGTTGATATGAGGTATGAAGGTGCAGGAATTGGGTCTAATATGAAATATGAAGAACAAGGAATTGGGTTTAATATGAGGTATGAAGGTACAGAAATTGGTACTGATCTAAAGTGTGAAGATGAAGGAATTACGGCTGTGCTGAGATCTGAGGATGAAGGAATTGGGGTGTTTTGAGGGGTGAAAGTGCAGAAAATAGGGATGATCTAAGATATGAAAGTTCAGGAAATGGGGCTGATCTGAGGTGTGAAGGTGCAAGAAATGGGTCTAAAATGAATTGGGAAGGACCAGGAAGGGTGGTTGATATGAGGTATGAAGGTACAGAAATTGAGGCTGATCTGAGATCTGAGGGTGCAGGAATTTGGGCTGATCTGAGGTGTGAAGGTGCAGCAATTGGGTCAAATATGAGGAGTGAAGGACCAGGAATAGGTGTTGATATGAGATATGAAGGTGCAGGAATTGGGGTTAATATGAGGTATGAAGGTGCAGGAATTGAGGTTAATATGAGGTGTATGAAATGCGTAGGAAGAGGAATTAGGGTTGATATTAGGTATGAAGATAGAGGAATTGGGACTGATCTGAAGTGTAAAGATGAAGGAATTGAGGCTGATCTGAGATTTGAGGATGCAGAAATTGGGGTGATCTGAGGTGTGAGGATGCAGGAATTGAGGCTGATCTGAGATTTGAGGATGCAGAAATTGGGGTGATCTGAGGTGTGAGGATGCAGGAATTGAGGCTGATCTTAGGGTGCAGGAATTGGGGTTATCTGAGGTGTGAAGATGCAGGAATTGAGGCTGATCTGAGATATGAAGGTGCAGAAATTGGGGCTGATCTGAGGTCTGAAGGTACAAGAATTGAGTCTATTATGAATAATAAAGGACCAAGAATTGGGGTTGATCTGAGATCTGGGGGTGCAGGAATTGGGGTGATCTGAGGTGTGAGAGGGCAGGAATTGGGGCTGATCTGAGATATGAAGGTGCAGGAATTGAGTCTAATATGAGGTGTGAGGGATCAGGAATTGGGGTTTATACGAGGTATGAAGATGCAGAAATTGAGGCTGATCTGAGATCTGAGGGTGCAGGAATTGGGGCTGATCGGAGGTGCGAAAGTGCAACAATCGGGTTAAATATGAGGAATGAAGGACCAGGAATTGGTGTTGATATGGAGGTGTGAAGGTTGAGGAATTGGGTCAAATATGAGGAGTGAAGGACCAGGAATTGGTGTTGATATGGAGGTATGAAGGTTGAGGAATTGGGTCAAATATGAGGAGTGAAGGACCAGGAATTGGTGTTGATATGAGATATGAAGGTGCAGGAATTGGGGTTAATATGAGGTGTGACGGTGCAGGAATTGGGTCTAAAATGAAATGTGAAGGAAGAGGAATTGGGGTTGATATGAGGTATGAAGAGGCAGGAATTAGGACTGATCTGAAGTATGAAGGGCAGGAATTAGGACTGATCTGAGGGTGCAGGAATCGGGGTGATCTGAGATGTAAAGGTGCAGGAATTGGGATAGTCTGAGGTGTGAAGGGGCATTAATTGGGTCTAATATGAGGTATGAAGAAGCAGGAATTGGGGTTGATATGAGGTGCGAAGATGCAGGAATTGGGGTTGATATGAGGTGTGAAGATGCAGGAATTAAGGTGATCTGAGGTATGAAGCCATAGTAATTGGGGCAAACTGAGGTATAAATGTGCAGGAATTGGGGTGATCTGGAGTATGAATGTTCAGGAATTGGGGTGATCTGGAGTATGAATGTGTAGGAATAGGGTCAATATGATGTGTGAAGGTGCAGAAATTGAGGCTGATCTGAAGTCTGAAGGTACAGAAATTGAAGGTGATCTAAAGTCACAAAGTGTAGATTTGGGGCTGATCTGAAGTCTATAGAATGCTGTTGTTCACATGTGTGGCAGTTGCCTAACTTTGGTAAAATGACACTTAAGCAAAACATTTTTTATTTTGAATAGAGTAGGGGATAGTTATAGCCACTGCCAGATTTTTTTTTTGCCATGTATTCCATTATAAAAAAAAAAATCTCTTCACTTCCTTCCCTATAGTCAAAACAGGAAGTGAGAGGGAATCCCTCAAGACTCCTGCTATTTTCTTCCCTTTAACTTGATGATGATGGTAAACAGGCCAAATAGAGTGAATCTCCATAAAGGCAGCAGAGACAGTAATAAAAACCTGACAGATGTTCTGATCCCTCTCCACTCTACCCAAAACTAAAAATACATTTTTTTCCTTTAGTTATACTTTAATGTGGAATAGGTTGCTGACTCGGTAACTAGATGATCATTTTCGAAGTGATCGGTTGGTTCCTTGTGGGATGACACATCCCTTGGGAGGGTTATGTGCAGACTTTTGATCCAGCAAGTGATTGATTGATTCCTTGTGGGATGACACAGTCCTCGGGAGGATTATGTGTAGACCTTTGATCCAGCAAGTGATCGGTTGGTTCCTTGTGGGATCACACAATCCTCGGGAGGATTAAGTGTAGACCTTTGATCCAGCAAGTGATCGGTTGGTTCCTTGTGGGATGACACAATCCTCGGGAGGATTAAGTGTATACCTTTGATCCAGCAAGTGATCGGTTGGTTCCTTGTGGGATGACACAATCCTCGGGAGGATTATGTGTAGACCTTTGATCCAGCAAGTGATCGGTTGGTTCCTTGTGGGATCACACAATCCTCGGGAGGATTAAGTGTAGACCTTTGATCCAGCAAGTGATCGGTTGGTTCCTTGTGGGATCACACAATCCTCGGGAGGATTAAGTGTAGACCTTTGATCCAGCAAGTGATCGGTTGGTTCCTTGTGGGATGACACAATCCTGGGGAAGATTATGTGTAGACCTTTGATCCAGCAAGTGATCGGTTGGTTCCTTGTGGGATGACACAATCCTGGGGAGGATTATGTGTAGACCTTTGATCCAGCAAGTGATCGGTTAGTTCCTTGTGGGATCACACAATCCTTGGGAGGATTAAGTGTAAACCTTTGACCCAGCAAGTGATCGATTGGTTCCTTGTGGGATGACACAATCCTCGGGAGGATGATGTGTAGACCTTTGATCCAGCAAGTGATCGGTTGGTTCCTTGTGGGATGACACAATCCTAGGGAGGATTATGTGTAGACCTTTGATCCAGCAAGGATATCTATAGTGATTGTAGTGAGACGGATGGGACAGAAACCTCAATCAGATTTTCTGTTGAAGGTACTTATTGTGGAAGACAGGTGTTTAGCTTCATGAAAGCCGGCGTCTGTAGTATGTGGATATAATACACCCCCTCCATTCTTGCCCTTGGCACTTTTTGTAAATGATTTCTTTTTGAATGGTATGTCCTGATGTCACAATCTGCTGATTATACAGTCCTAACGCAGTAACTGCTGAAATTGCTGTGATTTAAAGAGACATAATTTTCATAGTAGTATATAAAGGAAGTAGTAAAAAAATTCATACATAGATATGCAAAAAGTGCTGTAAATCATCAGAAGAAAGCTATTTAACATAAAGGTGGTAAAGCAAGGAGAAATATTTCCAAGACAAATGACTTCCCGTTGCGGAGTTCTACAGACGAAGATTGCAACTGTCATTTCTCTGTCTTCAATGAAAGTTTTTTATATTAACAGACAGTACAACAGATGTATTCAAGTGTCCGTTACAAAATGTCCACCATCTTGGTTTCAGTATAGGTGTGGGAACTTCTACATACCATGGCCGGATCTAAGGGGTGCTGGGGTGGGCTATGCCCCCCCAGATTTAATTTGTGGCACCCCCGGCAACTCTACCCTACCATGGTTGCTGAGTTTTTCATTGTAAACCATGCATATTACTTGTGCAAAATCAAGTAATTAACGTGATTTTGCATTTTCACCGTTCTGCACAGCACAGCCATCCAAAGCAGTGTGATTACAGTAAAGCACAGACACAAGTAAAACAACACACAGTTAACCCTTTGATCGCCCCTCATGTTAACCCCTTCCTGCCCAATGCCATTAGTGCAGTGTCAGTGCTTTTTTTTTTTTAGCACTGATGACTGTATTGGTGTCACTGGGGATGGCAGTGACACCAAGTCATTTCCCCCCAGTGTCAGAATGCCCACCGCAGTCCCGCTATAAGTCGCTGATCATCGCCATTACTAGTAAAAAAAAAAATTCCAGTATATATACTGCCATTTGTAGATGCTATAACATTCACGTACACCAATTCATTTACACGTACTGAGATTTTTTTTTAGCAAAGATATGGAGCAAAATACATTTTTGCCTAAATTAGATTTTAACATTTTTTTTACTGGATATGTTTAATGGTAAGCTCCGAGGAGCAGGGCCCTCCTAATCCTCTTGTATTGAACTGTATTGTCTCCCTTTATTTTGTAAAGCGCTGAGCAAACTGTTGGCGCTATATAAATCCTGTATAATAATAATAATAGTAAAGAGTCAAAAATATTCAGTCAGCTAGGGGGAGCTCTAGTCCAATTTTCAGCGAGGAGGGCTTATTTGCAGCCGGGGTGTGATAAGCAGGTGGGTCAAATTCTGGTCAGAGCTGAGAGGTTCTGCAGACCAGCCCTCTGGAATTTAGGCCGGCCATACATGGGTCAATTTTCAAACGATTTTTCATTCGACAATTGGACCTAAGAGTAATCGTCCGATTTTCGCTCTGTTAGTGGGGCAATGGCACCGGCCAATTTTCGTGGTTCCTCCCAATTTCGTTTATCGGGCATGCTGGAAAATTCGTGAAAAACGACCGATTTTTTTTAAATCATTGGTGGCACCATCGAATTACAGAGCAAACGATATTTTCAGTTTTCGTTCGGAATTTATCACGTACCTGGTGATGGAGGCCAATGGAGAGAGGGCTTCCCTTGCGGCTAAGTTCCAGACTCTCCTGAGAGTGGGATAGCAGGAGTCAGGCCCAAAGTGGCACAAGTCGCCTGTAGGAGTGCTGGTTGGTGGTCCACCCAGAAGCACAGCTGATGTACGGAGATAGGTCTGCAGACAGGTGGCGCCTGTGCGAGGTATGCAAGCCCTTCTGGGATTTAGATGTTTACTGGATAGCCGATTCAAGCCAAGGCCAGGTACCAGGTGTGAATCAAAGCAGACATAGTCAGATGGGATAGCTGAGGTCATACACAGAGGAACGAGAGAGAGAGTATCCGTAAGCCAAGCCGAGGTCATATCAAGGGTTAAGCAGAGTAGACAGGTCCAAGAGCAAGCCGAGTCGGTATCAGGAAATAACAGGAACAAGGCACGGGGAGCTAGAGATCATCCAGCAACTTGAGGAAGTGATGAGCCTCCTTATAAAGGCCGCCTGGCACCAAACTGAGGCTGATGTGTGCTTCTGCGGCCATGCAGGGTACTGGCAGAAATGCCAGCTCTTCCAGAACTTCTGCCATGGACAGGACCCTGACAGAATTAGACCCATGTATGGCCTGCTTTACTCCTGCTCTAGAACTTTGGAGAAAGATCTAGAAGCAGTGGGCGGATTTGAGGAGTGGCTGGTCTGTACTCTTGGGGGATCCTGGCCAATCCCCAACAAGACAACCCTTAAAAGTAAGAGAGCCTGCTCAACAGCAGGAGAGTTGGGGTGGAAGACATTTTTGATGCATTTTGGTGTGTTTCTTCCCCTCTTTGATTGATCTCCGTTAAAGACATATAGTTACATAGTTAGTCTGGCTGAGAAAAAGACAAAAGTCCATCCAGTTCAACCATAAAAAAGTTATAATCCTACACCCACAATTGATCCAGAGAATGGCAGACAAAAACCGGAGGTGCATGCAGTTCTGCTGCGTTTCTGGCGTCTTTACATGAGCTCAAGTGCATTTTTCATAGGTTTTGCCATGTTCCAGATGCATTCCCTGCAGAAAAAAAGCAGCATGTTCTACTTTTGTTGACTGCTTTGGCAGTGGTGTACACAAATATTGGCGCCCCCCCCGCAGAAAGAGCCTGACATTGACCAAGAACACCCCTGCCCTCCACCCAAGCCTTCCACTACCACTGCCCCCCATACACCAGTCACCATCCCCCATGGCGAGAGAGAGAAAGACACTGACCTTCATAGCTCTGGACATCCCCAGGAACGAGAGTCGGGCTCTGAATACACCGTCATGAAACCCGCAGCATCTCTCGGAACCCACCAGGGGCCCATTCCGTGTGTGTCCCTTCTTCCAAGGGGTAGAACTGCCCCCTCTGAAAAATGCCGCCCTAGGCAAATGCCTTGTTTGCTTTGTGGTAAATACACCCCTGTGCTTTGGAACACACTGCACTGGTGTGAACTAAGACCATTGGAACTCAAGGAAAACACTGTGCATGCGTACAAATTAAAATTTTAAAAAATTTTAATTTTTAAAACAAAATTTTTGATGCAAATTTAAAATGCACGGGACTGCATCTGGTGTGAAAATGGCCTAAATTATGAATTAAAGTAGAACTAAAGACAACATTTATTTTTTCATTCTGGGTAGAGTAAGGGAGGGTTATAACCCCGGTCAGATGTTGTTTTTCGCCATCTGTGTCCCATTGGGGAGATTTCCCTTCACTTCCCGTCCCATAGCCAAACCAGGAAGTGAGAGGAAATCCCTGAAAATTAACGGAATCTCTTGGGGACCCCCAGGTCACCAGAACTAGTGTCCCCATTGGAAGATTTCCCCTCTATCACTTGGGGGACAACCCAAAATTTGTGATTTTAACTTTACCTTCACTTTCAGTGGTAATGGTAAACAGGACAAATAGAGAGGGAGAATCTCTAGGTTCACACCTACGCAGGTTGCGTTTGATCCGTTTCTGCAGTGCATTTTTGCCGTGTTTTGCATTTTTCTTTTTCATTTTTAAAAAATGTTCTTGTTGATTGGCAGATTTTAAACGCAAAGTGCATCAGAAATGTGGCAAAAACGCAGCAAAAAAAAAAACGCAATACATGCTTTTCTGCAGCATTCCCATTGAAGTCTATAGAACCAAAAACGCAACGTTTGGCATTCAAAAAAGTCCCTGACCCTTTCCAAAAACCGCACCGGGTGAAAACGTTCAGATGTGAACTTGTCCCATAGGAAATCATGTTAAATGGACCGTACTGCGTTTCTGCAAAACGCTGCGGAAAACGCTGAGGTGTGAACCTAGGACAAGGCTCGGTTCACACCTATGCAGATTGCATTTGATCCGTTTCTGCAGTGTGTTTTGAGTTTTTGCAAATGCTTTTTTGATGTTTTTTTTTTAATTCATTTTTTTATTTTGTTGCTAGGCAGATTAAAACACAAAATGCATCAAAAATGCAGAAAAAACGCACTACATGCTTTTCTGCAGCATTTCCATTGAAGTCTATAGAACCAAGAACGCAACTTTTTGCATTTAAAAAAGTCCCTGACCCTTCCCAAAAAATGCACTCGGTGAAAATGTGGAGATGTGAACCTGTCCCATAGGAAATCATGTTAAATGGACTGTAGTGCATTCCTGCAAAATGCAAAACGCTGCGGAAATCGCTTAGGTGTGAACCCAGACTAACGGGGCAGATGTAGAAATAATAACTGACAGGGGGTCTAATCCCTCTCAACTCTATCCAAAACAAAAAATAGGTTAAAATGATAACAAAGTTGAATTAAAATCTAAGTGAATCCAAAATGAAAAAAAATAATAATACAAAAATCAGCACAAGGGACATAACATACAGTCAGTAGGATGTGTCCCTTGTGCTGATGCCTCTTCTTTTAGTTTAAATCCTCCTCCGTCCATGCCACCACTGCTGTTGTAATCTTTGGGGGTTAAAATGTTACTAAACCCACAACAGTACAATCAGTCTGTATATGCAGTAAAGCATGCTTGTTATACTCACTGTGGAACCTAAGGGGTTAATCCTCTGCACTGTGTAAAAAGGCTGTTTGATCCTGACTTCTCTGATCCTCTCCTTCTTCTACTGTCCCCAATCCATCTGCTAATAGAACAGAGACTTGGGGGCAAGCTGCACATGCTCAGTTTGGTGTGTATTGCTAGAGAGTTAGTTTTTTTTCACTTGGGAGAGTGCGTGGGATCAGCACAAGGCCATTCGGCACTGTCCAGACAGAGGGTCAAGGGTCCTGCAGCCTCATAGGACAATCGGGGGAGAATGAAAACTCCTCCTACAAGCTTTAACCAGTGCTCTGCTGGACACTGATAGAAGTCACAAGACTGCTCTAACTGCTGATGAGAAAAGGTATTTAGCAGTTTATATTTACTACAATTATTGCATTTCCATGTTCTGTGTAGTGTGGGAGACCAGATATAGTGAATGCAGGGTCTGGGGAGAGCGGATATAGTGAATGCAGGGTTCGGGGAGACCAGATATAGTGAATACAGGTCTGGGGAGACCAGATATAGTGAATGCAGGGTTCGGGGAGACCAGATATAGTGAATGCAGGGTCCAGGGAGACCAGATATAGTGAATATAGGGTCTGGGGAGACCAAATATAGTGAATGCAGGCTCTGGGGAGACCAGCTATAGTGAATGCAGGGTCCAGGGAGACCAGATATAGTGAATACAGGGTCTGGGGAGACCAGATATAGTGAATACAGGGTCTGGGGAGACCAGATATAGTGAATGCAGGGTCTGGGGAGACCGGACATAGTGAATGCAGGGTCCGGGGAGAGCGGATATAGTGAATGCAGGGTCCGGGGTTTAGTAACACTTTAAGGCTCCATTCACACTTGTGCGACTGTGTGATTTTTTTATTGTGACTTTACAATGCACCTTGATGTGATTTTAATGCGACTTTGATGTGTCTTTGGTGCAGGAACTTGAAGTTGCACAGATATGAATTGAGAATCATGAGGGGGTGACTTGGGACCCCAAAGTCGCATAAGTGTGAATGGAGCCTTATAAAACTGAAGGGCTGCCAAAGGCTCTCATCAAGACAGTCAGACTATTCCTGTCCCTTCTGCTCCATTCATGAAAGCCGTACAACAGCTTCTATGAATGGATCAAGAATGGAGAACAGGTGGAGGATTGATGGCTCTGCACCCTCCCCTCCATCTTTAGATCATATTTTGGCATTGCGGCTTCTATGAATGGAGCAGCTGGGCGGAAAGGGCAGGTGTAGTCAGGCCCACATGATGAAAGCCTGTGACTGATCCCCCTTTCCTGCTAGGAAGGGCTGTGGTGTGTGGCAGAGCTGTTTACATTTCAGGACTGGATGAACAGACATACAAATCCTTTGGCAGGTACAACAGGGGCATTTTATGTATTGTATCTATTTTATGTATTATATATTTTGTATCTATTTTATATATTGTATATGTTTTATCTATTTTATGTATTGTATCTATTTTATGTATTGTATTTGTGTTTTTAGCTGTTCACCTGCAGTTCAGCTTTAACATGTCATAGAACCTTTCACTTTGCTGGCATCATGGCTTGCAAACACTGGGCCATGTGCGGCTTCCTTCACACCTGTTTGAGTTCTGCTGTTTCCTTGAGTGATAAGTTCTTATCTGGCTTTACTAATTACTAGAACCTGAAGTCCAGATAAGGGCTATCACACACTTTATGGCTGCAGTGCTATCTAATACTCGGAATGACTGTGTTTTTGGAACATGGAAGAATGGTTTAATTATTTCACAAAGGTGCAACAGACAAGGATGTCCTATTATAGAATTCCAAACGCCCGCCTGTCTCCATAATAACTGCTGATAATGTGTTGTTTAAGCACACTTTATTATAGCATGGGCGCAGACACATGGATGATCCATAAATGTGCTGAATTTAAAGTGGAACTAAAAGCAAAACTTTTTTTTGTTTGTTTTTAGTTTTGGATAGATTGGAGAGAGATTAGAACACCTGCCAGGTTTTTATTGCTTCCTGTGCCCCCCCCCCCCCCCCGTTAGGGAGTGTGTTGGCCGACTTTTATGTATTTTTTTAATAACCCCATGCAGTTCAATAGAAGCTATCACGTTTTTTTTTGTAGTATCCTGGTATTTAGTGGCAGTTTCTGACCATTACAACTTGTTTACTAATGCAATTTTGGTATTTTTCTCTATCCACCCCTCCAAAGAGTTATATATCCCAACAAAAAGAGTAGCAGTTGAAGAGGAGATTGGATTTGGTTCCAAAAGAGTCACAGTCCCTACAAATAAGGTACAGATGGGGGCTAAGCCCCTGCTCCAATGTCTCAACAGTCCCACAGCCAGGGATGTATTTACCATGAGGTAAACAAGGCGTTTGCCTTGAGTGGCATTTTTCAGGGGGGCAGCAGTGATATCTCTCTCATACATCCTGAGGCCAGTGACTGATCCACAGCTGTGGGAGGTGATGAATGGAGTGGAAGAAGGTCTAAGTAGGCAGTAGGGCATCAGTGGCCGTCGCACGGGATCCGGTAGGTTGGATGTGGGCTGCCCATCTTATCGTTGCGGGTACTCCCTGGGTATGTGTTGGGGATGGGGGGCACCGGCTGCTAAATGTCAGCATTTTCTCAGTGCCAGCAGGTCTTCTTTTTTTTTTTTTTTTTAAGGCATATCATTCACGAGGTTCGTTAGAGAACATTAGTGAACAAACAGCATCATGAAGGCCAAGGAACACACCAGACAGGTCAGGGATAAAATTGTGGAGAAGTTTAAAGCAGGGTTAGGGTATAAAAAAAGAATCCCAAGCTTTGTGAGAAGCTATGGAGGGGACACAGCAAACATGTGGAAGAAGGTGCTCTGGTCAGATGAGTCCAGAATTGAACTTTTTGGCCTAAAAGCAAAACACTATGTGCAGTGGAAAACTAACACTGCACATCACCCTGAACACACCACCCCCACTGTGAAACATGGTGGTGGCAACATCATGTTGTGGGGATGCTTTTCATCAGCAGGGACAGGGAAGCTATTCAGAGTTGATGGGAAGATGGATGGAGCCAAATACAGGGCAATCTTAGAAGAAAACCTGTTAGAGTCTGCAAAAGACTTGAGACCGGGGAGGAGGTTCCCCTTTCAGCAGGACAACGACCCGAAACATCCAGCCAGAGCTACAATGGGATGGTTTAGACCAAAGCATATCCATGTGTTAGAATGGCCCAGTCAAAGTCCAGACCTTAAATCAATTGAGAATCTGTGGCAAAACCTGAAAATTGCTGTTCCCAGACGCTCTCCATGTAATCTGACAGAGCTTGAGCGATTCTGCAAAGAAGAATGGGCAGAAATGTCCCTCTGTAGATGGGCAAAGCTGGGAGAGACGTCTCCAAAAAGACTTGCAGCTGGAATTGCAGCGAAAGGGGGTTCTACAAAATATTGACTCCGGGTGGCTGAATACAAATGCACGCCACACTTTTCACAGATATATTTGTAAAAAATTTTAAAGATCATTTATCATTTTCCTTCCACTGCACAATTATGTTCCACTTTGTGTTGGTCTATCACATGAAATCCCAATAAAATAAATTTATATTTTTGGTTGTAACATGACAAAATGTGGACAATTTCAAGGGGTATGAATACTCTTTCACTGTATAATAGAAAATAAGTGAACAGGACAGAAAAAACCCAATAGACTATAACTGTCTTCTGAAATTTGAATTTTGAATAGAATATATTCGAATAGAAAAGAATAGAATACAACAGAATAGAGTAGACTAGAATAAAAAAAAGAATAGAATAAAAAAAATAATATAATTGTCATCTGAAATAGAATTTTTAATAATAGAATAGAACAGAATAAACAATAGAATATTTATTTATTTCAGGTACTTATATAGCGCCATCAATTTACACAGCGCTTTACATATATATTGTACATTCACATCAGTCCCTAACCCTCAAGGGGTGTACAATCTAAGGTCCCTAACTCACATTCATATATACACATATTAGGGTCAATTTAGACAGGATCCTATTAACCTACCAGCATATCTTTGGAGGAAACCCATGCAGGCACAGGGAGAACATGTAAATTCCAGGCAGGTGGTGCTGTGGTTGGGATTCAAACCAACAACCCTAGTACTGCCAGGCAGAAGTGCTAACCATTTAGCCACTGTGCTGCCCGAAAATAGAAAGACTATAACCGTCTTCATAAATTCAAATTTTGAACAATAGAATAAATTTGGATAGAATGCATTAGAAAGGAATAGAATAGAATAAAATAGAAAAGAGTAGAAAAAACAATAGAATACAACAGAATATAACTGTCTTCAAAAATTAGAATTTCGAATAGAATAGAAATTAAGAGAATAGAAAAGAATAGAAGAAAACAATAAAAAGAGAATAGAAAAGAATAGAATATAACCATCTTCCGAAATTTTGAATAGAATAAATTAGAATTCGAATGCCGACTTGAATTTTCCAAATTCGGTCAAATTAGACTCTCATGGAATCGAATCAAATTTGAAAACGAAACAAAACAAATTCCGAAAACGAATTAAACATATTTAACTATACAAAATTATTTAAATAACGAACTGAAACAAAACGAAACAAAAGTGTTCGTTCTGCACATGTCTAGTCTGGGAGGGGAAATTGGTTCCAAATTGCTGTTTTTGTGGATGGAGAAATCTGTTGGATTCATTAATGCTGAAAAATAGGAATCAACTGCGTATGGTCAGCTTTAGAGTAAATCCCTAAAAGTAACCTTTGCCATAGTGTAGCTAGATTGCCATTTAAATTTACCTTCCAGCACACAAAGAAAGTCCTTTATATAAGCTGCCCAAGATAGGAGTGTAGCTTGAATAAAAAGAAATAAACAGATGGCTGTAACATGGCTTTACTGCTTGGACCAAGGCTGGCCACTTGCCGTCACTGTAGTAGCTTCCCTGTGTTATGAATGAATTTGTATTTGCCGACATTTAGTACTCTGCTTTCAAGAGAATATATTGATGAATCACTATTGTCCCCACTTGACCTGCTCACGTTCACAACAAGAGGTTTGTTACATTTTATATTATTTCTAATGTCTCTTGCCCATTTTGGACCGGGCACTCTTTTGTTAGTACACTTAGAGCCCATTCAGGAAGATCCAGTCTGTTAACATGCTTTGCATTGAGGCGTATCGTTTATTTGAATTGGCAACCAAAGTACCTCAATGGACCCATAAATTTGACCTGAATTTGTGTTTTGACACAGAAAACAACAATGCTTAGTATTCTGGTACGACGCATTATGATGCAGGTGCATTGGTTTAATGCAGTGGCCTCCAAACTGCAGCCCTGGGGCCATATGTGGTCCTTTGCTTGACTTTATATGGCCTTTGGGGCACTATTCCATCCACAACTGATACCAGTGATGAGGAACCATTCCATCCACTGACATCGATGGTGGGGCACAACTCCTTCCACAGACACTGATGTCAACAATGGGACACTATTATTTCCACTGATACCAGCAATGTGGCACTATTATTTTCACTGATACCAACAATGGGGCATTATTATTTCCACTGATACCAACAATGGGGCATTATTATTTCCACTGATACCAACAATGGGGCATTATTATTTCCACTGATACCAGCAATGCGACACTATTTATTTCCACTGATACTAACAATGGGGCACTATTATTTCCACTGATACCAACAATGGGGCGCTATTGTTTCCACTTATACCAACAATGGGGCGCTATTATTTTCACTGATACCAACAATGGGGCACTATTATTTCCACTGATACCAACAATGGGGCACTATTATTTCCACTGATACCAACAATGGGGCGCTATTATTTTCACTGATACCAACAATGGGGCATTATTATTTCCACTGATACCAACAATGGGGCATTATTATTTCCACTGATACCAACAATGGGGCATTATTATTTCCACTGATACCAACAATGGGGCATTATTATTTCCACTGATACCAACAATGGGGCATTATTATTTCCACTGATACCAGCAATGCGGCACTATTTATTTCCACTGATACTAACAATGGGGCACTATTATTTCCACTGATACCAACAATGGGGCGCTATTGTTTCCACTTATACCAACAATGGGGCGCTATTATTTCCACTGATACCAACAATGGGGCATTATTATTTCTACTGATACCAGCAATACCAGTGCCCTGATGATCAGTGTAGCCCCATCAGTGCCACCTGCCAGTGCCCATCAATGCCACCTGTCAGTGCCCATCAGTGCACATCCATGCCACATATCAGTGCTCATCTGAGCTGCCTTTCAGTGCCAACGATCAGTGCCAATCAGTGCCACCTATGAGTGCTGCCAATCAGTGCTGCCTATCAGTGCCCTTCAGTGCCGCCTATGAGTGCTGCCTATTGGTGCCAGTCAGTGCCGCCTATCAGTGCCAGTCAGTGCTGCCTATCAGTGCTGCCTATCAGTGCCATATATGAGTACTGCCTTTCAGTGCCCATCAGTGATGTCTGTGAATGCCCATCAGTGATGCCTGTCAATGCCCATCAGTGTCACCTACCAGTGCCTCCTATCAGTGCCCATCACTACAGCCTCATTAGCGCTCATCAGTGAAGGAGAAAAATTACTAATTTACAAAATGTTATAACAGAAACTAAGAAAAAAACTTTTTTATTTCAAAATTTTCAGTTGTTTTTAGTTTGTTTATCAAAAAATAAAAATCCCAGAGGTGATTAAATACCACCAAAAGAAAGCTCTATCTGTCTAAAAAAAATTATAAACATTTCATATGGGTACAGTGTTGCACGACTGCACAATTGTCATTCAAAGTGCAACAGTGCTGAAAGTTGAAAATTGGCCGGGCAGGAAGGGGGTGAAAGTGCCCCGTAGGCAAGTGGTTAAACACACGACTTTTCTAGCAAATATAAAAGAGATCAGCTTTATGACAACAATATTATTCGGTGTTTTCATGTATAAATAAAACCTTAAAATTGAACTTTGGTTCTAAATGTAGATGAAGCTCGGCGCCGGCTATATCATGCCATTCAGGGACATTTACAGATGAGACTGATTATTCCTTTTCTTCCTAGTGTTCATCTCTTCCTGCTAGCAGTGTGGATCCAGTTCTTCTGACAGCAGAGGATCCTGGGACCTGTAGTCCTGTAGACAATACACACGGTGTTTCCAAGTGCTGATTGAACTACAACTACCAGAGAGCTGCCGAACCATAAGGTTGCTGGGTTAGCAGATATATTCTACAGTAAGGAACTGGCTCGCTCTCTTGGTGAAGGATTCAGAGCTGAACACGGGGAATGCCAATTTCCTCCAGATACAAATTGCTGGCTACTATTGAGGGACTCTGTACATCAGTTCAGCACAGCGTTGACACTGATCCCCACAGCGGGATTGCACCAGCTTCTCTGCATTGAGACTGTCACTATTTTAGTCTTCAGCTAGTTATCTCTGCTCACTGCACTGACAGGCTGTCAGGCGGTAACTCTGCACTTCTCTGTGAACAGCCAAGTGCCTGTGGAAGAACCTTGTTCCTAGAACACCATGCTATCCATGGCATTGGTGAGCTAGCGGATGTGTAGATTTAGGCCCTACGCTACTCCATTAGAACCTCTCACTAGTGCTGTCCCTGACAGACAGGGTATTTCCCCCTTCACTAGCCAGTTCACAAATGCATGACAAAACCCGGGGCAGGCTCTGCTTGACCCAAGATGGCCACTACAGTCACCTGGATGCAGTGTAGCTCCTGGGGACTGAGGAAACCATTGGGAAAACAAATGTCTCTTGACTTCCTCTCCACTGCAGTACCGTTCCACCTACAGTGGAGAAAGCAGACTGCACCTGCCTACACCCTTCTTCCACAGAGATCAAATTATAGATGTCTAGGCCTTTATGTGAGCATTGGCACTTCTTCTTCAGGGCTGAATAAAATCAAAGAATAAAGCCTGGAACAGCAAATAATATCAGAAACAAAAATATGTTGCTGATAGTCCCATAGGAAGCCTTATGTCTTGATTTAGTTCGGCAGCTGATCTTATACTGTCTTGAATAAGGGTGACTCTCACAAACCCCAACATGTGTTGTCTTTTCATTTTTGATCTTAAATAAAATATCCTTTTATACATGTGTTGGAGGGTGTAGGTCGCTTTGATGGGAGGTCCCTTCAGTATGTTGCTAATGTGCCCATCATTCTGGTTTTCCAGGTAGTGTTTAAGTCCCTAGTGGGAAGGGCTTAGGCTGTTGGTTGATTGGTGGAGTAGGGAGGATCCATTTTCTTCTTGGCTTGAAGGGAACCGCGCCACCATGTGTACCTAACATCTGTGTTCACTTTCCCTTCTGGTAGAAAGCAATCCCTAAAGGACATGGAAAGATAGAAAGGAACACTTTTGTAATTTTCCAGAGACACTTGACTCTTTGTTTGATGTCATATGTGGCTGCTAAGGCTCTGCTCATGGTAACTATATTTGCACCATGAAGAATTCTATGTTGTGGAAGAAATGTGCTGCACCACTGATTGCATTGTTATAGAGTAAGACCACTTTGCTGGATAGGATTAAAAATCTCTCCAAGTAAATAACAGAATGTTTAACTGCCTTCTGAGCTGGACGTTCCTGTTATTGAGAACATTTACAGTATGAAAGAATCTGAGAGAAGGCAAGTGGGGTCCATAATCATGGAGTGGTCTTGGAGTGGTTGTATAGGCTAATCTGATGTTGGCATGTTGGAGGCTCCTCATGTTTCTGTACAGAGAGGAGCTGGGACACTATGTTTGTGACCACTGTGATGACCTATGGTATGTGAGATCCCTGGCTTAGGACATAACTAGCCTCAGCTAGACTGGTGGAGTCCATTAAGTGGTCCTGGAGTTTCAACTCCCTCATGAACCAGAAGAAAGTGAAAAGTCCTGACTTCTGGGAAACAGTTTTGGATAGCCTTGAACTGAAGTCTACAGATGTACCAAGTTATATCTGTTTTGCAGACCTCGGTCCACATGAAATCCACCCAACACATGAAATGGTGCTTCTAACTTGTGTCCTGTGCTTACAGTATGCCTTCAAAAGGTAGCATCCTCAGAAGTCCAAGGACAATTAGAGCTGCTAGTCCACTCCAATAAAGCAACTCAAAACCTTTTACGTACACATTGA
This sequence comes from Staurois parvus, assembly GCF_062004578.1. NCBI lineage: Eukaryota > Metazoa > Chordata > Amphibia > Anura > Ranidae > Staurois > Staurois parvus. The sequence continues at coordinate 2,484,193 of NW_028317983.1, forward strand.
GTGATTCTAGTGCTTCTCACCACTTAAAGAATTATCTATTAGAGGACTTGGGATTTTCAGAGTCATTAGTCAGTCCAGATACCCACATACTAAAATTCTCCAATTCCTACTTGTCAGATCTCATTGAACCAGGGTGAAAGTGGTATCACAATATCATACATTCATACATCTCTCCATAGCCTTTCATCAACTCAATAGCTGTATCTGTTTCTTACACCTCCCGCTCTTATGTTCTTGTACTGAGACCCGGCCCTTGCTGATAAAGTTATTTTTAAACTCTTTACTGATAAATTCTCTGTTAATAATACAGAAGAAAATATTCTGGATGATTTTCTGTACTGTAGTTGTATTTTAGACAGGCTGTACTGTAGATGTTGTAATCTTGTACGATTAAAAGTGAGGGCAACATATAGATAAGTTTATCTGAACAGAATATACTGAATGTTTAAAGGATAATTCTGGGTGTGACACAGTTTATATTGTAAAGATGTTTTATCTAAATACTCTTTCAGCATGTTTTATTGTAACGTTCACCTGAAAGTCCTTTTGTGTTGTGATTTTTTTTTACTTGCTGCAGCACATTTTAGGCCAAACCTTTATTCTTAGTTTTGGATAGAGTAGGGGAAAGTTTAGAACCCCCATCATATTTTACTGCTGCCTGGGGTTCCATTTGAGAGATTTTCCCTCACCTGCTGATCTGGGGACAATCCATTACTAGACAGGAAGTGAGTGAAAATCTGCAACAGGGAAACTGAAAACAATAAAAAGCTGTCCGAGGTTCTAACCTTCCCTTAATTATAGTGGTTGTAAACCTCAGACATGAAATCTGAACAAAGCATATCCCCCTATAGCGTGTACTTGTCTCAATCAAGAGCGCTAAGTGACATTTCTCTCTGCTGCCCTGTTTCTTTGCTATCTGCAGAGAAATTTCTGAAAAGTCTCCTGACACCATTAGATAAAAAGGTGACGGGGAGGGACCTCCAGCACACAGCCTGTGATTGACAGCCTTTGCTCTGTTCCTGTGTGCTGTTTGAAGGGGGGTGCCTTAACAATCAGCTCTCACTGAGCTCTGCAGAGTGTAACTTCCGCTCTCCCCCTTCTGTTTTCTGACAGCTCAGACAAGCTGTCTAAATTCTGGACTTGAACGGATGAAGAGAAGATAGGGCTGCAAATAAACAGGTACAACTAACGTAGGAGATTTTTTATCTTTTTGTATCACCTGAGGCCAGTCACTTCACTGGAAATATGTAAGGATTTAAAACCACTTTTGCTTTGAAGCTGAAGTTTAATCTACTTATATTTCCTTCCCTGGTTTCTTTTTCCCCCTTATCAACACGCTAATGATATTTTTAAGTATAACCTGTTTTCATTACATACTTTATTTGAGTCCCAGTGACATCATCATGGGTCTCTGTGCTTCTCTTTGCAATGCAGGAAGATCATGGCTGGTGGGAAGGGCTAGCAGGGTGCTGTACATGGCTTCTTTCCTCAGTACTCCCATCAAGATCCCTCAGACGTTATGCAGAGGGCTTGGCTTATGTGAGCAGTTATGCAAATATCGAAATGCCTTGATAGGCGGATTTCAGTCAGGGTGAGTGGCCATTCCTAGGCAGACTGCATTTGCAAGCAGACCACCCTGAATAATTCCTACATGTGATGCTGAGTCTCTGTGATGGAAAGTCCTGAAATCCAATGAATGAAAGGGGCGGGCCAGGTACAGTCAGGTTGGATAAGGACTAGATTATGCTGGGTAACCTCCAGCTAGAGAACCAGATGGACTCTGTCTGAGTTGCTGCAGATACTAATGCACATTGTGAGAAGCTCACAGTGTGCATTGAAATCAGAGTAAGCCATTTCTCTTCAGTAGAGGCACCGGTACAACTGTGCAAAACTGAAGGGAAGACTGGAGTTCAGCTTTGCAAAAAAAATGTAGCCAAGTGCTGGCTAAATTCACCTGCATGACCGAGAGACATTATAAGAAAGATGTCATCAGGCTTGTTTCCCCCTAGTGCCCAGAAGGCAGGGAATTATGGGACATGTAGTCCAAGGAGTCGGATCTCTGCATGGAGCCGATGCTGCCAAAAACTACCAGGTCCAGTCGGGAGCTCGCTCTCTTGGAACCACCGCTGGAGGCTGAAAGCGGGGGGCTTGGATGCTCTGGAAAGTTAGAGCAAGCCTCGTGGTTGCAACAGCATGAAGAACCACCACCAGGAAAACTACATACCTTCAGGCAGATCTTCTGTCCAGCCCCTTGCCGATCAAGTGACTGACCAGGCAGGGCTGCTGTTAGAAATCGCGGGGCCCCATACAGCCAACCTGACAGGGCCCCCTAAAAAAAAAAACCCACACAGTTTACTATGCTTCACTTATGAATGAACACAATGAGCGATCACTACCAATCCCTCATTGCAATCATTCAGGAATGTAAGGGGCTGGTAAATGTGACATATTTACCAGACTCTTCCCTTAGTCTCCATCCTGAAGGAATCTTTTGCGTGACTGCAGTTGCCGGTGGAAAGGAGAGGAGGGAATCCGGCAGGGGTGTGGGCACACAGGGGGCCTGGGCAGCAAAGGGAAACATGGTGCACAGGAGGGTGATGGGTGCAGCAGGGGGGGTAAATTATTGGAATCAATCCCATGTATGGCTCTCTCTGCAAAACATGAAAGCCAGCAGGAGGTAGAGGAGAAGAAGCCATCTTTCAGCTGCTGCAGAGAGCCATACGGGGGATTGGTTCCAGTAATTGTCCCCCCATGTCGATCACCCTCCCTGCCCACAAATCTGATTCACCCAGCTACCTGGGCCCCCCTGCTGGCCTGGGCCCCATACAGGAGAACTGGTGGTACTCCCTTATCCACGGCCCTGTGTGCAGGGTCACTCTCTTCATCACCGTGACAGGCCGACTTGGAGTTCAGTATCATCGGGTACATGGATCAGGCCTTTCCCTCTGGGTCTGGATCCTTCAAGAGTCTGTTCTAGGACGTCTTCTTCCATTGAGCCTCGGTATCTTCATAATTGGTGAACGGGTGGAGGCCCACACTGAGCACACCCTTTCCAGGACACTGCATGCAGACACCTTTATCTCATCTTCTATGATCACAAGGTCTCCAACAGGAGACACTATCTTATGTTTTCCCTCATTGCTGGTCGCCATTGCAGAGTAATCCCCTCTGGGCCCTAATTGAGCTAGCTGAAGATTCTGGGACACGTTCCATCGCCAAGGCTCTCCTTCCCTTTTCTTTTATTGCCTTCACTTAAATAACTCTGTGCTCCATTTTTGCATGTGTTCGACAGATTGAACACTCAGCAATAGTTCACTGCAATATTCTTGATATATGTCAGGCCTGTGGCATTAGGGTTTTAAGGGGAAGGATTGACACAGGAAAGTCTTCCTTTCTCCTTTCACGCCTGGGGCCAAAGGTTGCGTAAAAGGTCTAATTGTAATAGCTGTATGATTCACCTTTACTGTACATCTGTGATTTTGAGTCCCCAGGGACTAAACGGCTCATACCAAGAGTTAACCATCCTAATAAATTTTGTCTTTGTCTGTTGACTTGAAAGCTCCTCGTAAATATCAAATTGCCTTACTAAAATTTTGGTGTCATTGCAAGTATGATCCTGTGTGTACCATGTATGAACCTAGGGTGTCAGAGGGCTTGCAAGGTCATGGCAACCTTTGGGGACCTTCATCTTTCAAAGGCCCCCACAGGGGTAGTGCTACACATATACTGTATATTGGACATGCATATCCATATACTGTGTGTGAATATATATACATGTACCACCCTCCTCTAGTTAGGCCACTAGGCTAGATCTATTTGTTTGGCTTCACTGCATTCAGTGGAGCAGCAATTGATTTTGCCTTGCCAGGGTTTCCAGGATGGGTGTTTGATTTCTCCCACCTGCTTCTGGAAGATACTTTCAGAATATAGGGCAGGGAAAGTTCAATGCCCAGCATGAATATTTATCATGCCCAGACAATCCCTGGAAGGACGCATCCAGAAGGTGGCTGTGGAGGTAATAAATGTTTGGGGGACCTTGGGGGTTATTTACTAAAACTACATGGTGCAAAATCTGGTGCAGCTCTGCATATAAACCAATCTGCTTTCAGTGTTTATTGTCAAAGCTTAATTGAAGAAGCCAAAGTTAGAAGCTGATTTGCCACCAGATTCCGAGTGCACCAGTTTTAGTAGATAACCTCCATGTCAGGGTGTTGTGAGTAAGACCTGATTTGGGGCTGCAGTGTGTACTGCTCCTGTAAGGATTTTCTACTAAAACGTTTGTTCTCGCATTGATTGCTGTTATCGGTTTAGATTATCCTGTGACCCTAAACCCCTCTCCTGTTAAAGTTCTTCAGCAACAAACTCTAAAGAGACATCCACTAGACTGAGCCTAAATTGTCTTCTTTTATTGGCTTCCTTTGATTTGTTAAATATTCCAGTGGTAGCGTTTTGTTATATCTGCTCAATGAGTGCAAATAATACCCATTGTTGGAATCAGAAATTAAGAACTGTCTTGTGCACTCTACCTGTTATATATCATAACATCTAATCAGGCCTTCAAGTTTCTATCTCGGACTACAAAACTCCCTCTATGATGTGGAAATGAGGAGAAGGGGAGGAATTCCAAAGTTTAATGACTCACTAGTCCAGTTTTTGGGTGAAACGCGTAAGTGCAGGAAGCACTAGGAGGGGACTTTATTAGTTCAGTTTTGTGGTGAAACGCGTCAGTAAGGAAGTACTAGGAGGGGACTTTATGTGCTTGCCAGGAACAATGTTACACCTGCATTGAATTTTACTGGAGTCCTGCAGGCTTTTACCCCTTTGGAATTACAGGTGTCAGGGATCCGGGTATGACCAGAGATGTGTGGACTGACACAGGGAAACAGCAGGCTTCAGAAATGATTAAATAATAATAATATTTATTATGAGCTGCACAAAATAAACAAACGCAGTGCAAAACAAAACAAACCTTAAACTAATAGGTACAGGTGCAGTCAGGGCTGGAGAGGTGGAGTGGTCAGGCAGGCCGGGTCAAGAACAATCAGGCAGAAAGGTACAACGGAATCAGGCAGAAGAATGGTCAGGAATAGCCGGGGTCAGTGCAGGCGGAGTTCTATCAGAGTCAGAGTCAAGCAGGAGAGTCGAGCAGGCAGGATACAGGAAACAGGGCACATGGGAAACAAACACCAAGGCACTGACTGCAGGTCTGGCCATTCCTTAAATACACCTCCTGCAATCAGCCTCAGGTGATGGCTGATTGCAGGAGTGAGCTTCTGGTTGCTGAGAGCACCCGCTGGCCAGCCCTGGTACTGCAGCCCACAAGGCAGGTGAGTCCCACCACCATTGGCGAGTCCATTCCTGACAACAGGTTTTTATTGCTTTTTGTGTCCTCACTTGGTGAAATAAGAGGTGAGTGGAAATATTTAATGGAAATCTGTTGTTTATTAGAGACTTTCCAATCATTTTGGAAAAATGTTATCTCACTTCCTGTTGGGATATGGGCGGGAATAAATTTGGCAGGAGTTCTAACTATCCTTTGCTCTATCCCAAAAAAATGACTTCACGTCTACTATAAATTTGAAATTCTTTTGGTTTCGACCAATAAAATGTTACATTTTGATTCTTGTGAATTTAAAGGGTCAGCCTATCCCACAACCAATACTGGGGAGCTAAACTAACTAACAGTTTCCCATATCTCATGGTCACTATATTGGTTGGTAGGGATGACATTGATTTAAAATGGATGTAGAGCTCTGAAATGAAAAATTAACAAAGCATATCCTTCTATAGTGTGTTCTTTCATCAAACCAAAGCACTGAGTGTGATTTCTGTCTGCTGTCTCCTCTCTCTGCTATCTGCATGTGTCACTTTTGACAGTCTATACCAATGCGGGGGGAGAGTCTTCTGGGAAACAAGGCAGATAGGAACAGATTTGGGAATTGCAGCATCGGGATTTTTGGACAATCCAAGACATGTAAGAAGGTAAGACCTGATTCACACCAATGCATTTTTTAGTGCTTTTTGCAGAAACACACTACAGTCCAATTAACATGGTTTCCTATGGGACATGTTCATATCTATGCTTTTTTTGATCTGCTGCGTTTATGGAAAGTGTCAGGGTCTTTTTTCAATGCAAAAAACTGTGTTTGCACTAAAATAGAGTTCAATGGTGATGGAAAACAAAAACATTTCCCCTTTAACAAAACAACAAAAAAATAAATGTAGTGCCCCTCAGGTTTAGCTAGAGGAAGCTAGTTAGGTTTTAAGGTAGAGGCTGAATAGCAGCCTGGGATGAGTCAGCCTGGCATGAGTCAGCCAAGTTATTTTAGGTCAGGGTCTGCAGGTCAGTTTCCTGATACCATCACCTGCTCTAGAAGCTTGAGAGGTTTCTAGAAAGCAGTGGGTGAGAGTGATGATGAGCTGATCTGCATATTTAAGGAATCTTGGCCAATCCCCAAGCAGGAGGCTTGGCATGGAACCAGGACAGCCCTTAAAGATGATTGAGCCTGATCAGCAGGGAAAGTAGTGTTGGGTAAAAGATGGAGTGAAGGCTGAAGTGTGGAGCCTTGGAGGGAGCCCAGGAGAGGGGCCTACCTGCAGGCAAGAGCTGAAAAGTAGAAACATTTTGCCTCATTGTCCCCAGAGAGAAGACAGCCTGTGGAGCAGGGAAGGTGCCAGCCCAGTGTAAGGCCTGAAGGCAGCCACCAATCCACCATGCTCACAGGAGAGGACTGAGTGAGCAATCCTGCACCCCCTGGGCTGGGTTAGGGCAGTGAGCAGTCAGCTGACATACCCATCTAGCTTCTCATCTGGAGCTGCTTGGTCAAGTGGCAGTTTCTGGGTCCCCTTGCCCAGGGATACCCTCAGGCAGCTGGGTGAAGAGAGAGATTCATCTGGGACTTGTCCAGACAAATGGTCAGGGATCCTGCAGCCTCATTGGACAATCGGGGGAGAATGAAAACTCCTCCTACAAGCTTTAACTAGTGCTCTGCTGGACACTGATAGAAGTCACAAGACTTCTCTAACTGCTTGTGAGAAAAGGTATTTAACAGTTTATATTTACTAAAATAATTGCATTTCCATGTTCTGTGTACTGTGGGAGACCATATATATGAATGCAGGGTCCGGGGAGACCAGATATAGTAAATGCAGGGTCCGGGGAGACCGGATATAGTGAATGCAGGGTCCGGGGAGACCAGATATAGTGAATGCAGAGTCCGGGGAGACCAGATATAGTGAATGCAGGGTCCGGGGAGACCAGATATAGTGAATGCAGAGTCCGGGGAGACCAGATATAGTGAATGCAGGGTCCGGGGAGACCAGATATAGTGAATGCAGGGTCCTGGGAGACCAGATATAGTGAATGCAGGGTCCTGGGAGACCAGATATAGTGAATGCAGGGTCCTGGGAGAGCAGATATAGTGAATGCAGGGTCCTTGGAGACCATATATAGTGAATGCAGGGTCTGGGGAGACCATATATAGTGAATGCAGGGTCTGGGGAGACCATATATAGTGAATGCAGAGTCCGGGGAGAGCAGATATAGTGAATGCAGGGTCCGGGGAGAGCAGATATAGTGAATGCAGGGTCCAGGGAGACCAGATATAGTGAATGCAGAGTCCTAGGAGACCAGATATAGTGAATGCAGGGTCCGGGGAGACCAGATATAGTGAATGCAGGGTCCGGGGAGAGCAGATATAGTGAATGCGGGGTCCGGGGAGAGCAGATATAGTGAATGCAGGGTCCTTGGAGACCATATATAGTGAATGCAGGGTCGTGGGAGACCATATATAGTGAATGCAGGGTCCGGGGAGAGCAGATATAGTGAATGCAGGGTCCGGGGAGACCAGATATAGTGAATGCAGGGTCCAGGGAGACCAGATATAGTGAATGCATGGTCCAGGGAGACCAGATATAGTGAATGCAGAGTCCGGGGAGACCGGATATAGTGAATGCATGGTCCAGGGAGACCAGATATAGTGAATGCAGGGTCTGGGGAGACCAGATATAGTGAATGCAGGGTCCGGGGAGACCAGATATAGTAAATGCAGGGTCTGGGGAGATCAGATATAGTGAATGCAGGGTCCGGGGAGACCAGATATAGTGAATGCAGGGTCCGGTGAGACCAGATATAGTGAATGCAGGGTCCGGGGAGACCAGATATAGTGAATGCAGGGTCCAGGGAGACCAGATATAGTGAATGCAGAGTCCGGGGAGACGATATATAGTGAATGCATGGTCCGGCGAGACCAGATATAGTGAATGCAGGGTCTGGGGAGACCAGATATAGTGAATGCAGGGACCGGCGAGACCAGATATAGTGAATGCAGGGTCCGGGGAGACCAGATATAGTGAATGCAGGGACTGGCGAGACCAGATATAGTGAATGCAGGGTCTGGGGAGACCAGATATAGTGAATGCAGGGTCCGGCGAGACCAGATATAGTGAATGCAGGGTCTGGGGAGACCAGATATAGTGAATGCAGGGTCCGGGGCGATCAGATATAGTGAATGCAGGGTCCGGGGAGACCATATATAGTGAATGCAGGGTCCGGGGAGAGCAGATATAGTGAATGCAGGGTCCGGGGAGACCATATATAGTGAATGCAGGGTCTGGGGAGAGCAGATATAGTGAATGCAGGGTCCAGGGAGAGCAGATATAGTGAATGCAGGGTCTGGGGAGACCATATATAGTGAATGCAGGGTCTGGGGAGACCATATATAGTGAATGCAGGGTCTGGGGAGACCATATATAGTGAATGCAGGGTCCGGGGAGAGCAGATATAGTGAATGCAGGGTCCGGGGAGACCAGATATAGTGAATGCAGGGTCTGGGGAGAGCAGATATAGTGAATGCAGGGTCCGGGAAGAGCAGATATAGTGAATGCAGGGTCGTGGGAAACCAGATATAGTGAGTGAAGGGTCTGGCGAGACCGGATATAGTGAATGCAGGGTCCGGGGAGACCAGATATAGTGAATGCAGGGTCCGGGGAGACCAGATATAGTGAATGCAGGGTCCAGGGTTTAGTAACACTTTAAAGCATGTTAAAGCACATATTATTATTATTATACAGGATTTAAATGGCGCCAACAGTTTGCTCAGCGCTTTACAATATAAAGGGAGACAATACAGCAATTATACAGTTCAATACAAGAGGGTTAGGAGGGCCCTGCTCCTTGTAGCTTACAATCTAAGAATATTATAGGAATATGTGTGTTGTAATGAATGGCCTTATGACAGGTTCTCTTTAGGAGTGTCCGCTCCCACGGGAACAAACATGAGTTTGAGAAGTCCTTATGTATGGATCCGTTTTCTGCAATGGCAATGATGCATTTATTGTACAGTAAAATCTCCTCTGTAGCATAGAAGGTTATAAAAGAAAGATGTCAGATTTTTCTCTTATCTCTAGTCTATGTATATTTATATAGAGAGCAAGGCAAGTGCAATGCTTCTACTTTACAGCTGGGAGAGTGAAATATTGCAGTATATTAAATGGTATGCAATAAGGACTTTGTCCTGCACTAATACTGTGTGCTAAAGAAGAACTATAGGCACACACACTTTCATTTAAACATATTCTTTTATGGCAACAAAGGGTACAAATCCACTTTGTGTAAACCCAAATGCCTTACAAACCCTGTTATTACTTTGTAAAAGTGGTGACATCATCACAATGCTGTACATAGGCTCCTCCGACAGCTTTGTTCTCTGCAAAGGCTATCAGGTCCCACCCACTACAGGCTGTCTGAAGAAAACCAAAGGAGGGGGTGGTAACAAGACCAGCTACTCTACACAAGGTGAGTGAGCAGCAGTGAGCGGTCCTTATTACAGAAAGCTCCTGCTCAGAGGTAAAGTCTCACACTGGATTACTGCACAGATCTGGAAGAAATGCACAAATCTGCAAAAGATTACACATGCCACTTGTATTCAGCAATATTTATTTAGCCTGCAATAAAACTGTAAAGCTCATCACAACGAGCCGACATGATGACGTCACCACGTAACATCATTGCCAATGCAGGGTGGAGCTATGTAGTGACGTCATCACGCTGGCTCATCGTTTGATTTATAATCCTTTGCTTGTGAGTACGTAGATTCTTCTTTCTTCTCCTGCATTTGAGATCCACTTCTAATTTATATGGCCACTTTTGAGCAGCACAGGGAAGCCATCCATCCATCCATTTATCTGTGGGCAGCATAAAGCCACATTAGACCTCCTGTGCATTGAGGTCTAAAGTTCTGGTAAGCTGATTGATGTGGTGGTGGCCAGGAGCACTGGAACTGGTGAAGGTTGTGAAAGGAATAAAATATCACAGTGGACTATTTTACTTTGAATTTTTATTTATTGTGGACTCTTTTATAATTCACGGTAGAATTGCTGGAATTATGTATTTAATTATCTAATGCATGGGTACTCAACCGTTTGAGGAGTGAGGGCCACTTAAGTTATTTAACATCCGGTCACAATGAAATGGTTGAAAATATAGAATTTTTTTAATTTTGAATAGCAGCCAATGAATGCTGGCGGGAGGGAGAGAAGGAGCTGGCTTTCAGCGGTTCCAGGGGAAAAAAGTGGAGAGGATCAGTTCCTGTATATGCCACCTCTGCCGGTCCAAGTGTAAAACAGAATGTGACAGAGAGGTCGCATGGGCCCCCTGGAGCATGTGGTGGGGCTGCCATGGCAACCCCTGAATCTACACCCCTGATGTCTCAACTATGGGGTGTTACTGCCTCCTAAATTGCAAATTTAAAGGAGTCCTTACCAGGGGCGGACTGACCATTTGGAAACTCGGGCACTGCCCGAGGGCCTGGGGTCAGTAGGGGGCCCCATGAGATGCCCCTGGTACCTTTTTCATAGGCTTTTTTGAGTTTGGGCAAGGACACAGGGGCCCCATGATCCCCTATTGCCTGGGGGCCCCATGAGTTGTCAGTCCGCCCCTGGTCCCTACTATCCAGAGCCCACTATATGGCTGCTTTCACACTGATGTGCTGCGGTTTACCTGCACCGCAGGTGCAGTACAGTGCTACCTGCGGCTTTCCTGCATCTTAGCTGCTCTTTGCCATAGACTTCCAATATATCTTGTAGGTGTGGTGCACTTTCTGGAAGGGCATCAAAACTCCTGAATACAGTTTGAGGTGAAGGGCCACATCAGAGGGCTCTGAGGGCCACAGGTTGAGCATCCCTGATCTAATGGCTTTTTTTATTTTGTCCAGACTGTGGATTGTGATTGGCAGATGCAGCATAGTGACCAGCCCATGCTATTTTGTTTAGTTTTGAATGGCTGTCCCCAAGGGCTTCACACGTTTCAAGCTTCTTATAAAAGAAATGTTGTATTATATGAAGGTGTTATCTTAACAACATGGGAGTGCCCGGCCATTCAGATCTGCAAGCAGCTGAGACTCACATGTCTATGAATCTATTCATTCCACGAGAATAAATACTTGTGCTCTGATTAAAGAGTCCAGTGCTTGTTCAGCAAACGTTATGGCGCCTGTAAAAACAAAAAAAATAAAATTCTTTGAGATAGCGGTGTGCGTGGGAGATCAATCACAGCGCCTGCCGCTGATACCTTGTCCTCTTGGCTTTTGCACCGACATTTAATCAGCTGCGAGTACATTTCCTGTACTATCTGGGACATATGTCCTGCAGAGCTGAACGAATGTGAACTTCATGCAGCGCAGGCGTTATGGCGAAGATAAATTACTTGCGAAACCCAAATTCCATGAAAGGAAAAGCCTTCCCAAAGGAAACATGGAGGTTGCTATCGCAACATGAAAATACTGTTTGCCTGGCTGTCGGGTCAATTCTGACATTTAAAAATCTACATTTTTTTTTTTAGCTAAAAAAAATACTTAGAACCCCCAAACATATATTTTCTGAAAGCAGATGTTAAAATTATTCTTATTATTACTATACAGGATTTATATAGCACCAACAGTTTACACAGCACTTTACAACATAAGGGCAGGCAGTACAATTACAATACAATTTAATACAGGAGGGATCAGAGGGCCCTGCTCATTAGAGCTTACAATCTAAAAGGAAGGGTCAAGAGATGCAAAAGGTAATTACTGTGGGGGGTGGGCTGATGGAGAAAATACATGTACAGTTGTTATGTGGGGGCAGGATAGGCCTCTCTGAAGAGATGAGTTTTCAGGGATCATGTAAAAGTGGACAGAGTAGGGGAGATAGTCTGACACATTGGGGAAGGGAGTTCCAGAGGATGGGAGTAGTTCTGGAGAAGTGCTGGATGCGAACATGGGAGGAGATGACAAGGGAGCTAGATAGCAGGAGGTCTTGGGAGGAACGAACAGAACGATTCGGTTGATAAATGGTTGTTCTTGCAATTTTGTTTTTATGTTGCACAATATTTGCGCAGCAGCTTATCAAATGCAAATTTTCAGCAAAAAATATACTTTAACCACCTCCCGTCTGGTCCATGTACATAAACAGCTATACGGGAGCAGTGCTGAAGCGGGTTGCCATTTATAAATGGGCCCCGCATTCACTGCCTGTGCGTGCTCCCTGGGAGCGCGCGGCACCACGATTCGGTTCCCGCTGTGTCCTCCGGACATATATATATATACAGTGCTCAGCATAAATGAGTACACCCCTTTTTAATCAATATGTCAATGAAAACAAGAACAATTTCCGAAATTTTGACAAAACTGAGTTATATAGAACATTTGTTTAGCTCATTACATAAAAGTAAGGGTAATAATATAACTTAGATTACAAAATCTTCAATTTTACTTAAAACTTAATTGATGCAAAAATGAATCCACCCCACAACAAAAACTACTCCATCAAGTATTTTGTATGACCTCCATGATTTGCGAGGACAGTGCCAAGTCTTCTAGGCATGGAATGAACAAGTCAGCGACATATTACAACATCGATATTTTTCCACTCAAAAACGACCTCTTTTAGAGCCTGAATGCTGGATGGAGAGTGATGCTTAACTTGTCTCTTCAGAATTCCCCATAGGTGTTTGATTGGGTTCAGATCAGGAGACATACGGGGCCATTGAATCACTTTCACCCAGTTCTTCTTCAGAAATGCAACAGTGGCCTTAGATGTGTGTTTTGGATCATTGTCTTGATGGAAAAGTGCACGAGGACCAAGGACACGGAGTGATAGTAGCATCTTCTCTTTCAATATAGAGCAGTACATCTGTGAATTCATGATGCCATCAATGAAATGCAGCTCTCCGACACCAACAGCAGTCATGCAGCCCCACAGAAGGACACTGCCACCACCATGTTTCACAGTAGGCACCATGCATTTTCCTTTGTATTCCTCACCTTTGCGATGCTATACAGCTTTGAAGCCATCAGTTCCAAAAACATTTATCTTGGTCTTATCCAGGGGCGGACTGACAACTGATGGGGCCCCCAGGCAATAGGGGATCATGGGGCCCCTGTGTCCTTGCCCAAACTCAAAAAAGCCTATGAAAAAGGTACCAGGGGCATCTCATGGGGCCCCCTACTGACCCCTGGCCCTCGGGCAGTGCTTGAGTTTCCAAATGATCAGTCTGCCCCTGGTCTCATCACTCCAGAGTACAGGGTTCCAGTAGTTTTCTTTTTCAGCATGGGCCCTGGCAAATTCTAGGCGTTTTTTTTTGTGCATGGGTTTTGGGAGTGGCTTCTTTTGTGGAAAAATATATCAAATTTGTGTTGTTCCTCTAAAAAAATTTAAGAAAAGTGAATATTAGACGGTTCAAAAAAATAGCAGTGTTTGTATTCTTCTTTACAAACTCAAACATTCACTATATAAACTGAAAAATGTTTGAAGATTTTGCTTTCCTTTGAATCACTTAATGAATATTTGGCTGTAGTCGCACTGTTTCTGAGAACTGCTGTACATCTGTGTTGCATGGAGTCACCCAACTTCTGGCCCCTGTGATCAGGTATTCCAGCCCAGGATGATTGGACTACATTCCACAGTTCTTCTCTATTTCTTGGTTTTGCTTCAGAAACTGCATTTTTGATGTCACCCCACAAGTTTTCTATTGGATTAAGATCCGGGGATTGGGCTGGCCACTCCATAACGTCAATCTTGTTGGTCTGGAACCAAGATGTTGCACGTTTACTGGTGTGTTTGGGGTCATTGTCGTGTTGGAACACCCATTTCAAGGGCATTTCCTCTTCAGCATAAGGCAGCATGACCTCTTCAAGTATTCTGATTTATTCATACTGATCCATGATCCCTGGTATGCGATAAATAGGCCCAACACCGTAGTATGAGAAACATCCCCATAACATGATGCTTGCACCACCATGCTTCACTGTCTTCACAGTGTACTGTGGCTTGAATTCAGTGTTTGGGGGTCGTCTGACAAACTGTCTCCGGCCACTAGACCCAAAAAGAACAATCTTACTTTCATCAGTCCACAAAATGTTGTGCCATTTCTCTTTAGGCCAGTCAATGTGCTCTTTGGCAAATTGTAACCTCTTCAGCACATGTCTTTTTTCCAACAGTGGGACTTTGCGGGGGCTTCTTGCAGATAGCTTGGCTTCACATAGGCGTCTTCTAATTGTAACAGTCCTCACAGGGAACTTTACACCTTCTTTCATCTTCCTGGAGCTGATTGTTGGCTGAGTCCGTGCCATTTTGGCTATTCTTCTATCCATTCGAATGGTAGTTTTTCGCTTTCTTCCACGTCTTTCAGGTTTTGGTTGCCATTTTAAAGCATTTGCGATCATTTTAGCTGAGCAACCTATCATTTTCTGCACTTCTTTATATGTTTTCCCCTCTCCAATCAACTTTTTAATCAAGGTACGCTGTTCTTCTGAACAATGTCTGGAACGACCCATTTTCCTCAGAATTTCAGAGAGAAATGCACTGTAACCAGCATGTACAACATTTGCTGCCTTCCTTCCTTAAATAAGGGCAATAATTGCCACCTGTTTTTCAAAGAATGAATGACCTCACTAATAGAACTCCACACTGCTATTATTTTGAACACGCCCCTTTCAATGAGTGATTCAATTACACAGAATCAGCAGCATGCATGTCATGACTGTTGGGTCTGTTGGATTTCTATTACTCTACTACACCTGCTAGTAAATTATTTGACATATAGAAATATAATTTCTACCAAAAACAGTGATTGATCCGGTTAGTGATGTCTGACTGCTATTATTTTGAACACAACTGTATGCATATACATACCTCGGTTTATCTGTTCAAAATTTTGTAAAGTGAACTTTAAAGGCATAAATACTGTACAGGGATATGATTAAAAATTAATTTGTAAATTAATTGAAAACCAGTTAATCCATTCCAGAGGTCAGAAAAAAGTTTTATTTGTTCAAAACTCTTTATGAAGTGCATTTTAAATGCATAGTACTGTACAGGGACATGATTAAAAAATATTTGTAAATGCATTGAAAACCAATTAATCTGTTCGTACTGCGAAAACAAAATTGTAAACCGAGGCATTATTTTTAGAGATGAGCGAATCGAAGTATCCGAAGTGGAATTCGAGTCGAATATCGGAAAAATTTCGATTCGTGCCGAATCCGAAAAACAGCCTAATTCGGACGCGCGAATCGAAATTTTTCCGAAAATGGCGGCTGACATGTGCGGCGACGGAGCGGGGATGTCGGGGAAGGCGCGCAGACAAGGCGCGCTGCCCCATAATGCATTCCTCAACGACATGTGATCGCATCAGCCAATCAGCAGCCAGCCAGCCAGCACTGTGTAATGGTCGAGGTATATATAGCGGCCATTTTGGAAATCTTCATTTGCCTGCAGTCATTGAACAGAGGCAGACCGCTCTGTACTAGGGACAGGGACAGAGTTAGGGCCACAGAAACGAGAATTGGGGACAGAGAGAAGTTACTTAGGGACAGAGAACCATTACTCAGGGACACAGACTTGTTAATGAGGGCCACAGAATCGTTATTTAGGGACAAAGAAACGCTAGTTAGGGCCACAGAATTCATACTCAGGGACAGACAGAATTGTTACTCAGTGCCAGAGAATTGTTACTTAGGGCCACAGAAACGTTATTAGGGCCACAGAATTTTTACTCAGGGACAGACAGAATTGTTACTGAGTGCCAGAGAATTGTTACTCAGGGACAGACAGAATTGTTACTGAGTGCCAGAGAATTCTTACTCAGGGCCACAGAATTCATTCTCAGGGACAGACAGAATTGTTACTCAGGGACAGACAGAATTGTTACTGAGTGCCAGAGAATTGTTACTCAGGGACAGACAGAATTGTTACTGAGTGCCAGAGAATTGTTACTCAGGGACAGACAGAATTGTTACTGAGTGCCAGAGAATTGTTACTCAGGGACAGACAGAATTGTTACTGAGTGCCAGAGAATTGTTACTCAGGGACAGACAGAATTGTTACTGAGTGCCAGAGAATTGTTACTCAGGGACAGACAGAATTGTTACTGAGTGCCAGAGAATTGTTACTCGCACAGACACAAAATTGTTACTTGCACAGACACAGAATTGTTACTCGCGCAGACACAGAATTGTTACTCAGGGCCACAGAATTCATACTCAGGGACAGACAGAATTGTTACTGAGTGCCAGAGAATTGTTACTCAGGGACAGACAGAATTGTTACTGAGTGCCAGAGAATTGTTACTCAGGGACAGACAGAATTGTTACTGAGTGCCAGAGAATTGTTACTCGCACAGACACAAAATTGTTACTTGCACAGACACAGAATTGTTACTCGCACAGACACAGAATTGTTACTCAGGGCCACAGAATTCATACTCAGGGACAGACAGAATTGTTACTGAGCGCCAGAGAATTGTTACTCAGGGACAGACAGAATTGTTACTGAGTGCCAGAGAATTGTTACTCAGGGACAGACAGAATTGTTACTGAGTGCCAGAGAATTGTTACTCAGGGACAGACAGAATTGTTACTGAGTGCCAGAGAATTGTTACTCAGGGACAGACAGAATTGTTACTGAGTGCCAGAGAATTGTTACTCGCACAGACACAAAATTGTTACTTGCACAGACACAGAATTGTTACTCGCACAGACACAGAATTGTTACTCAGGGCCACAGAATTCATACTCAGGGACAGACAGAATTGTTACTGAGTGCCAGAGAATTGTTACTCAGGGACAGACAGAATTGTTACTGAGTGCCAGAGAATTGTTACTCAGGGACAGACAGAATTGTTACTGAGTGCCAGAGAATTGTTACTCGCACAGACACAAAATTGTTACTTGCACAGACACAGAATTGTTACTCGCGCAGACACAGAATTGTTACTCAGGGCCACAGAATTCATACTCAGGGACAGACAGAATTGTTACTGAGTGCCAGAGAATTGTTACTCAGGGACAGACAGAATTGTTACTGAGTGCCAGAGAATTGTTACTCAGGGACAGACAGAATTGTTACTGAGTGCCAGAGAATTGTTACTCGCACAGACACAAAATTGTTACTTGCACAGACACAGAATTGTTACTCGCACAGACACAGAATTGTTACTCAGGGCCACAGAATTCATACTCAGGGACAGACAGAATTGTTACTGAGCGCCAGAGAATTGTTACTCAGGGACAGACAGAATTGTTACTGAGTGCCAGAGAATTGTTACTCAGGGACAGACAGAATTGTTACTGAGTGCCAGAGAATTGTTACTCAGGGACAGACAGAATTGTTACTGAGTGCCAGAGAATTGTTACTCAGGGACAGACAGAATTGTTACTGAGTGCCAGAGAATTGTTACTCGCACAGACACAAAATTGTTACTTGCACAGACACAGAATTGTTACTCGCACAGACACAGAATTGTTACTCAGGGCCACAGAATTCATACTCAGGGACAGACAGAATTGTTACTGAGTGCCAGAGAATTGTTACTCAGGGACAGACAGAATTGTTACTGAGTGCCAGAGAATTGTTACTCAGGGACAGACAGAATTGTTACTGAGTGCCAGAGAATTGTTACTCGCACAGACACAAAATTGTTACTTGCACAGACACAGAATTGTTACTCGCGCAGACACAGAATTGTTACTCAGGGCCACAGAATTCATACTCAGGGACAGACAGAATTGTTACTGAGTGCCAGAGAATTGTTACTCAGGGACAGACAGAATTGTTACTGAGTGCCAGAGAATTGTTACTCAGGGACAGACAGAATTGTTACTGAGTGCCAGAGAATTGTTACTCGCACAGACACAAAATTGTTACTTGCACAGACACAGAATTGTTACTCGCGCAGACACAGAATTGTTACTCAGGGCCACAGAATTCATACTCAGGGACAGACAGAATTGTTACTGAGTGCCAGAGAATTGTTACTCAGGGACAGACAGAATTGTTACTGAGTGCCAGAGAATTGTTACTCAGGGACAGACAGAATTGTTACTGAGTGCCAGAGAATTGTTACTCGCACAGACACAAAATTGTTACTTGCACAGACACAGAATTGTTACTCGCACAGACACAGAATTGTTACTCAGGGCCACAGAATTCATACTCAGGGACAGACAGAATTGTTACTGAGCGCCAGAGAATTGTTACTCAGGGACAGACAGAATTGTTACTGAGTGCCAGAGAATTGTTACTCAGGGACAGACAGAATTGTTACTGAGTGCCAGAGAATTGTTACTCAGGGACAGACAGAATTGTTACTGAGTGCCAGAGAATTGTTACTCAGGGACAGACAGAATTGTTACTGAGTGCCAGAGAATTGTTACTCGCACAGACACAAAATTGTTACTTGCACAGACACAGAATTGTTACTCGCGCAGACACAGAATTGTTACTCAGGGCCACAGAATTCATACTCAGGGACAGACAGAATTGTTACTGAGTGCCAGAGAATTGTTACTCAGGGACAGACAGAATTGTTACTGAGTGCCAGAGAATTGTTACTCAGGGACAGACAGAATTGTTACTGAGTGCCAGAGAATTGTTACTCGCACAGACACAAAATTGTTACTTGCACAGACACAGAATTGTTACTCGCACAGACACAGAATTGTTACTCGCACAGACACAGAATTGTTACTCAGGGCCACAGAATTCATACTCAGGGACAGACAGAATTGTTACTGAGTGCCAGAGAATTGTTACTCAGGGACACCTAATCGTTGAATTAAATAGTATGTCAGACAACATGCAGAGGAGTGGCAGAGGAGGCAATGTTTTAGGAGCGAGCAGACGTGGCAGCAGAGGAAGGGGTCGAGGCAGCAGTATTCGCAGCCAGAGGCCAGTGCTCCCGGTGTCATCCAGCGGTCGTGTCTCCACCGACAACCCTGCCGTCATTGATTGGTTGGCTCGGTCGTCTTCCTCTTCCCAGGTCACCTCTGACACCTACAGCCAACGGTCGGTGGGTACGTCAGACACAACCGTTAGTTGGCATGGCCCGGGACCAAGCCCACTGAAATCACGTGTCCTCTACCTGCCCCTGTCCTTTGCTGTTCCCTCACCAAGCGAAGTATCGCATGCTGTGGGCTCAGCCCCACTGTACAGTGAGGAAGAGCTAACAGAGGGCGGTCAGGAACGGGGGGAGACATCGGCCTTTTCAGCAGCCAAGCGAACAAGTACTGGCGAGGAGAGTGGCTCGGTAGCCGGTCTAGAGACAGGTCTGTCTCCTGACCCAGACGCAGCCGAGGGGGCTAGTAGTGAGGCGGAGACCCTACTTGATGATGAGGAGGTTGATCGCACTTGGCAGCCTCGTCGTCATCAGGCAATTTCTTCCGCATCATCAGGAGAAGAGGGTGGCAGCTTGGCAGCGAGCAAAACAGTCGGTGGGTTGCCCAGGAGACAGCAGCAGGGTCGCATCAGTGTCAGTGGAGCCAAACGTCCACGGAGTAGAGCACCAGCTCCACTGCAGCCTACCACCACGGCCAGTAGTGGTGCCGGTGCGCACGGAGGAAGTAGCAGTCAGCCAGTGAAGAGTAGCGGGGGCAAAGTTTCCTACTCGGTGGTGTGGCAATTTTTCCTCAAGCCGCCCGAGGAAGTAAACGTAGCCGTATGTCGACTATGTGGCCAGAAATGCAAGCGTGGCCAGGGGGCCCATGTTGGGACTACAGCGTTGCGTCAGCATATGCAGCGTCACCATTCGGTGGCCTGGGAAAACCGTGATAAACATACGGCGGTTCTGCCTGCCCCAGCCCCCGCTCCATCACCCGCTCCGTTACTTGCTCCGTCACCCGACGTCGTCAATCGCCCTCTATCAGCCAGTCAAGGCTCCAACACCTCTGCTGAGGGGAGTTGTCGCTCATTGGCATCTTCCGCTCGTTCAGATGCTCCTTCTCCTGCTACTCCTCTTCTCGGATTCCGTCAACAGTCTTTCTTGGAATCCGTATCCAAGAGACAACAGTTTGCGAGCACGCACCCGACGGTGCAAAAGCTGAACGTCCTCCTGTCCAAGTTGCTGGTGCTGCAGTCCCTCCCTTTCCAACTGGTGGACTCAGCACCTTTCCGAGAAATGATGGCTTGTGCCGCGCCGCGGTGGAGAGTGCCAAGCCGTCATTTCTTTGCCCAAAAGGCAGTGCCAGCCCTGCATTCACATGTAGAAGAGATGGTGGGCCAGTCTTTGAGCATGTCGGTCTCTGCCAAAGTGCACGGCAGCGCCGACGTGTGGAGCTGTAACTACGGTCAGGGACAGTACATGTCATTTACGGCCCACTGGGTGAACGTGGTGCCGGCACAGCCGCACCAGCAACTTGGACAGGTCACGACGCTTTTGCCTCCACGTTTGCACGTCCTTGGTCCAGCAAGCATGTCCGCCTCTACCACCTCTTTTTCCGCCGTGTCCTCAGCCGCCACCCCCGTGCCAAGTCCCATTACCCGACCGGCATATCACATGTGCAGGGCGCAACGGTGTCACGCTGTGCTGCACCTGGTATGCCTTGGCGAACGTAGTCACACAGGGGAGGAACTGCTGAGTGTAATGAACAGAGAAATCGACAGATGGCTGTCTCCGCGCAAACTAAAAATCGGAACCATGTTGACTGACAACGGAAAGAACATGGTGTCTGCTCTGCGTCAAGGAAGGTTGTGCCATGCGCCATGCATGGCTCACGTGTTCAATCTGGTTGTCAAGCGGTTCCTAAAATCCACCATCCCACTGCAAGACATCCTTAAAATGTCACGTAAACTGTGCATGCATTTCAGCCATTCCTACACCGCAAAGAACACCCTCATTGAGCTGCAGCGGCAGAACGGAATTCCACAGCATCGCCTGATCTGCGACGTTGCAACAAGGTGGAATTCAACCCTACACATGTTAGACCGCCTTTACGAGCAGCGAAAGGCCATCACCGATTTCCTGATGTTACAAGCGGATAAAGGTACTCCCCTGTGTAACTTAGATGTCAGCCATTGGCAGCTCATGCGTGACACCTGCCGCTTGCTCAGGCCCTTTGAGGAGGCCACGCTATTCGTGAGTCGGCAGGACTATGGGATGAACGACGTCATTCCTCTGTTGCACGTCCTGGAACAAATGCTGTTAACAATGGCTGGTCAGGGTGCGGTAGACGTGGCGCACAGATCTCAACGCCACATGACCCCTGTGGGGGCAGGACAGGAAGAAGAGGAGGAGGTAGAGGAGGACATTTGTGCTCAGGAATTATTGAGTGAAATGGGTGGTTTTTCCACTCAGCGGACAGGAGTGGAGGAGCAGGAGCATCTGGTAGAGGAGGAGGAGGAGGAGACAGAGGACCCAGACGCACCGTGGCAGTATGCTGTGGAGATGGAGGCAGGGAGTCCCTCGCATTCCTTGGCACAAATGGCCCATAGCATGCTCGGTTGCTTGCGTAGCGACAGCCGAATAATAACCATCAGACAGAGGGATGACTTTTGGCTGTCCACCTTGTTGGACCCTCGCTACCGGTCCAAAATGGTGGCCTTTTTCACACCTGCTGAGAGGGAGGCCAAAATTACGTACTATAAAAACCACCTATGTAGTCAGTTGGTCTCTGCCTTTGTGCGCCATCGTCCATCCTCAGACACTGTGGGCCCTGTGCGCTCGCGTTCCGCTGGCATGGCAGCAGGGGAGGGGTGGGGTGGTAGGAGCAGTGGCAGCTCCACCAGCAGCGGCTGCCTCAGTCTGCAGTCGATGATGAGTAGCTTTCTTCACCAGCGCAGTGAGGAAACTACTAACCAGCCGCAGCAGCAGCAGCAGCATCAGGTGGACCTGGAGCAGGAGCTCAAACAACAGGCTTGGGCCTACTTGGACAGCACCCTGCCAACCGAGGTAGACAATCCCCTTGACTACTGGGCAACGAAACTTGACCTTTGGCCCCAACTAGCTGAATTTGCCCTTGAAAGGCTGTCATGCCCGGCCAGTAGCGTGGCATCGGAGCGCGTGTTTAGTGCGGCAGGAGGTATTGTAACTCCGCGGAGGACACGACTGTCCACCCAAAGTGTGGAGAGACTCACGTTTGTGAAAATGAATCAGGCGTGGATTAGTCTGGATTTCAAACCACCAGTTCCTGACACAACTGACTAAATCCGCCATGAATCATGCCTCAAACATGTGCCACTTTCAGGTCTCCTCACACTGCTGGTGTGTTGAATTTTTTGACATAGGGTGCTGGCAGATTACGGGCCTCCTATAGCTGCTGCCAGGCCCCTAATCTGCCATAGGCCCCTATATACCACCTCCTCCTGCTGCTGCCAGGTCCAGAGTCTCTCATGGGTCCCTGTACGGCCTCCCATTGCTGCTGTCTCCATCGCCACACTCTGCTGCCATGTGCCACTTTCAGGTCTCTTCACACTGCTGGTGTGTTAAATTTTTTGACATAGGGTGCAGGCAGATTACGGGCCTCACATAGCTGCTGCCAGGCCCCTAATCTGCCATGGGCCCCTATATACCGCCTCCTCATGCTGCTGCCAAGTCCAGAGTCTCTCATGGGTCCCTGTACGGCCTCCCATTGCTGCTGTCTCCATCGCCACACTCTGCTGCCATGTGCCACTTTCAGGTCTCTTCACACTGCTGGTGTGTTAAATTTTTTGACATAGGGTGCAGGCAGATTACGGGCCTCACATAGCTGCTGCCAGGCCCCTAATCTGCCATGGGCCCCTATATACCGCCTCCTCATGCTGCTGCCAAGTCCAGAGTCTCTCATGGGTCCCTGTACGGCCTCCCATTGCTGCTGTCTCCATCGCCACACTCTGCTGCCATGTGCCACTTTCAGGTCTCTTCACACTGCTGGTGTGTTTAATTTTTTGACATAGGGTGCAGGCAGATTACGGGCCTCACATAGCTGCTGCCAGGCCCCTAATCTGCCATGGGCCCCTATATACCGCCTCCTCATGCTGCTGCCAAGTCCAGAGTCTCTCATGGGTCCCTGTACGGCCTCCCATTGCTGCTGTCTCCATCGCCACACTCTGCTGCCATGTGCCACTTTCAGGTCTCTTCACACTGCTGGTGTGTTAAATTTTTTGACATAGGGTGCAGGCAGATTACGGGCCTCACATAGCTGCTGCCAGGCCCCTAATCTGCCATGGGCCCCTATATACCGCCTCCTCATGCTGCTGCCAAGTCCAGAGTCTGTCATGGTCCCTGTACGGCCTCCCATTGCTGCTGTCTCCATCGCCACACTCTGCTGCCATGTGCCACTTTCAGGTCTCTTCACACTGCTGGTGTGTTTAATTTTTTGACATAGGGTGCAGGCAGATTACGGGCCTCACATAGCTGCTGCCAGGCCCCTAATCTGCCATGGGCCCCTATATACCGCCTCCTCATGCTGCTGCCAAGTCCAGAGTCTCTCATGGGTCCCTGTACGGCCTCCCATTGCTGCTGTCTCCATCGCCACACTCTGCTGCCATGTGCCACTTTCAGGTCTCTTCACACTGCTGGTGTGTTAAATTTTTTGACATAGGGTGCAGGCAGATTACGGGCCTCACATAGCTGCTGCCAGGCCCCTAATCTGCCATGGGCCCCTATATACCGCCTCCTCATGCTGCTGCCAAGTCCAGAGTCTGTCATGGTCCCTGTACGGCCTCCCATTGCTGCTGTCTCCATCGCCACACTCTGCTGCCATGTGCCACTTTCAGGTCTCTTCACACTGCTGGTGTGTTTAATTTTTTGACATAGGGTGCAGGCAGATTACGGGCCTCACATAGCTGCTGCCAGGCCCCTAATCTGCCATGGGCCCCTATATACCGCCTCCTCATGCTGCTGCCAAGTCCAGAGTCTCTCATGGGTCCCTGTACGGCCTCCCATTGCTGCTGTCTCCATCGCCACACTCTGCTGCCATGTGCCACTTTCAGGTCTCTTCACACTGCTGGTGTGTTAAATTTTTTGACATAGGGTGCAGGCAGATTACGGGCCTCACATAGCTGCTGCCAGGCCCCTAATCTGCCATGGGCCCCTATATACCGCCTCCTCATGCTGCTGCCAAGTCCAGAGTCTCTCATGGGTCCCTGTACGGCCTCCCATTGCTGCTGTCTCCATCGCCACACTCTGCTGCCATGTGCCACTTTCAGGTCTCTTCACACTGCTGGTGTGTTTAATTTTTTGACATAGGGTGCAGGCAGATTACGGGCCTCACATAGCTGCTGCCAGGCCCCTAATCTGCCATGGGCCCCTATATACCGCCTCCTCATGCTGCTGCCAAGTCCAGAGTCTCTCATGGGTCCCTGTACGGCCTCCCATTGCTGCTGTCTCCATCGCCACACTCTGCTGCCATGTGCCACTTTCAGGTCTCTTCACACTGCTGGTGTGTTAAATTTTTTGACATAGGGTGCAGGCAGATTACGGGCCTCACATAGCTGCTGCCAGGCCCCTAATCTGCCATGGGCCCCTATATACCGCCTCCTCATGCTGCTGCCAAGTCCAGAGTCTCTCATGGGTCCCTGTACGGCCTCCAATTGCTGCTGTCTCCATCGCCACACTCTGCTGCCATGTGCCACTTTCAGGTCTCTTCACACTGCTGGTGTGTTAAATTTTTTGACATAGGGTGCAGGCAGATTACGGGCCTCACATAGCTGCTGCCAGGCCCCTAATCTGCCATGGGCCCCTATATACCGCCTCCTCATGCTGCTGCCAAGTCCAGAGTCTGTCATGGTCCCTGTACGGCCTCCCATTGCTGCTGTCTCCATCGCCACACTCTGCTGCCATGTGCCACTTTCAGGTCTCTTCACACTGCTGGTGTGTTTAATTTTTTGACATAGGGTGCAGGCAGATTACGGGCCTCACATAGCTGCTGCCAGGCCCCTAATCTGCCATGGGCCCCTATATACCGCCTCCTCATGCTGCTGCCAAGTCTAGAGTCTCTCATGGGTCCCTGTACGGCCTCCCATTGCTGCTGTCTCCATCGCCACACTCTGCTGCCATGTGCCACTTTCAGGTCTCTTCACACTGCTGGTGTGTTAAATTTTTTGACATAGGGTGCAGGCAGATTACGGGCCTCACATAGCTGCTGCCAGGCCCCTAATCTGCCATGGGCCCCTATATACCGCCTCCTCATGCTGCTGCCAAGTCCAGAGTCTGTCATGGTCCCTGTACGGCCTCCCATTGCTGCTGTCTCCATCGCCACACTCTGCTGCCATGTGCCACTTTCAGGTCTCTTCACACTGCTGGTGTGTTAAATTTTTTGACATAGGGTGCAGGCAGATTACGGGCCTCACATAGCTGCTGCCAGGCCCCTAATCTGCCATGGGCCCCTATATACCGCCTCCTCATGCTGCTGCCAAGTCCAGAGTCTGTCATGGTCCCTGTACGGCCTCCCATTGCTGCTGTCTCCATCGCCACACTCTGCTGCCATGTGCCACTTTCAGGTCTCTTCACACTGCTGGTGTGTTTAATTTTTTGACATAGGGTGCAGGCAGATTACGGGCCTCACATAGCTGCTGCCAGGCCCCTAATCTGCCATGGGCCCCTATATACCGCCTCCTCATGCTGCTGCCAAGTCTAGAGTCTCTCATGGGTCCCTGTACGGCCTCCCATTGCTGCTGTCTCCATCGCCACACTCTGCTGCCATGTGCCACTTTCAGGTCTCTTCACACTGCTGGTGTGTTAAATTTTTTGACATAGGGTGCAGGCAGATTACGGGCCTCACATAGCTGCTGCCAGGCCCCTAATCTGCCATGGGCCCCTATATACCGCCTCCTCATGCTGCTGCCAAGTCCAGAGTCTGTCATGGTCCCTGTACGGCCTCCCATTGCTGCTGTCTCCATCGCCACACTCTGCTGCCATGTGCCACTTTCAGGTCTCTTCACACTGCTGGTGTGTTTAATTTTTTGACATAGGGTGCAGGCAGATTACGGGCCTCACATAGCTGCTGCCAGGCCCCTAATCTGCCATGGGCCCCTATATACCGCCTCCTCATGCTGCTGCCAAGTCCAGAGTCTCTCATGGGTCCCTGTACGGCCTCCCATTGCTGCTGTCTCCATCGCCACACTCTGCTGCCATGTGCCACTTTCAGGTCTCTTCACACTGCTGGTGTGTTAAATTTTTTGACATAGGGTGCAGGCAGATTACGGGCCTCACATAGCTGCTGCCAGGCCCCTAATCTGCCATGGGCCCCTATATACCGCCTCCTCATGCTGCTGCCAAGTCCAGAGTCTGTCATGGTCCCTGTACGGCCTCCCATTGCTGCTGTCTCCATCGCCACACTCTGCCATGTGCCACTTTCAGGTCTCTTCACACTGCTGGTGTGTTTAATTTTTTGACATAGGGTGCAGGCAGATTACGGGCCTCACATAGCTGCTGCCAGGCCCCTAATCTGCCATAGGCCCCTATATACCGCCTCCTCATGCTGCTGCCAGGTCCAGAGTCTCTCATGGGTCCCTGTACGGCCTCCCATTGCTGCTTTCTCCATCGCCACACTCTGCCATGTGCCACTTTCAGGTCTCCTCACACACTGCTGGTGTGTTGAATTTTTTGACATAGGGTGCTGGCAGATTACGGGCCTCCCATAGCTGCTGCCAGGCCCCTAATCTGCCATGGGCCCCTATATACCGCCTCCTCATGCTGCTGCCAAGTCCAGAGTCTGTCATGGGTCCCTGTACGGCCTCCCATTGCTGCTGTCTCCATCGCCACACTCTGCCATGTGCCACTTTCAGGTCTCCTCACACACTGCTGGTGTGTAGAATTTTTTGACATAGGGTGCTGGCAGATTACGGGCCTCCCATAGCTGCTGCCAGGCCCCTAATCTGCCATGGGCCCCTATATACCGCCTCCTCATGCTGCTGCCAAGTCCAGAGTCTGTCATGGGTCCCTGTACGGCCTCCCATTGCTGCTGTCTCCATCGCCACACTCTGCTGCCATGTGCCACTTTCAGGTCTCTTCACACTGCTGGTGTGTTAAATTTTTTGACATAGGGTGCAGGCAGATTACGGGCCTCACATAGCTGCTGCCAGGCCCCTAATCTGCCATGGGCCCCTATATACCGCCTCCTCATGCTGCTGCCAAGTCCAGAGTCTGTCATGGTCCCTGTACGGCCTCCCATTGCTGCTGTCTCCATCGCCACACTCTGCCATGTGCCACTTTCAGGTCTCCTCACACTGCTGGTGTGTTCCATTTTTTGTCATAGGGTGCTGGCAGATTATGGGCCTCCCATAACTGCTGCCAGGCCCCTAATCTGCCATGGGCCCCTATACCGACTCCTCATGCTGTGACGTTGCAACAAGGTGGAATTCAACCCTACATATGTTAGACCGCCTTTACGAACAGCAAAAGGCCATCACAGATTTCCTGATGTTAAAAGCAGATAAAGGTACTCCCTGTGTAACTTAGATGTCAGCCATTGGCAGCTCATGCGTGACACCTGCGCTTGCTCAGGCCCTTTGAGGAGGCCACGCTATTCGTGAGTCGGCAGGACTATGGGATGAACGACGTCATTCCTCTGTTGCACGTCCTGGAACAAATGCTGTTAACAATGGCTGGTCAGGGTGCGGTAGACGTGGCGCACAGATCTCAACGCCACATGGCCCCTGTGGGGGCAGGACTGGAAGAAGAGGAGGAGGTAGAGGAGGACATTGGTGCTCAGGAATTATTGAGTGAAATGGGTGGTTTTTCCACTCAGCGGACAGGAGTGGAGGAGCAGGAGCATCTGGTAGAGGAGGAGGAAGAGGAGACAGAGGACCTAGACGCACCGTGGCAGTATGCTGTGGAGATGGAGGCAGGGAGTCCCTCGCATTCCTTGGCACAAATGGCCCATAGCATGCTCGGTTGCTTGCGTAGCGACAGCCGAATAATAACCATCAGACAGAGGGATGACTTTTGGCTGTCCACCTTGTTGGACCCTCGCTACCGTTCAAAAATGGTGGCCTTTTTCACACCTGCTGAGAGGGAGGCCAAAATAACGTACTATAAAAAACACCTATGTAGTCAGCTGGTCTCTGCCTGTCTGCGCCAACGTCCATCCTCAGACACTGTGGGCCCTGTGCGCTCGTGTTCCGCTGCCATGGCAGCAGGGGAGGGGTGGGGTGGTAGGAGCAGTGGCAGCTCCACCAGCAGCGGCTGCCTCAGTCTGCAGTCGATGATGAGTAGCTTTCTTCACCAGCGCAGTGAGGAAACTACTAACCAGCCGCAGCAGCAGCAGCAGCATCAGGTGGACCTGGAGCAGGACCTCAAACAACAGGCTTAGGCCTACTTGGACAGCACCCTGCCAACCGAGGTAGACAATCCCCTTGACTACTGGGCAACGAAACTTGACCTTTGGCCCCAACTAGCTGAATTTGCCCTTGAAAGGCTGTCATGCCCGGCCAGTAGCGTGGCATCGGAGCGCGTGTTTAGTGCGGCAGGAGGTATTGCAACTCCGCGGAGGACACGACTGTCCACCCAAAGTGTGGAGAGACTCACGTTTGTGAAAATGAATCAGGCGTGGATTAGTCTGGATTTCAAACCACCAGTTCCTGACACAACTGACTAAATCCGCCATGAATCATGCCCCAAACATGTGCCACTTTCAGGTCTCCTCACACTGCTGGTGTGTTCCATTTTTTGTCATAGGGTGCTGGCAGATTACGGGCCTCCCATAGCTGCTGCCAGGCCCCTAATCTGCCATAGGCCCCTATACCGCCTCCTCATGCTGCTGCCAAGTCCAGAGTCTCTCATGGGTCCCTGTACGGCCTCCCATTGCTGCTGCCTCCATCGCCACACTCTGCCATGTGCCACTTTCAGGTCTCCTCACACTGCTGGTGTGTTCCATTTTTTGTCATAGGGTGCTGGCAGATTACGGGCCTCCCATAGCTGCTGCCAGGCCCCTAATCTGCCATGGGCCCCTATACCGCCTCCTCATGCTGCTGCCAGGTCCAGAGTCTCTCATGGGTCCCTGTACGGCCTCCCATTGCTGCTGTCTCCATCGCCACACTCTGCCATGTGCCACTTTCAGGTCTCCTCACACTGCTGGTGGGTTCCATTTTTTGTCATAGGGTGCTGGCAGATTACGGGCCTCCCATAGCTGCTGCCAGGCCCGTAATCTGCCATGGGCCCCCGTACCGACTCCTCATGCTGCTGCCAGGCCCGTAATCTGTCATGGGCCACTGTTGTCGCTTGTTGGCATATTCCGCTCGTTCAGATGCTCCTTCTCCTGCTACTCCTCTTCACGGATTCCGTCAGCAGTCTTTCTTGGAATCCGTTTCCAAGAGACAACAGTTTGCGAGCACGCACCCGACGGTGCAGAAGCTGAACGTCCTCCTGTCCAAGTTGCTGCTGCCAGGCTCGTAATCTGTCATGCGCCCCTGTACCGCCTCCTCATGCTGCTGCCAGGTCCAGAGTGTGTCATGGGCCCCCGTACCGACTCCTCATGCTGCTGCCAGGCCCGTAATCTGTCATGGGCCCCTGTACCGCCTCCCCATGCTGCTGCCAGGTCCAGAGTGTGTCATGGGTCCCTGTACGGCCTCCCATTGCTGCTGCCAGGCCCGTAATCTGCCATGGGCCCCTGTACCGACTCCTCATGCTGCTGCCAGGCCCGTAATCTGTCATGGGCCCCTGTACCGCCTCCTCATGCTGCTGCCAGGTCCAGAGTGTGTCATGGGTCCCTGTACGGCCTCCCATTGCTGCTGTCTCTATCGCCACACTCTGCCATGTGCCACTTTCAGGTCTCCTCACACTGCTGGTGGTTTCCATTTTTGTCATAGGGTGCTGTATGGCCTCCCATTGCTGCTGCCTCCACCGCCACACTGTGGCTCCACACTCTGGTTTTGGCCCCGTGACTGCCCAAATGAGTGAAGTGTGCGGTGATTCTAAGATCGACGGCACTCATCTGCATGTCATACTGACTGACAGTATTATTTCTCTTCCCCAGCAGACTCCAAGGGCATTTAAATTAAAGGTACAGTGTTCTGCACTAATATTAAGTCTCTCTGAAGCCTAGAAACACCCTTTTTTAAGTTAAATTCACAGCGAATTTATTCGACTCGAATCGAATATTGTCCACGAATTCGCCGAATCAGTCGAATCGAATTTTTCATTTCTTCGCTCATCTCTAATTATTTTCAATGGATTATTATTTGTAAACCGAAAATTACATTAACCGAGCTGTCTGTAAACCGAGGTCTGCCTGTATAATATGTAATATAACATATACTGTATGTATATATTATAATATATTTAATACAATACTTATCTATACAATATGTAAAATAAAGTCCGTCCCATCCAATAAAGTGAAAGGGCCATGAATTATGGTCCATATAAAATGCAAAAAAGGTAGATAAAACTTATTTTTATTAATGTAGTCTTGATAGTTCAATTTTAATAGGAAGTGGGAATACGTGGGGATGGGGGTGACACTGAAAAAACTGCAGAGCCTGAATCATGGTGTCACTCTCTTTAACCACTTCCAGTCCGGACACTTTTACCCCCTTCCTGACCAGAGCAATTTTCATCTTTCAGCGCTCTCACACTTTGAATGACAATTGCGCGGTCATGCAACACTGTACCCATATGCATTTTTTACCATTTTTTTTAAACAGATAAAACTTTATTTTGGTGGTATTTATTCACCACTGGGATTTTTATTTTTTTTGCTATGTAAATGAAAATGTCCACAAATTTTGAAAAAAAGTGTTTTTCTTATAAAAATTTGTAAATAAATAATATTTCATCATAAATCTTGGCCAAAATT
The DNA here is from genome assembly GCF_062004578.1 of Staurois parvus. NCBI lineage: Eukaryota > Metazoa > Chordata > Amphibia > Anura > Ranidae > Staurois > Staurois parvus. The sequence continues at coordinate 2,515,224 of NW_028317983.1, forward strand.
TATTCTGTTATCGTTTTAGTAAAAAAAAAAAAATAAGCCAAATTAGTTTATAACCAAAAATTATAATTTTTAAACATTTTTTATTTTTTTATATTATTTATTTTATTTTTTTTTTTTACATACTGTCACCCTAGCAGTACAGTGTCACCATACTGACACTATACTACCTTTGAGTGGTGATGAAGATTTTTTTTTTTTTTTTACACTGATTTCTTTTACACCCACATAGGATGTAAAAGCAATCATTTCTCTTTCTCTCTGTCTGCATTCTTGCAGTCATTGAGAACTACTGAGTGAGCTATGATTGGTCACAGCTTGCCACATAGTACAAGGCTGTTGTGAATAGCCTTGTACCATGTGACCTCTGTGATCATTTACAGATTTCACACGTAGTCAGCAATGATGTCACAAGTGACATCTTGCTTATTACTTTGCATGTGATCACCGATTGGCCAATCAGTGATCACATGATCGGGACCTCGTACAGAGGTCCCGTCCGACGATCAGTGTTTCACTGTGTCCAGAGGACACAGCGGGCCCCGGATCGCGGTGCTGCGCGCTCCCGGGGAACGCGCACAAGCAGGGTGCGGGGAGGCCGTTTATAATTGTCCACCCGACCCTGCACTGCCACCGTCCGGCCGTTTATATACAACGGCCGGTCGGGAAGTGGTTAAGCTCTAGCGGTGGAGATGAGTAGAACTAAAACCTCATTTTTCAGAAACCACCTTGGGGGTTGTGTGCTATAACCAGTTTAGATGTAAATAGTGGTGGTAATTATTTTGGAGATATCCTTTAACCGAGTGTAGAAGTGTGTGTTGTTCATCATTTCAGAATAATTCTTTCTCTCCTCTTTAATATCCTTTGATGCGGCTGAGTAACATTCCCTAATAAGGCTCGCCCTCCGCTGTCTCCTGCCGCCGCTCCCGTGCCTCTCTGCTCTGTTTGGCCTGTCTATTTCAATTCGAGGATCTGTTTATAGAAAACCTCTGAAGGGGGAATCTATGACAAAGCCAAGAAGCCGGGAGGAACGTAACCCAGTCATCTGGCACCGTCTTCATAATATAAATTATAAATATCCCACCGTTTGTGTATGGCCTGCTGGGGGGAGCGTGGCTGGGATTAGATATGGCTTATTAATTTGAATTTAATTTCAGTCTTTGACCTACATGACAGTCCTAAATATTTCATATCCGAGACGGCCGCCTTCTCCACCATTTCTCAGAAGGCTGTCAGGTCTGGTCGGCACAACGAACTCCACTTAGAAGAATAAAGACTGTCAATAAATGATAGTTCCAATGGGATAGATCCCAAGGGCTCTTGAACTTCAATGCATTTTTATACAGAGCAGTAAAGGGAAAAGGACAGTCATGAAGGGAGCCTAGTGGATCTGGTTGGGCGGCTCACAATCAAACAAGCCTACCCTCCCTTAAAGTGAAAGTAAACTGCCCCCAAAAAAAAGGGTACCCCTCTGGTTTATCCCATAATGCACTAGTCTGCACTGCATACTATCACATTATGACACTTACCTGCACACAGAGCCCTGTCACTGATCCCCTGGTGCTTCCAGCTTAAAGGATAATTTGCAGCCTCCAGCCGGAGCAATGATGATGTCACTCCCGTGCATGCACATGGGAGCCACGATGACGTCACTGCCACATGCATGCACATGGGAGCCACAATGACGTCACTCCCGCGCATGCACATGGGAGCCACGATGACATCACTGCCATGCATGCACATGGGAGCCACGATGACGTCACTCCCGCGCATGCGAGCCATAATGACATCACTGCCATGCATGCACATGGGAGCCACGATGACGTCACTGCCATGCATGCACATGGGAGCCACGATGACGTCACTCCCGCACATGCACATGGGAGCCATAATGATGTCACTGCCATGCATGCACATGGGAGCCACGATGACGTCACTCCCGCGCATGCACATGGCAGCCATGATGACGTCACTCCCGCGCATGCACATGGCAGCCATGATGACGTCACTCCCGCGCATGAACATGGGAGTCCTGGCCATGGCACTGCGCTCTGCAATCAACGGCATACTGTGTGCCCTGAATAAAGAACATCAATGCGCATGCACCAATGACGTCATCAACTATTGCCAATGTGAATATCTCCTAAATGGTGCTCATGTAGGAGATAATCGTTGCACCCACAGGTAATTTACAGCTGCTTTTTGTTTTATATTTTGATTAACTGCTATCACAGTGGCTGCTCGTTCACATGGATAGGTGTCTTAGCGCAGATTTAATTTTTGGTAAGCCTGATTGTAAGCTTACCTGTAGGTACAAATTACTATTGGGGACTTTACTATCACTTTAAATGGGGTGACTGCATTCGTTTTCTTTTTTATTTGTTTTTTCCCTTTATTTTTACCTGGTGGTCCAGCCAGTAAGTTTGTTTTTTATCTTTAACAGACCAGGCTGTGCAGCAAAAGTAGCAATTAGAAGGTTGAGACAAACCATTTACCACTGACAAAGTGGCTTACAATGATCAGCTTTTATTCATTTATGTCAAGATGGAAAAAAACAGTTTCTGTAGCTGCATACAAATTGTTAGCTGGAGTTCCACTTTCATTTGTCAGTTAAGTACATCTAAATCTGCTAGTCCATCTAGTGCTACTCTTTCCTTAGACTGACAATGCTGCTAATTTAAAAAGGGAAAAAAAACTAATTAAAATAAATAAATAAAAAAGAAAATGTATTTAAAAAGAAAAAAAAATGAAATAAAAAGAAAACTATTGTAAGTAAATAAATTAATAAATAAAAAAGAAAACGAATTTAAAAAAGAAAAATAAAATTTAATAAAAAGAAAACTATTGTAAATAAATAAATAAACAAACAAAAAAGAACGAGTTTAAAAATGAAAACAAATGAAATAAAAATACAACTATTGTAAATAAATAAAAAAAGAAAAATAATTTAAAAAATAAAACACATAAATAAATAACACAAATTTAAAAAAGAAGGAAGAAGATAAAAGAAAACTAATTAAAATAAATAAAGAAGAAAACTTATTTAAAAAAAAAGAAAAAATATATAGAAAGAAAATATAAAACTACTCCTAGACAGGGGCGACTGACCATTTGGAAACTAGGGCACTGCCCGAGGGCCCGGGGTCAGTAGGGGTCCCCATGAGATGCCCCTGGTACCTTTTTCATAGGCTTTTTTTGAGTTTGGGCAAGGACACAGGGGCCCCATGATCCCCTAATTCCCGGGGGCCCTATGAGTTGTCAGTCCGCCCCTGCTCCTAGATTGTAAGCTCGAAAGAGCAGGGCCCTCGAACCCCTTGTGTATTGTTTTGTTACTGTATTGTCTCATGTACTGTTCCCCACTATAATGTACAGCGCTGAGCAAACCTTTTGGCGCTATATAAATACTGTATAATAATAATAATTGTAATAAATAAATAATTTAAAACTTTTTTTTTAAAAAAGATGAAAACAAGATAAAAGAAAACTAATTAAAATAAATAAAAAAGAAAGCTAATAAAAAAAAAAGAAAACCTATATAGAAAGAAAGAAGAAAACTATTGTAAAAAAATAAATAAATACAACTCATTTTAAATAGAAAATAAATAGATAAATAATCAAATTTAAAAAAGATAAAAGAAAACGAAAATAAATGAATGAATAAAGAAGAAAGCTAATTTTTTTAAAAAAAAAAGAAAAAATATATAAAAAAGAAAACTACTGTAAAAAAAAATACATAAATAAATAAATACGAAAACTAATAAAAAAATAAATTTTAAAAAGAAAAAAAAAGAAAACCAAATGTAATAATTGGGATGTTGCAATATATTTCATTTAATGTGTTTAGGTTTATTCCTGTTTTCATTTGTAGGGTAGTGTTCCTCTTTAACATTCTTCTATTTTCTGTTAGGAGCTGAGATTGGACACGCAGTATCTGAGCCATTCTCTGAATAGAGATAATGGGAGTCTCCCAGGCCCAGGGATACAGTGTAAGTGACAAGGCCGGAGTTTCTCATGTGAACGCACACGGCGCGCTCTACACAGGCTAAATAGCAACACTAATCACTCACTTGTCACAGCCCTGACCTTCCAGTAGAGACAAGCCTGACAACATATGGCGAGACGTACAAAGAAATTCACGTATTCTAAGAAGGCTTCACCTGGCTCCCATCTGCCGACATCACCTGGACGGACACAGATGACAAGAATTCTATAGAATTTGAACCGTCATCAGGCAAATACTTCTTTGCACTCCATATTTCTGCCCTGAGATAGGATGAAATTCTTCTTCTGTTAAAGAAAAAAAAATCAGTTACATTTTCACACCTGTTTATAGGTAAATTCCGCTCTCTGTGAGAACAGTAATGCAGGCCATAGATGGGTGGAAAAATCGGCCGATTTTCGCACCATTAGTGGGTTAATTGGTCGGCCATTTTTTGGGGTTTTTGCACATTTTTTTTATCGGTAAAGTTGGAAAAAAATCGGCTGATTTTGCTGATCGGCCGATTTGCCCATCATTGTTGGGAAAATTGGGCGATCAGCAAAATCAGTCGATTTTTTTCCAACTTTACTGATAAAAAAATGTGCCAAAACCCCGAAAAATGTTTTACCTATAAAAAATCTGCGCAAGAGCCGTGACCTGCAAGAAGAAGAAGAAGAAGAAAGAAGAAGAAGAAGCAGAAGAATTCTAGTCCGCTATTATATTTTATATGAAAAGTATTGCGGTTGCAACAATGTATCTATTTGTATCCGAATAAAAACATCTGTATCCGAAATGGATACAAATAGATACAATATTGCAACCACAATGCTTTTTTATGTCAAATATAATAGCAGAGCTCTTTGCAAGGACAGAAGTAATTAAATGCCGGCCGTAGACGGGATAAAAATCAGACAATTTGTTTTACCATTGCTGGTAACGTCGGTCTATTGAACGATCGATTTTTCTTTTTTTTCTTTTTTTATAACAGTTGGTTTTCGACCCGTCTATGGCCTGCATAAGGGCTTGTTCAAGTGAGTGGTGCCCTCAGCAGAGCAATCTGCAATAGATCACTTTCAGAGGGTATTTAACCACTTGAGCTCCAGAGGATTTACCCCCCTTAATGACCAGGCCTCTTTTTGCTACTCGGCGCTGCACTAATTCAACTGATAATTGCGCGGTCATGCAATGCTGCACCCAAACGAAATTTACGTCCTTTTTTTCACACAAATAGAGCTTTCTTTCGGTGGTATTTGATCATCTGTGTGGTTTTTATTTTTCACACTATAAACAAAAAAAGGCCAAAAAGTTTGAAGAAAAACAATATTTTTTACTTTCAGCTATAAAAAATATATAGTAAACTCAAAGTTGGTTATAAATTTAGTCCAAAATGTATTCTGCTCCATGTTTTTGGTAAAAAAAATCCCAATAAGTGTATATTGATTGCTTTGTGTGGAAGTTATAGCGTCTACAAACTATGGTATAGATACTGCAATTTACGCCATTTTTCTGCTATACAGCGCTGCGCTAGTTTAACGGACAATTGCGCGGTCATGCAATACGGTATATAAATGAAATTTACATCCTTTTTTTCCCCACAAATTGAGCTTTCTTTTGGTGGTATTTGATTGCCTGTGCGTTTTTTATTTTTTGCGCTGTAAAAAAAAAGGCTAACAATTTTGAGGAAAAAAAAACAATATTTTGGACTTTTTGCTATAAAACATGTCCAGTAAAAAAAATGCAAAAATCAAATTTAGTCATAAATTTCTGCCAAAATGCATTCTGCGACGTCTTTGCTAAGAAAAAAAAACAATACGTGTAAATTATTTGGTTTACGTGAAAGTTATAGCGTTTACAAATGGTGGGAAAGATACTGGGATTTTTAGGGTTTTTTTTATACTAATAATGGCGGCGATCAGCGAATTATGGCGGCGATCAGTGACTTATGGTGGGCGACCAGCGACTTATGGCGGGACTGCGGCGGACATTCTGACATTGGGGGGTACTGACTTGGGGTCACTGACATCCCCAAAAACACTAATACAGTGATCAGTGCAAAAAAAAAACACTGACACTGTACTAATGGCAATGGGGAGGAAGGGGTTAACCTTATTTTGCAGTGAAGGGTTATCTGAGTGAGGGGAGTGTTTTACTAGGGGGCGGGGGTGTGTGCTGCATGGGACACCGCTGATCAAGAGAGAGAAACTCTTCTTTCTCCATCAGCTTGTCCTTGAGCTGTCAGGGAAGTGACAGCACAGCTACTGCAGCTGTGCTCTCTGTCACTAATTGCCGCCGATCGCTGGGAAACAGCCGGTAAGAACCGGCTGTGACCCGGCGACTGACATCCGCGGCGGTGATTGGCGGGACAGATAGGGCGGTGGCGCGCCTCGCGCGCGCCCCCTATCTGTTTACAATACACACGTTTTAAAATGTGGTTTTGCCTGCCCGTGCCGCCCTGCTGCCGTATTTCTGCAGTGGCAGGGCGGCAAGTGGTTAACAGGCAGAGAAGAGGCAATATATCACCTTCTCACTGCTTGATTTAATCGTGTAAATGCCACATTACCGTACTGCAACCCATCTATTACAGGGTGGTTGCCTCATAGACCTGCATTCATCTTTGTTGGTGGTGGCAATGACCACTGATAGTGACATCCTATTTAATTTTTGCCCTGCGAAGCACAGCATTATGACTGTGGCATGTGTACAGCCATGCAGTCAGGGGGCGGTAAAACCATGGCTCAACTGCCCAGTCCCCCAGTCACATGTTTGAACGAAGCCTAAGAAATCTGTAAGGCTACAGACATGAGCCTAACCCGCTGCTCCTCTAAAAAGCGATCCACTTTAGGATCTCTTTTCAGAGGTGATTGCCAGGCCATGAGCTATCACTTTAGTTTTGCTGAACAATGTACCGCAACCACATGCATTGTGTGCAATTGCTGCAATTTGCCTAATGGGCTCTTCATGGGTGTTTACTCGCAAAAGTGAATATATTAGACATGTGCGGTTCGTTTAGTTCTGAATTGAATTTCGGATGACATTTTTATTATTCAGAGATCCGGATGTATCCAAATTTCTGAATTATAATAGTAACGAATTTAAACACATCCAGAAGAAGGAAACAACATTTTGTCTGAAATTTGAATTGAATTTAGTTCAAAGACTATGCGTATAAATATTAAAGCCAGCATGGTAAAAAAAAGAGTTTCAATCAACAAGATGGCTGCTGTCCCTCTAGAGCAGCGGTTCTCAACCTTTCTAATGCCGCGACCCCTTAATACAGTTCCTCATGTTGTGGTGACCCCCAACCATAAAATTATTTTCATTGCTACTTCATAACTGTAATTTTGCAGTGGGAGGAGTAGTGCCATGTCATTGGTGTCAGTGGAAGGAGTAGTGCCCCATCACTGATGTCAGTGGGATGAATAGTGCCCCATCATTGGTATCAGTGGGAGGAATAGTGCCCCATCGTTGGTATCAGTGGGAGGAATAGTGCCCCATCGTTGGTATCAGTGGGAGGAATAGTGCCCCATCACTGATGTCAGTGGGATGAATAGTGCCCCATCACTGGTGTCAGTGGGAGGAATAGTGCCCCATCACTGGTGTCAGTGGGAGGAATAGTGCTCCATCACTGATGTCAGTGGGATGCATAGTGCCCCATCGTTGGTATCAGTGGGAGGAATAGTGCCCCATCACTGATGTCAGTGGGATGAATAGTGCCCCATCACTGGTGTCAGTGGGAGGAATAGTGCCCCATCGTTGGTGTCAGTGGGAGGAATAGTGCCCCATCGTTGGTGTCAGTGGGAGGAATAGTGCCCCATCGTTGGTGTCAGTGGGAGGAATAGTGCCCCATCGTTGGTGTCAGTGGGAGGAATGGTGCCCCATCGTTGGTGTCAGTGGGAGGAATAGTGCCCCATCACTGATGTCAGTGGGATGAATAGTGCCCCATCATTGGTATCAGTGGGAGGAATAGTGCCCCATCACTGATGTCAGTGGGATGAATAGTGCCCCATCACTGGTGTCAGTGGGAGGAATAGTGCCCCATCGTTGGTGTCAGTGGGAGGAATAGTGCCCCATCGTTGGTGTCAGTGGGAGGAATAGTGCCCCATCGTTGGTGTCAGTGGGAGGAATAGTGCCCCATCGTTGGTGTCAGTGGGAGGAATAGTGCCCCATCGTTGGTGTCAGTGGGAGGAATAGTGCCCCATCGTTGGTGTCAGTGGGAGGAATAGTGCCCCATCGTTGGTGTCAGTGGGAGGAATAGTGCCCCATCGTTGGTATCAGTGGGAGGAATAGTGCCCCATCGTTGGTGTCAGTGGGAGGAATAGTGCCCCATCGTTGGAGTCAGTGGGAGGAAGAGTGCCCCATCATTGGTGTCAGTGGGAGGAATAGTGCCCCATCATTGGTGTCAATGGGAGGAGTAGTGCCCCATCATTGGTGTCAGTGGGGGGAGTAGTGCCCCATCATTGGTGTCAGTGGGGGGAGTAGTGCTCCATCACTGGTGTCAGTGGGGGGAGTAGTGCCCCATCACTGGTGTCAGTGGGAGGAGTAGTGCTCCATCACTGGTGTCAGTGGGAGGAATAGTGCCCCATCATTGGTGTCAGTGGGAGGAATAGTGCCCCATCATTGGTGTCAGTGGGAGGAGTAGTGCCCCATCATTGGTGTCAGTGGGAGGAATAGTGCCCCATCATTGGTGTCAGTGGGAGGAGTAGTGCCCCATCATTGGTGTCAGTGGGGGGAGTAGTGCCCCATCATTGGTGTCAGTGGGGGGAGTAGTGCTCCATCACTGGTGTCAGTGGGGGGAGTAGTGCCCCATCACTGGTGTCAGTGGGAGGAGTAGTGCTCCATCACTGGTGTCAGTGGGAGGAATAGTGCCCCATCATTGGTGTCAGTGGGAGGAGTAGTGCCCCATCATTGGTGTCAGTGGGAGGAATAGTGCCCCATCATTGGTGTCAGTGGGAGGAGTAGTGCCCCATCATTGGTGTCAGTGGGGGGAGTAGTGCCCCATCATTGGTGTCAGTGGGGGGAGTAGTGCTCCATCACTGGTGTCAGTGGGGGGAGTAGTGCCCCATCACTGGTGTCAGTGGGAGGAGTAGTGCTCCATCACTGGTGTCAGTGGGAGGAATAGTGCCACATCATTGGTGTCAGTGGGGGGAGTAGTGCCCCATCATTGGTGTCAGTGGGGGGAGTAGTGCCCCATCATTGGTGTCAGTGGGGGGAGTAGTGCCCCATCATTGGTGTCAGTGGGAGGAATAGTGCCCCATCACTGGTGTCAGTGGGGGGAGTAGTGCCCCATCACTGGTGTCAGTGGGAGTAGTGCCCCATCACTGGTGTCAGTGGGAGGAATAGTGCCACATCATTGGTGTCAGTGGGAGGAATAGTGCCCCATCATTGGTGTCAGTGGGAGGAATAGTGCCCCATCATTGATGTCAGTGTGGTGGAGGGGAGAATAGTGCCCCATCATTGGGGTCGGGGGGGGGAAATAGTGCCCCATCGTTGGTGTCAGTGGGGGGAGGAATAGTGCCCTATCGTTGGTGTCAGTGGGGGGAGGAATAGTGCCCCATCGTTGGTGTCAGTGGGGGGAGGAATAGTGCCCCATCGTTGGTGTCAGTGGGGGGAGGAATAGTGCCCCATCGTTGGTGTCAGTGGGGGGAGGAATAGTGCCCCATCGTTGGTGTCAGTGGGGGGAGGAATAGTGCCCCATCGTTGGTGTCAGTGGGGGGAGGAATAGTGCCACATCGTTGGTGTCAGTGGGGGGAGGAATAGTGCCACATCGTTGGTGTCAGTGGGGGGAGGAATAGTGCCCCATCGTTGGTGTCAGTTGGGGGAGGAATAGTGCCCCATCGTTGGTGTCAGTGGGGGGAGGAATAGTGCCCCATTGTTGGTATTAGTGACACAAATGATGGGGCACTATCCCTTCCACTGACACCAATGATACTTACTTTGCTGACCCCTGCTCCAGCCTGGGCTCGCTCTCTCACTTACCTGTCAGCTGTCTTCCTTCTCTGGCCGCTCTCCTCTTCACTCGCTCCGGCAGCTCCCTCGGTCTTCTTTGATGTACGCGCGCTGCCGCTCGGCTCCTCCTCTCCAAGCTCCACCTCCTCGCCGGTGATTGGCCGCCTGTGTGCCTCTCCTGAGCTACAGTTCCGGTGGCCAATCAGCGGCAAGGAGGCGGAGCTGCTGAGCGATCCCGGAGGTGTGGCCAGGTGACAGGAGCAGCGTATCATCCCGCCCACACATCGCCGGAGACAGCAGCGGTGTCTCGGTTCCTAAGACCATCGGAAATATGTGTTTTCCGATGGTCTTAGGCGACCCCTGGGAAATGGTCGTTCGACCCCCAAAGGGGTCGCGACCCCCTGGTTGAGAACCGCTGCTCTAGAGTGTGATGAAGTCACACGGCTTGGCTCCACTGTATGTGTTTCGTCATCAAAAGACGTCGTCAGGGACTTTCAATGGAGACGCTGCAGAAAAGCATATACTGTGTTTTTGCCGCGTTTTGCATTTTAATTCTTCCAAATAGCAGAATCTCCCATCAAATGGCAGAACACATGGAGAAGAAAAGGCAACTCATAATGTAGTATTAAAATAAAAACCAATCGATTTATTTAGGTTCCACGAACATGAATAAATATAAAAGCCAGCATGGTAAAAAAAAGAGAGTTTCAAATCAACAAGATGGCTGTTGTCCCTCTAGATTGTGATGAAGTCACACGGCTTGGCTCCACCGTACGTGTTTCGTCATCAAAAGACGTCATCAGGGACTTTCAATGGAGACGCTGCAGAAAAGCATATACTGTGTTTTTGCCGCGTTTTGCATTTTAATTCTTCCAAATAGCAGAATCTCCCATCAAATGGCAGAACAACACATGGAGAAGAAAAGGCAACTCATAATGTAGTATTAAAATGAAAACCAATAAATTTATTTAGGTTCTACGAACATGAATAAATATAAAAGCCAGCATGGTAAAAAAAAGAGAATTTCAAATCAACAAGATGGCTGCTGTCCCTCCAGAATGTGATGAAGTCACACGGCTTGGCTCCATCGTACGTGTTTCGTCATCAAAAGACGTCGTCAGGGACCTTCAATGGAGACGCTGCAGAAAAGCATATAGTGTGTTTTTGCTGCGTTTTTGTCACGTTTTGCATTTTAATCTACCTAGCAACAAGAAAAAAAATGCAAAAACGCAAAATGCAATGCAGAAACGGATCAAATGCAAACTGCATAGGTGTGAGCCTCGCTTTAAGAAATGTCCCCTGACTTCCTGCGTGGTCACCAGGACAGGAAGTGAAAGGAATTTCTCCTACGGTGGCACACTCGGCACATCCAGGTTAAGGGTACAACTCTTTGGTGGAATTCATTGCTTTCTTTTCTGTCCATAAATTCCTGGATAGTCGTTAGCGGGTGTTCGTTTTACCACCCCCACATGACTACCTCCCTCCTGTGTGAGTACATTGAGTCCTTTATATAGTCATTTATTACCCGGTTCTTGCCAAGTCAGGTTATCAGTCCTAACAGCCGCTATGTGGACCTTTTACAAGTCTTTACACCTTTCCTAAACACATGAATTGTAGCAGGTGGATGAAGCTTATCGCTGTCACTTCCTGTGCATAGAACAAAGGACTTTTATACCCAAGCAACCTTCCCTGAAAAATATGGCTCGTTCCCCCAGCTTGGCACAAGCCATCTATTATTTTATTTATTTATTTTTTTACAAAACTGAGAATGAGTGTTATCGATTATGAGGAACTAGCAGTGACTAATTCAGTGATAGCAAATTCTCCTGAAACCTTTACAAATGTTTTTATTTATTTTGGCCCTTGTTTGATCTCTGATCCTTCCTAAGCAGATAGTCGCAAAGATATCAAACCAATAACAGCGCACGGATCAAACCAATAACAGCGCACAGATCAAACCAACAACCGCGCACGGATCAAACCAACAACCGCGCACGGATCAAACCAACAACCGCGCATGGATCAAACCAACAACCGTGCACGGATCAAACCAATAACAGCGCACGGATCAAACCAACAACACCGCACGGATCAAACCAACAACAGCGCAAGGATGAAACCAACAACTGCACATGGATCAAACCAACAACCGCGCATGGATCAAACCAACAACAGCGCACGGATCAAACCAATAACAGCGCACGGATCAAACCAACAACAGCGCACGGATCAAACCAACAACAGCGCACGGATGAAACCAACAACCGTGCACGGATCAAACCAACAACACCGCATGGATCAAACCAACAACAGCGCACGGATCAAACCAACAACAGCGCACGGATGAAACCAACAACCGTGCACGGATCAAACCAACAACACCGCACGGATCAAACCAACAACAGCACACGGATCAAACCAACAACCGCGCATGGATCAAACCAACAACAGCGCATGGATCAAACCAACAGCAGTGCACGGATCAAACCAACAGCAGTGCACGGATCAAACCAACAACAGCGCACGGATCAACAACCGCGCACGGATCAACAACCGCGCACGGATCAAAGCAACAGCGCACGGATCAAACCAACAACAGCGCACGGATGAAACCAACAACAGCACACGGATCAAACCTACAACAGCGCACGGATGAAACCAACAACTGCGCACGGATCAAACCAACAACCGTGCATGTATCAAACCAACAGCAACGCACAGATCAAACCAATAACAGCGCACGGATCAAACCAACAACAGCGCACGGATCAAACCAACAACAGCGCACGGATCAAACCAACAACTGCGCACGGATCAAACCAACAACCGTGCATGGATCAAACCAACAACAGAGCACAGATCAAACCAACAGCAGCGCACGGATCAACAACCGCGCACGGATCAACAACCGCGCACGGATCAAACCAACAACAGCACATGGATCAAACCAACAATTGCGCATGGATCGGGTGCAATTAAGTTATTTTTATCAGCTGAAATCCGGTTGTAAGGCTAGGTTCACATCTGTGTGGGTGGTGCCGCTGCGGATCCGCACAGCCGCACCACCCACACAGAAGGATGCGGACCCGCTGGCGGGTGCCACTAATTCTAATGGCACACCGCCCGCTCTGGAAATCACAACCGTACTGGGAACTTTAGTTCCTGTGCGGGCTGCGGTTTCCAAAGAAGTGCAGAGACTTCTTCCCTGCGGTCCCAGGGTATGGGAGTCCATTCAATGAATGAGCTCTAGTGCCCGCACAAAACGCGTCCCGCATGAAAGAGAATATGTGAACCGGGGGTAATAAAATGTTGCCTGTGGCTTGCATACACATATTGTTTTTTGACCATTTTTTGTCCAGCCTAGGTTCACACCTATGCAGGTTGCGTTTGACGCGTTTCTGCATTGCATTTTTAACCTTGCTTTTTTACGTGTTTTTGATGCGTTTTGCTTTTCTTTTCTTTTTTTTCTTGTTGCTAGGCAGAATTAAACGCAAAACACATAAAATAATGCAGCAAAAACACAGTACATGCTTTTGTGCAGCATTCCCATTCTATAGAATCAAAAAAACAAGATGTTTTGCATTCCAAAAAAGTTCCTGGCCCTTTCCAAAAAACACACCGGGTGAAAATGCAGAGAGCTGAACGTGTCCCATAGGAAATCATGTTACATGGACTGTACCGTTTCAGCAAAACCCTGCAGAAAACGCTTAAGTGTGAATCTGGGGTTAGGGCTTGTTCATGTGAGCTTTGGCTTCTGAAATGCAATTTGTGTTCAGGTCACTCTTCAGAGAGCATTTGGCAGACAGTGAGGAGCAGGGGCGGACTGACAACTCATGGGGCCCCCGGGCAATAGGTGATCATGGAGCCCCTGTGTCCTTGCCCAAACTCAAATAAGCCTATGAAAAAGGTACCAGGGGCATCTGATGGGGCCCCCTACTGAGCCAGGGCCCTTGGGCAGTGCCCGAGTTTCCAAATGGTCAGTCCGCCCCTGGTGAGGAGGCAATCTATTATCTCCTCACTGACCCCTTCAGCCCTGCACTAGTGAGCCACAGCCGTGTGCATTGGCCTCATTCACTTAAATAGATCGCATTCAGCAGGTGCTACTTCCTCAGTAAGAAACATTGTGATGCGATCCATGGGCAGGAAGGGGGTGCAGTGATTAACCTCTTCCATACCGGGTACTTTTACCCCCTTCCTGCCCAGGCCAATTTTCAGGTTTCAGCGCTCTCACACTTTGAATGACAATTGCACGGTCATGCAACATTGTACCCAAACTAAAATTTTAACATTTTGTTCACACAGCTAGAGCTTTCTTTTGGTGGTATTTAATCACCGCTGGGGTTTTTATTTTTTGCTAAATTAACAAAAAAAGACCGTAAATTTTGAAAAAAAAACCCACGTTTCTTTGTTTCTGTTATAAAAGTTTGCAAATAAATAATTGTTCTTCCTAAATTGAGGCCGAGATGTATTCTGCTACATGTCTTTGGTGAAAATAACCCAAATTGGTATTTATTATTTAGTCTGTAGGAAAGTTATAGAGTTCACAAACTTTGGGATATCTGAAAATTGATCAATCCTGAAGTACTGACGGCCAATCAAATTTTTTGAGTTCCAAGAATGTCAGAATAGTACAGATATATAACAGTAGATTTCCTCCAAATTACCGCTTTTTGCAAAGTAGACAGCCTGACATATTTCATAACAGGCATGGCAAGTTTTTTGAAGTTGTAATTTTTTTGTCATCATTTTTTGGAGAATGAAGACATTAAAAAAAATATTTTCACAATTTTTTTTTTTGTTAACATACTGTCACCAGTGCAGTACATTGTCATCATATAACTGGTGTGGCAGTGATCAGGGACACTGACTGGTGACAGTCCGAAAAAAAAAATTGATCATTATTTTAAATGTTTTTTATTTTATTATTTTTTACATTTTTTTATTAAGTTTTTTCTCTTTTTTAAATGATTTTGTTTTCATGTTACACTATGACCAAAGTAGTATAATGTTACAATAGTAACATTGTACTACTTTGGGGAAGTGATCAGTATTTTTTTTTTGCACAATATGATTGCTTATAGCAAAGAATTTCTTTGCTATAAGCAAGCATTTAACTGAATGGAATTTATTCATTCAGGTTTTTTTGGCCACGGCTAATCACATGACACAGATGGTCTGTGATTGGCCCAGTCTGTGCATGTGATCACTGTGACTATTCACAGCTAGTGATACAATTGTATACAATGGATGGCATGAAAGGAAGCCATCAGTTGTTTACAACTGTCATGTGACCTGCTATCAAAATGCCTGCCGCAGTCCCTCTATAGGTTGCTGATCGCCGCCATTACTAGTAAAAATTAGAAATAAAATAAAAGAATCCCAGTATCTATACCGCCATTGGTAAACGCTATAATTTTCACATAAATCTATTAATTTACACGTATTGGGATTTTTTATTTTAGCAAAGACATGTAGCAGAATACATTTTTGCCTAAATTTATGACGAAATTTGATTTTTTAAATTTTTTTACATGTTTATTAGCAAAAAGTCAAAAATATTGTTTTTTTCTCAAAATTGCCTCTTTTTTTTTTATAGCGCGAAAAATAAAAAGCGCACAGGCAATCAAATACCACCGAAAGAAATCTCTATTTGTGGGGAAAAATGGACATAAATTTTAAGTGCAGCGTTGCATGACCACACAGTTGTCAGTTAAAGTAACGCAGCGCCGTATTGCAAAAAATGGCCTGGTCAGGAAGGGGCGGAAATCCTCAGGAGGGCAAGTGGTTAATGGCATCCCAAACACGATACAATTCTGCCATTATTTTAATCATCTTTAAAAATGGCTCAAAGCTTGTCACCCAAAATGAAGTAGGAACTTCTTTTTGTTCAACAACCCCGCATAGGGCAGCCCATTCGAGTGAAAAGGCTATCCCTATGCAACATGCAGAATTGTGTGAGAATTATGTTTTGAAAATCACATAGCTGGAACTCTTGTTCCCACATACGTGACTTGTGAATGGGTCCTGAAACTGTACAAAAAGAGGGAGGAAGTCTAAGATCTGACCCATTTACCTGTGTGAATATTTCAGTGTGAACTCCCTACCTCTTTAAACAGCAGGAATTTTACACTGAAGGAGCAAAGGAGACATAGGAAATAGGAAAAGGATCCACAAGCTCCTCCTGCTGGCTAAATATGAGAATATATTTATAAATAAAATATGTAATATTTTTTGGTCTTGACTTTAATAAAAATTAAAAAAAAAAACTCTCACTTTGCCTTTTAAATAAGAAATACATTAATAGCACATCGTATGAATATTTACCATGATTGCTGTGCAAAGATATACTTCAGGAGAAAGTCCATAATGCTTTCCATCAATTGGAGTAATCACATCCAAGCTGTGCAGACAGAACTTTGCTTCTGTCTGTGTCCTCCCTGTTGCAGGTCTGCATTACCCTGAAGTTATCATTCTCAGGACTTGTAATTACTTCTCATGGAGTCTCAGCGCTGACACATGTCTGAAGTCTAACAGCATTTTCAGTGATGTGAATGCACCTGCTATATCCAACTCTGGTGCTTGTAACGTGATACTATTAGAGTTGCAGAAAGGATAGAATGCAGATATAATTTATGTCAGTCACCTCTAGTCTACCTCCCCCCCCCCCCTTACCCACTTCAACACCTAGAACGACTGCTAGTATGTGCATAATTCAGAGTTTCAGCTGGACTGCAAATTATATACATTTATGTACATTTCTATTAGTCTCTGTTGGGCCTACGAAGTATGATTTTAGGAATACAAAGAGAAGGAATGTATTATGCTTGGACCATGCTTTATAGGTTTTATTTTGCCTTCTTCTAGATCAGCTTTCTGTTATGAAAGTTTTAAGGTTTCTTACCACATGTATTTTTTTCAACCTAGCTACGTAACTTTGTAAGAATTATACTGTATGTAACTGTGTATTTTTATTTTAAAAATAGTCATTTTCTTTATTTTCCATTTTTTACAAAATAGGAATTGTCCTTTTTTTTCTAAAGTAATTTATTTCTTTATATTTACAAATGTTTTTTCTCTTTTTTTTTTACATTTAAGATAAATATTTAACATAGGATTTTGTTCTTTCATCTAGGATGAATTTTTAACACACACACACACACATATATATATATATATATATATATCTCCTGTGTATAACATTTTAAAAGATAAAACATGTTTTTACAGTTACAGCTATATTTTATTAATAATAATAATAATTTATGGTACAAAGTATACACTGTGGTTGAACTAGATGAACTGTATTTTAATTTAGTCAACAAGGATTCCTTTATTTTCTTTTTTTTACAAAATAGGAATAAAAAATACTGTTTACAGTTACAGACTTTTATGGCAATGCTAGACTGTTGGCAATTAATATATGATAGATCAATGTATACATTTTATAGAAGATAAAGTCCACTGTGTTCAAAGCAAAAAAAATGTTTTTAAAACCAAAGCATAAGAGTTTAGTACATTCAGTCCCAAGAAATTTTGAAATAATGTTAAAGGATAATGGCACCCCCAACAAGTGTGTGTTTGGAATCGCAGGCATAATTGTGGTGATTCTGCCTTTGATTCCAAATAGCAAAGTGTGAATGGAGTCTAAATCACACAGTGCAAGGCTAAAGACAGGGAGGTTCTAGTGTGCTGTCTCTTAAGGTAACCCATAGTGCTGTGGGGATCCTTTATCACACACTAAATGCTTATCTGTAAAACAAAAAACATTGTATTAAACACCTATATATATATATATACATACAGTGAAGGAAATAAGTATTTGATCCCCTGTTCCCTCATGAACATGCAAATCAGTGCATAATGTGTTAGACATGCATTTCTTTTGCATTTTTTGTTGCTATTCTGCCTCTCAGTGTTACAATACACCTACCATTCGATTATTAGACTGATCATTTCTTTGTGAGTGGGCAAACATTTAATATCCAAAATCACCAGGGGATGAAATACTTATTTCCTTCACTGTGTATATATATATATATATATATATATATATATATATATATATATATATATACACACACACACTAAGTCCACTCCTGTGCCTTCTTTTCACTTTAAACATATACCACCAAGGGTGCAAGGGTGTCTTCAGCCACCACCTATCACCCCAATCCAGTGTAACTCACCAGATCATAATGCCTCTCATATTTCATATAGGCAAAAGCGCTTTAGAACAGCATCCAGACCAGTTTTGCTTCTCCTCAACAGACATTTCTCCTTCTGAACTCTGCTTTCAGTGTGATAATAAGTTCAGGACATGTTAGGAAAAAAAACCTCTTCCATTAGTGTAATAAAATCCAAAACTTTATATTTTATTCCTTACAAAATGAGGCTCACCAGACAAATACTTGAAACTTTGCATATCACATATGTATAGTGAATCGGTAAACTCAGAAAGCCGCTGGGATCTCACCACCATACTCGGCCACCATCCACATCCCAACATGTTTCGTCTTTACCAACTTCTCCTAAAAGATGGTAAGTATGGTAGAAGGTTTTAGATCAGAGGATAAAAGAAAAAAGACAAAATCACATAAAAAGTAACAATGTGAATGTAATATATATATATATATATATATATATATTTGTAAAGCGCTGCGTAAATTGTCAGTGCTGTATAAGTACCTGAAATAAATAAGGTGCAGTGTAAGAGACAGGGGCGGACTGACAACTCAACCCCGGGCAATACGGGATCATGGGGCCCCTGTGTCCTTGCACAAACTCAAAAAAGCCTATGAAAAAGGTACCAGGGGCATCTCATGGGGCCCCCTACTGACCCTGGGCCCTCGGGCAGTGCCCAAGTTTCCAAATGGTCAGTCTGCCCCTGGTAAGAGATAATCTTCTAGTTAAATAATAAGCCCTTAGGTAAGGAACGCAGACTACTGTCTGCAGTGGCCCTAAGGATGACAAGTGTCAAAAGGCTGCAGGTTGGGCTCCAAGTATCTAGAGCAGTGTTTCTCAACCAGGGTTCCATGGAATTCTAGGGTTTCTCCAGAAGTTGTAAGGGGTTCCTTGAGCAATTTCTGCCTCTCAGATAGGTTCTCACTGACACCATTGATCCTTTTAGCCATCTATAATTGGGTATTTCTTCCCAATGACCACAAGTGTAAGGAGCATTCTTCCCATTGACCATCACACTAATATATTATGAGTTGTAGATATAGTACGTTTTATCAGGGGTTCCTTGAGAGCGGAAACTTATTTCAAGGGTTCCTCTGTGTTAAAAAGGTTGAGAAAAAGTGATCTAGAGGCAACTGCATGCCTGTTAGCTCCTTTTCCTATTCTGCCTCTAGAGGACGCTATATGACAAGTGCCTCACCTTACTTCTTGACCCCGGTACGCAGATACGAAGAGAGACTACCGTGTCCCAGTTTCATCCGCACAAGCCGTCAACCTGAATTAACCTGTGTGTGACAATGGAATCACATTCCTCTGTTGCGCTTTGTTCCACATGTCACTTTGATTAACATTCTCTATGTCTCTTGTTTGTATTTGCTTTAATTATATCTCTGATAATAATTTTCCAAGTCAAGTCATAATTCCTGCGGGCTGAGATGCCTTTGATAAGAAAAAAAAAAAACTATACTTAGCTGTATTAGCTTTATGCAAATGTAAAGATGAAGGTTTATTAGCTGGCAGCCTCCTTTACATAATAGAAGGAGTATTGTTTAGAACATCCGTTTCGCTCACGGCCCATCCGTGTCAGCGCAGCGTTTCAGCCGGGTGAGAATGATATTGTGCAAAATTAATTTTCTAAAAGTGTTATTGCCGTATTACGTTCATGCAAATGCAATGCGTTAAAGGTATTTGAGAATTAAATTTGACAGCCAAATAAATTAGACACGGGAGATATTTCAAGGGAAAATAAGCTGACTAGGAATGAGGCTGAGGTAAGCATGCAAGAAAACAGCTGACGGGTGGAAACTTTTATATTACCTTCAGGGCTCTTGTTTGAGTCAAAGTGCAAAGAGGACTCGTCAGAAATGCACATTTTGTTACAAAATGAATTTCTAGTTTTAAAATGAAACATACAATTTATGTACAGAAGAGCTCTTGCTCTCTGTATGGAATCAGTGGTCTCTCCGCAGATGTTGGACAGGCCCTCTGCTGAGTCAGATCTGAGCTCTCCAATCAGTAAGGGAGAATGAGCTTTATGGGCTGCAGATCTTTATGTCTGGCTCCGCAGGGGTGTGTCAGACATCTGCAGAGATACCACTGCTTCTGGACAAAATGCAAGTGTCCTTCTTAATAGCTTCACAGGTCATTCTAATAGAAAATTTTAGATCAGTGAGTACAAAATATATGAAAAAGAATAGGCATAATCACAAAAAAAAATGTAAGATGGTATGTAAAAGATAAACCAGTACTATATTATATGTACCTGCATGGCACTTGTAGGAGTCAGAGTGCAAGAGAACTAGTCAGAAATGCACATTTTGTTACAAGATGAATTTCTAGTTTTAAAATGAAACATACAATTTATGTACAGAAGAGCTCTTGCTCTCTGTATGGAATCAGTGGTCTCTCCGCAGAGGTTGGACAGGCCCTCTGCTGAGTCAGATCTGAGCTCTCCGATCAGTAAGGGAGAATGAGCTTTATGGACTGCAGAGCTTCATGTCTGGCTCCGCAGGGGTGTGTCGGACATCTGCAGAGATACCACTGCTTCTGGACAAAATGCAAGTGTCCTTAATAGCTTCACAGGTCGTTCTAATAGAAGATTTTAGATCAGTGAGTACAAAATATATGAAAAAGAAAAGGCATAATCACAAAAAAAAATGTAAGATGGTATGTAAAAGATAAACCAGTACTATATTATATTTAAGAAAACAATGAAAAAAGAACGCAGGCTGACTGACCCAGTGGACACCTCTTCCATCTTTGATGTCCCACATTGAGGGTGCCCCCTGTGATGTTGGATTTGTTTGTCATATCTCTCATGTCATTTTATGTGGTTGTTGTACAATATAACTTCTTTTGAGGTTAGCCAATTAGGTGTGCGGCCTTCTTTCTTTTTTCTTTGTTTTCTTGCTAGTTGATTAGGTGGCACCCTTCCAGATATTCTGGTGGCACCTCATTTATATGCTTAGTTATTGATTGTGGACTCCCCAGCTAACCTGTTTCCCTTTTTTTCCCCCATTCTTGATACTATATTATATGTACCTGCAGGGCACTTGTAGGAGTCAGAGAGCAAAGAGAACTAGTCAGAAATGTGCATTTGGTTGATAAATCTCTAGTTTTAAAGCCCAACTGAACATCCAGTTTATGTACAGAAGAGCTCTTGCTTTGTGTTCAGAAGCAGTGGTCTGTCTACAGTGGTCTGACACACCCCTTGCTGAGTCAGAGCTGGAGCTCTCCAATCGTCAGGGAGCATGAGCTTTATGACCGACTCCACAGGGGTGTGTCCCAAATCTGCAGAGAGACCACTGCTTCTGCACAGAGAGCAAGGGTCCTTCTCCACAGCATACTGGCAGGGGGCAGGCATTTCTACTGAGACTGTGGCTGCTTTCTAAAGGAAATGGGCTGTAAGACTAACACCTTTTATTTTGATGCCCCTGGAATGTATTTAGCTATGTAACACCCTCCAGGTTAGCTAGATAGCTGTTTTTTTTTCTTTTTAACCACTTTAAGTCCAGACACTTTTACCCCCTTCCTGTCCAGGCCAATTTTCAGCTTTCAGCGCTATCACACTTTGAATGACAATTGTGCGGTCATGCAACACTGTACCCATATGCATTTTTTAGCATTTTTTTGAAACAGATAAAACTTTATTTTGGTGTTATTTATTCACCACTGGGATTTTTTTTTTTTGCTATATAAATGAAAAAGTCCAAAAAGTTTTAAAAAAAGTGTTTTCTTATAACATTTAGCAAATAAATAATCTTTCTTCATAAATCTTGGCCAAAATGAATTTAGTTATCTTTTTAGTAAAACAAAAATAACCCAAATTAGTTTATAACCAAAAATTATCATTTTTAAATTTTTGTTTGTACATTTTTATTTTATTTTTTTATATTATTATTTATGTTTTTATTTTTAATTTTTTTACATACGGTCACCCTAGCAGTACAGTGTCACCACACTGACACTACTACTTGTAGGGGGTGATAAGATTTTTTTTTTTTACACTGATTGATTTTACACCCATAAAGGCTGTAAAAGCAATCCTTTCTCCTTCTCTCTGGCTGCATTCTTGCAGCCATTGAGAAATACTGTGCAAGCTGTGATTGATTGCAGCTTGTCACATGGTACAAGGCTGTTGTGCATAGCCTTGTACCATGTGACCTCTGTGATCGTTTACAGATTTCACACATAGTAAGCAATGATGTCAGAAGTGACATCTTGCTTACTACTCTTCATGTGATCACTGATTGGCCAATCAGTGATCACATGATTGGGACCTCACACAGAGGTCCCGTACAACGATCGGTGTTCCAATGTGTCTGTAGGACACTGGATCGCGGTGCTGCGTGCACCCAGGGAGCGCGCACAAGCAGGAAGCGGGGAGGCCGTTTATAAACGGCCACTCTCCCCTGCACTGCTCCTGTCCAGTCATTTATATACATGGGCCGGATGAGAAGTGGTTAAGCAGAAACTGAGTAGCAGCCTCGGATGAAGCAGCTTGTGAGTGAGTCAGGAGTTCACCTCAGGACAGGTTATGGAGGTTCTAAAGGTCAGAGCTTCTGGAGCCCTCCCACTTCTCCAGAAACCTGAGAGCTTTCTTGAGGAAGGGAGGAGGCTCAGATCTGCATATCTTAGAGACCTTGGCCAATCCCTGGCAGGAGGCTGGTCATGGTGACCAAGGCAACTCTTAAGTATCACAGAGCCTGAGAGGAAGGGGGCAGTGTGTCGGGTGGAAGATGAACTGAGAGGAAGGCTAGAGTGTGGAGCCTGGGAGGGGGCCCCAGGGAGGGGAGCCTACCTGCAGGCAGGATTGTGGAATGGAGGCTCTCATCTTTCCCATCGTCTCCTTGGGAGGATGGCCTGTGAAGCAGGGAAGGAGCCAGACCAGCATAAAGCCTGAAGGCAGCCACCAACCCACCAAGCAAATATAGAAAGACAGAGTGAGTACTCCTACACCCCCTGGGCCAGATAAGGGGAGAGAGCGGTCAGGTACAATACTCAACTAGTCTTCATCTGAGACTTTTCTAAAGCTACAGCTCTTGGCCCCCTTGCCCAGTGAATACTTTCAGGCAGCTGGATGAAGAGGACGAATCATCCGGGGTTTGAGGAGGTACACCCAAGACCTTTGGATGCTCTTCGAGGAGAGACTATTTTTGGTCCACATTTTTGTCTCTCTAAGTTGTCCTCAAGTTCACAGTTTCCTTGGGAATCCCATACACCCCTAGACCCCATCCAAGTTGTTAACCCTTAATAAAACAACAAAACCAAGTTCAAGGACTGTTTACTGTCTCCAGTGTGAAAGCTGTGGAAGAAAATGTAAGTTGCCTGGCTGTGCACAGCTTTAGGGGGATCCTAAGGGGGTAGTACTACAGCTAATTTAAACTGAAATTTCATTTGGGTTTTAAGTTATTATAATAGTGCAATTTTGTTCCTCAGGGGTAGGCAGAGACAAATTACTCAGAATGGGACTACATACAAGGAAGCAGCATTAGCCCCACATTCCTTCAATTTACATTTATAAGGAATGGAAAAGGAGAATTCAAGTCCAACTGAACGTACAGTTTATGTACAGAAGAAGTCTTGTTCTCTATGTGGAAGCAGTGGTCTCTCTACAGAGGTCAGACATGCCACCTACTGAATTAGAGTGAGAGAATGAGCTTTTCTGCTGACAGAGCTATTAATCTGACCCTAGAGGGTATGTCAGACCTCTGCAGAGAGGCTACTGCTTCCAAACAGGGAGCATGGGTTATTCTCTACAGCAGTGGTTCTCAACCTTCCTAATGACGTGACCCTTTAATACAGTTCCTCATGTTGTGGTGACCCCACAACCATAAAATTATTTACCCAGTAATTATAATTCATGAGTGTCGTTTTTACCTCCAATACTGCTGCTTTCAACACAGTAGCTGCTTTTAACAGAGTAGCTGCTTTCAACGCAGCAGCTGCTTTCTACACAGTAGCTGCTCCTTACACATCGTAAATATGTGTTTTCTGATGGCCTTAGGGGACCCCTGTGAAAGGGTCGTTCGACCCCCCAAGGGGTCGTGACCCACAGGTTGAGAATCACTGCTCTACAGCATGCTTGCAGTGGGCAGGCTTTTTATACTCAAGCTGTAGATGCATTCTGAAGAAAAGAAGCTGTAAGATTTTGTGCACCTTTTATTTTTATGCACCTGGAATATTTTTAGTTCATTTAAACTGAATGTTCAGTTGGGGATTAGGGCTGTCTAAAGGGGGATCGAATTTCTGCGGCAGTGGTCTAACTTTGAGGAATGGGTGGCCCTGCAAGCACTATTTAGCTCGACAAAAGTTGATTTAAAAAGCGACTAAAGCTGGGTACACACTATCAGTTTTTTTTTTTCGTTCAAACCAGTGGGCGGAATGAAAAAAAACTGAAAATCTCCGGAGGAGCTCGCTGTACTAACTATCCGATATTAACCAATTCAATACCGGGCAATTTTACACCTTCCTGCCCAGGCCATTTTTCACGTTTCAGCGCTCTCACACTTTGAATGACAATTGCGCGGTCATACAACATTGTACCCAAACTAAAATTTTATCATTTTCTTCACACAACTAGAGCTTTCTTTTGGTGGTATTTAATCACCGCTGGGGTTTTTATTTTTTGCTAAATTAACAAAAAAGTCCGAAAATTTTGAAAAAAAACACGTTTTTCTTTGTTTCTGTTATAAAAGTTTGCAAATAAATAATTGTTCTTCATAAATTTAGGCCGAGATGTATTCTATTACATGACTTTGGTGAAAATAACCCAAATTAGGATGTATTTTTTAGTTTGTAGGAAAGTTATAGAGTTCACAAACTATGGTATAGATCTGAATATTGATCAATCCTGAAGTACTGACAGCCAATCTAATTTCTTGAGGTCCAAGAATGTCAGAACAGTACAGATATCCCCCAAATGACCCCTTTTTGCAGAGTAGACAGTCCGACGTACTTCATAAGAGGAATGGCGAGTTTTTTGAAGTTGTATTTTTTTGTCATCATTTTTCAGAAAATGAAAAAATAAAAAAAATTATTTTCACTATTTGTTTTTTACATACTATCACCAGTGCAGTACAGCGTCATCATATAACTGGCATGGCGGTGATCAGGGACACTGACTGGTGACAGTGTGAAAAAAAAATACATATATATATTTTTTTTTTATTTTACATTTTTTATTAAATTTGTTTTCTTTTTTTTAAGATTTTTTTTTCATATTTCACTATGTCCAAAGTAGTACAATGTTACCATAGTAACATTGTACTACTTTGGGGAAGTGATCAGTATTTTTTTTTTTACACAATTTGCTTATAGCAAAGCATTACTTTGCTATAAGCAAGCATTTACCTGAATGACATCGATTCATTCAGGGTTTTTTGTTTTTTTTTTGTGCTTAGCTGTGATTTGGCCACAGCTAATCACATGACATGTGCATGTGATTAGCTGTGACCATTCACAGCTAGACACTAATATACAATGGATGGCATGAATGAAGCCATCCATTGTATACAACTGTCATGTGACCTGCTGTGATTGGTCACAGCAGGTCACATGGTCCGAGGTACACGGCCGGTGACAGATTGCGCCGCTGCGCGGCTCTGCAAGCGCGCGAACTGCACATGTGCGGGAGGACGCCATATGGCGGCCTCCCAGAAAGCTAATACATTTTTACGGATGCCATTCGGCCATAGGCCGGGCGTCAAATGGTTAAAACTGCGATCTCCCCGCTGAGCTATTGTGTTCTGACAGTGGGTCTGCCCCCATGCTAGAATACACTGGCTGCCAGCATTGATCGGGTTCCGGTTGGATGCTGGTTTTCCAGTATGCCCGTTTGACAGGCTGGCGTACACACGGGCCTAATGGCGGCCAGTTTCTATTGAATTGGCCGATACCAGCCAATATTCAGCCTGTGTGTACAGGGCTTTAGCCAAGTGGGATATTATTAGCCAAACAGTGATTATATCCTATCAGGTGCAGTCACTGTTTGGCGGCCCCAATCTATTTAGGCAGCCATGTGTCCATGTGCTGAATACAATCATTGACAGTGGCAATTTCTCCATCCATGCTGATTTTCTCATTATTACTGCTATTTCGTTATTCATTAAAATAATACCTGGTGATCCTGCCATGAAGGTCCTTGTTTGAGCATTTGCTGTTATATGGTGACAATGTTTTGTCCCAGCTTCATAATTGTGTTTCTGCTTTTTCACCTTGTCCAATGGGCTTCTGATGGTGACTACAACTGCCCATTTCAACACACATTTTGGAGGCATGGTCTACTGTTGTGGATAAACTCAAGAGGACAGTACAGTGGCTGAATGGTTAGCACTTCCGCCTGGTAGTACTGGGGTCGTCGGTTTGAATCCCAACCACGGCACCACCTGCCTGGAGTTTGCATGTTCTCCCTGTGCCTGTGTGGGTTTCCTCCAGTTTTCTCTCACACTCCAAAGACATGCTGGTAGGTTAATTGGCTCCTGTCTAAATTGGCCCTAGTATGTGTATGTATGAATGTGAGTTAGGGACCTTAAATTGTACGCCCTTTGGGGGTTAGGGACTGATGTGAATGTTCAATATATATGTAAAGTGCTTCAGAAATTGACGGCGCTATATAAGTACCTGAAATAAATAAATAAATACCATGCAGCCATCAGTGGACTGCATGTAGATGGGAAACAGCTGCAAAGAGTTTGCAGGATCAGCAGCACTGAGATGCAGCAAAGGATGAAAAAAATCCAAGCAATATTTTATTTTTAAAATGACAATTGCTTATGATGCCTAGGGGTTTATTTACTAAAGCTGGAGAGTGAAAAATCAGGCTCACGCCTGCATAGAAACCAATCAGCTTCTAACCTCAGCTTGTTCAATGAAGCTTTGCCAATAAAACCTGGAAGCTGATTGATTTCTATGCAGAAAAGAACCTGATTTTATACTCGCCAGCTTTAGTAAATACCCCCCCCCCCCATTGTGCTGTAGTAAAATAAATCTGTTATTCAGTTTGGGAAAGTAGATGGGAACATGTAGTTGCAATGCTTTTTTGCATTTGCATTTTGATATATTGTACATAAATAAAAGCACGTAAAATTTTAGTCAATTCCGCGGCACAGACCCCTGCTATGCATTATATAACTAGGAGCTAATGTTCAAAGGGAAATGACTGTGCACAATTGCAAATTCCTGATGAGCTGACATCAGAGGGGCCCCTTACAGGCAGATAATGTATAAATAGTACCAGTCTGTACATTTGTTTTAAAAGGCCCGTTAACCCTTTCCCAGAAGGCCAAGTTGGTCCACCATGATGCACAGCAGATCTACGTAAAACATATATATATAAAAAGGTTCTTCTAGAAAATGGGACAGTCTGTTCTCTCCATCCTGGGCTCTGAGAATACTTGTGCAGGGTGTTGCAAGGGGGACCAACCTTTTAAAAATGATGTTGCAATGATGGCATTTTGGGTTGTACAGCTGTTCCATATGAGATGTATAAGAAGGGATGGTATATGTTCCGGGAACGAGGCCAAAATCTACGATATAACATACCATACTCTTGGAACCTAATCCCTGAACCTTCTCTAGCACCATGTTTTAAGCCTATTTATAAAGCCGTAACCTTTTTTAAGGGATTGCTGGGATGTATCCAACACCTCCCACCGTTTTTACCTCAGCGAACTGCATCCTTGGCACACAACCTTCATTTCCCACTTCTCTGAGTTTCAGCATATAAAGAGATGAATCGGTCTGATTTAAAGGGAAACTACAGTGATTTAAGGTTAGGGGGGAGCTGTTCGGATGTTTGCCCAAATGCCAAATGTTTAGGGTGTTTGACATGGACAATCATGAACAGGGGTGGACTGAGAACTCATGGGGCCCTCGGGCAATAGGGGATCATGGGGCCCCTGTGTTCTTGCCCAAACTCAAAGAAAGCCTATGAAAAAGGTACCAGGGGCATCTCATGGGGCCCCCTACTGACCCCGGGCCCTCGGGCAGTGCCCGAGTTTCCAAATGGGATTGACATGGACAATCGTGAACAGGGGTGGACTGACAACTCATGGGGCCCCCAGGCAATAGGGGATTATGGGGCCCCTGTGTCCTTGCCCAAACTCAAAAAAGCCTATGAAAAAGGTACCAGGGGCATCTCATAGGGCCCTCTACTGACCCCGGGCCCTCGGGCAGTGCCCAAGTTTCCAAATGGTCAGTCAGCCCCTGATCATGAAAGATTTTGGTTGTCGATGGCCAAGGAAGAAGCGGGTGCTTGCACCAGCCAAGACCTTACCAGCTACTAAAGTCACCCAGCCCAATCACTTACATGGCTGGGAATCCCCAGCTGCATAGGCAAATGGGCAGAGATGGCCATGGCCATATTTGAGCTATGATGTCACCACTAACCCTACCCCTTCCCTGATATGGTTGATGACAGCTCAGGAGCTGTCATTTTGCTAGTGGTAGTGTCGGGATTGATCATGTGTGGCGGGTCATCAGATTTTTTTTTTGGTAAGTCAGCAGACATCCTGTTTGACGATGGATTTATAAAGAGCAACACTTTTGGGGGGATTTTTATATTCTTAATAAAAATGTTTGGATGTCTTTATTTCTAACTACATTTTTTCATTCATGTAGGAAGGGGGCAGTATCTGGGAGACCCCTTATTATGAAAGGGGAATTCCAGATTCCTATAACCCACACACCCACAGAATTTCACAACCACCAGCCAGGGTTGTGTTGAAGAGGATTTTGTCCTCATCAACATGGGGACCAGGTGCTTTGCCAGGTAGGTCTCTCCTGCAAGGCACACCCCCCCCCCCATGTTGAGGACATGCTACTTGGTCTGGTTCACAGCATACACTCACCACCCCCCCCCCCTTTCCTGGCCAGCTAGGATTAAGGGTCTGGTATGGATGTCCTGGGGACCTCATGTATTTTTTTTGCATGAGTTACCTCTTAAAATCCATACTACACTCAAAGTTTGCTTCCAAAACATAGCAGACCCCAGGGGGGAGTCTTTTTATCTTTTGTAAATTTCAGTGCTACTGCAGCACTTTCTGTTCATCATAAAGATGCACCCCTTCACAGACAGGGTTAGGACACCCCTAGGCATGTTACAGTGCCTTGAAAAAGTATTCATACCTCTTGAAATTTTCCACATTTTGTCATGTTACAACCAAAAATGTAAATGCATTTTATTGGTATTTTATTTGATAGACCACCACAAAGTGGCCCATAATTGTGAAGTGGAAGGGTGGAAGGAAAATGATAAATGGTTTTCAACATTTTTTACAAATAAATATCTGAAAAGTGTGTTTTCAGCCCCCTTTACTCTGATAGCCCTAACTAAAATCTAGTGGAACCAATTGCCTTCAGAATTCACCTAATTAGTAAATAGAGTCCACCTGTGTGAAATTTAATCTCAGTATAAATACTTGTTAGAGAACATTAGTGAACAAACAACATCATGAAGGCAAAGGAACACACCAGACAGGTCAGGGGTAAAGTTGTGGCGAAGTTTAAAGCAGGGTTAGGTTATGGAAAAATATCCCAAGCTTTGAACATCTCACGGAGCACTGTTCAATCCAACATCTGGAAATGGAAAGAGTATAGCACAACTGCAAACCTACCAAGACATGACCATCCACCTAAACTGACAGGCCGGGCAAGGAGAGCATTAATCAGAGAAGCAGCCAAGAGGCCCATGGTCACTCTGGAGGAGCTGCAGAGATCCACAGCTCAGGTGGGAGAATCTGTCCACAGGACAACTATTAGTCGTGCACTCCACAAATCTGGCCTTTATGGAAGAGTGGCAAGAAGAAAGCCATTGTTGAAAGAAAGCCATAAGAAGTCCTATTTGCAGTTTGTGATAAGCCATGTGGGGGACACAGCAAACATGTGGAAGAAGGTGCTCTGGTCAGATGAGTCCAAAATTAATCTTTTTGGCCTAAAAGAAAAATGCTATGTGTGGCGGAAAACTAACACTGCACATCACCCTGAACACACCATCTCCACTGTGAAACATGGTGGTGGCGGCATCATGTTGTGGGGATGCTTTTCTTCAGCAGGGACAGGGAAGCTGGTCAGAGTTGATGGGAAGATGGATGGAGCCAAATACAGGGTAATCTTAGAAGAAAACCTGTTAGAGTCTGCAAAAGACTTGAGACCGGGGAGGAGGTTCCCCTTCCAGCAGGACAACGACCCTAAACATCCAGCCAGAGCTACAATGGAATGGTTTAGATCAAAGCATATTCATGTGTTAGAATGACCCAGTCAAAGTCCAGACTTAAATCCAATTGAGAATCTGTGACAAGACTTGAAAATTGCTGTTCTGAGACGCTCTCTATCCAATCTGACAGAGCGTGAGCTATTTTGCAAAGAAGAATGGGCAGAAATGTCCCTCTCAGGATGCGCAAAACTGGCAGAGACATCCCCAAAAAGATTTGCAGCTGTAATTGCAGCAAAAGGGGTCCTACAAAGTACTGACTCCGGGGGGCTGAATACAAATGCACGCCACACTTTTCACAGATTTATTTGTAAAAAAATTTTAAATCCATTTCTCATTTTCCTTCCACTTCACAATTATGTGCCACTTTGTGTTGGTCTATCACATGAAATCCCAATAAAATACATTTACATTTTTGCTTGTAACATGACAAAATGCGGAAAATTTCAAGGGGTATGAATACTTTTTCAAGGCACTGTATTTCAAGGAATTGGGCAACCCCTTGCCTATTAGCCATTTTTGTGAATGGGCTGCAGTCTCCTGGGACCTGTGAAATGTCCCAGAGGGCTGCAAGGGGGGGGGGCAGAAGTAGTTCCAGCTCACTTTGCCACAGTGAACTGAGCTGGAAGTGGGAGCAGGTATATATCAAAGCAGGTACCCACTCCCCCCCCAACAAGTGCTACATGTGGAAGCTTAGGGGGGGAGGAGGCAGATAAGCGGAGCTTCCACTTGTTGGTGGAACTCTGCTTTAATAAGTATCTTGGTGGTGTCATTGGTTAAGAAGGGTGCATTTTTGATATTTTATGAAGGTGAAGGTGGTAGGATGTAGACAGTGATTGGATATGGGGCTTAAAGGAAAGGTCAGAGCCCAGATACTATCAACACCTGTGTGTCTAGAAGCCAATACCTACAGCAACTGCAGAAATATATTTTCTATTAATCCCAAGTAAACTCACATCCATTCAGTGCAATTTGCTGCAGCCTTGTAATGATATCTTATTCAATGATTAATTTATGAAAGATACACTGTGGTCTGTCTTGTTTATCTTTACTTCTCTCCTCCTTGCTCTTCCTTTTAACCTCCCTAGCGGTTTGATTATGTCAGTATTTCTGTGCTCAAAGCGGTACATTTTTTTGCATGGAAATATGTATTTTTTTTATTGTAGGCCTGTAATTTTTAGGAATAACTCACTGAAATCTGTCCGAACAAAAGTCTAGTAAACATCCCAGGTATATTACAATTTGAAACACAAAATCATAAATTATAATTTAATAAATAATCATAAAAAATAATAATATAATAATAAATTTAATTCAAACTTAATCAAACCAAAAACACTGAAATTTGAAATATAGCGCCAAGTTCGCACATCACTGAGCAAAGTTGCAAAATTGTTTTCAGTATCTGATGACGAATTTCGCCACGAATCATTATCACTCAATTCTGCAAGTGGTTCTGATTTACTATCACTGTTCTTTAGCTGGTCTAAAACCGCTTTTGACGTAAAGGGACGCTTTTTGGACGCCATGGACGTTTCTCAGTTTCCAGGCAGAAAGAACAGTAAAAATGCAGACAGGGCACAGGACAAAGCACTTGGGACAAAATGTATGTGAAATGGTTTGATACAGTAATGTTTTACTATGTGATTTTAGTGAATTTAGTGAATGTTACTTTTTGTCATTTTCAAATTTCCCACCAGTTCCATCCCCCATACGTCCTGACGCTCACAGGGGACGGAACCCAGATGACAGATGCCGGCATCTGCCGGAGGACATTGCAGGGGACATTGCTGGGGACACTGCAGGAGGGACATCGCGGGAGCTCAGGACAAGGTAAGTGAAGAACAGATCCCGGAGCAACACTGCAGGGTATTCCCAAGTGTAGCTCGGGGTTACCGATTGTGGTGCTGAAACTTTACCCCGAGCTACACTCAGGAATACCGCCAGGGAGGTTAAAGTATCTACCGTGCCCAGTCAGAATTGGTCATGTGCTCTATAAGTACCTGTAATAAATAAATGTGATGATACTGTACCTAGAGAACTGTGGAGATCTAGAATGCAATGTCACAGTAGGTCACCATTCATTTCTGACACTTATCTCTATATGTTTTTATGTCAACAGCCAAGTAACATTTCCTTTCTGCACCAGAAGCATGTAACCATGTCCCAAACAATGCTTTTGGAAACCGAAATTTTAGCTCTTGTAAGTTCTCCCGGCACCGTGAGTCAGTCCATTGTAGGTGCCCCTCTAAGGACATCTGAAGTTCCTGCAATGAAGCATAAATAAATCCAATCACTAAACCCTCATATAAACTGTAAAGGGCTAATGTAATTTCAACTGTCTTCAATAATTACAATCTGCAACTATTACAATAATACCCGGTGATCCTACCATGAAGGTCCTTGTTCAGATGTTTTCTGTTAAAGGGTGACAACACTCTGTCTCTGTCTCCCAACTGTGCTCTGTGTGTTGTCATCCTGGCACACAAATTTTGGACAGACAAAAAATGGACATTACAACACACCATACACAGATGTGATCCACTGCTGTAGCCATCATTAGAGTGCCACAGAATGTGACTGCAAAGAGAATGCCGGAGATTCTCAAAGCTGAGAGGCAAAAAAGGATAAAATAACTGTTTTTTATTTTAAAAAATGGTAGTTTGTTATTAAAGTGCTTTATAAAACTAAATGTCATTCATTTGGGTTTACGCACAGAACTTATTAGTACAAGGAAAACAAGCTGATCTCAATGCTCTGTTTAATTGGGCAACTATGTAGCAAATGGGGTTTAATGTTGATAAATGTAAGGTTCTGCACTTGGGGGCTAAGAATATGCATGCATCATACATACTGGGGGGGGGTACAACTGGGGGAATCAATGGTGGAGAAGGATCTGGGGGTTCTGGTAGATCACAAGCTTAATAATGGCATGCAATGCCAAGCTGCGGGTTTTAAAGCGAGCAAAATCCTCTCTTGTATTAAAAGAGGTATAGACTCCAGAGAGAGATATCATTTCCCCCGGTACAAATCATTAGTAAGACCTCATCTGGAATATGCAGTTCAGTTTTGGGCACCAATTCACAAAAAGAACATTGGGGAACTGGAGAAAGTACAGAGAAGGGCAACCAAACTGATAAGAGGCATGGGGGAGATCAGCTATGAGGAAAGATTAGAGGAACTGAATTTGTTCTCTCTTGAGAAGAGGAGATTAAGGGGGGTTATGATCTCCATGTATAATACATAAGGGGGGATATGATCTCCATGATCTCCATTTATAATACATAAGGGGGGATATGATCTCCATGTATAATACATAAGGGGGGATATGATCTCCATGTATAATACATAAGGGGGGATATGATCTCCATATATAATACATAAGGGGGATATGATCTCCATGTATAATACATAAGGGGGGATATGATCACCATGTATAATACATAAGGGGGGATATGATCTCCATGTATAATACATAAGGGGGGGATATGATCTCCATGTATAATACATAAGGGGGGATATGATCACCAAGTATAATACATAAGGGGGATATGATCTCCATGTATAATACATAAGGGGGGATATGTTCTCCATGTATAATACATAAGGGTGGGTATGATCTCCATGTATAATACATAAGGGGGGGATATGATCTCCATGTATAATACATAAGGGGGGATATGATCTCCATGTATAATACATAAGGGTGGGTATGATCTCCATGTATAATACATAAGGGGGGATATGATCACAATGTATAATACATAAGGGGGGATATGATCACCATGTATAATACATAAGGGGGGGATATGATCACCATGTATAATACATAAGGGGGGATATGATCTCCATGTATAATACATAAGGGGGGATATGATCACCATGTATAATACATAAGGGGGATATGATCTCCATGTATAATACATAAGGGGGATATGATCTCCGTGTATAATACATAAGGGGGGATATGATCACCATGTATAATACATAAGGGGGGATATGATCTCCATGTATAATACATAAGGGGGGATATGATCACAATGTATAATACATAAGGGGGGATATGATCTCCATGTATAATACATAAGGGGGGATATGATCTCCGTGTATAATACATAAGGGGGGATATGATCTCCATGTATAATACCTAAGGGGGGATATGATCTCCATGTATAATACATAAGGGGGGATATGATCACCATGTATAATACATAAGGGGGGATATGATCTCCATGTATAATACATAAGGCGGGATATGATCTCCATGTATAATACATAAGGGGGGATATGATCTCCATGTATAATACATAAGGGGGGATATGATCTCCATGTATAATACATAAGGGGGGATATGATCTCCATGTATAATACATAAGGGGGATATGATCTCCATGTATAATACATAAGGGGGGATATGATCACCATGTATAATACATAAGGGGGGATATGATCTCCATGTATAATACATAAGGGGGGATATGATCTCCATGTATAAATACATCAGTGGTCCATATAGTGAACTCAGTGTAGAGTTATTCACCCTGAGGTCATCACAGAGGACAAGGGGGCACTCTTTACGTCTGGAGGAAAATAAATTTAATCTGAAAACATGGAAAGGTTTCTTCACAGTGAGAGCTGTGAAAATGTGGAATAGACCCCCCCAAGAGTTGGTTCTGGCCAGCTCAGTGGATTGCTTCAAAAAAGTCCTGGATTCATTCTTAGATACACAGAATATAACTGGATACTAACATTTATAGGTAAAGTTGATCCAGGGAATATCCGATTGCCTCTCTGGGGATTAGGAAGGAATTTTTTACCCTGCAGGAGCAAATTGGATCATGCTTTGCTGTTTTTTTTGCCTTCCTCTGGATCAACTGTGGGTATAGGATTATAACTTTTTTTTTTTAATGGTTGAACTGGATGGACTTTTGTCTTTTTTCCACCAGACTAACTATGTAACTATGTAATGTATTCAGAGCTTTACATAGGTAAATGTACAAGCAGCCATTGTGTTGGTTTCCTGTTGGATGTATGCTTCCAAGGCAGCATTCTTCAGAATTCAGCAGGTGTCTTGCTATATAAACACTCTATGACAACCTTTATCAACGATGTTTCCTCCAGAGGTTGCTATGGGTTCTTTGAGCAGCAGCAGCATAGTGACCTCCCCACTGCTGGTGTCTGCATAGGGACAAAGTCACACAACAGAGCTTCCTTCCTCTCACTGGCCACTAAGCTAAAAGGGCATGTCTTCTACTGACCATTAATGTAAAGGGGCCTTTCATCCATTGACCACCAATGTAAAGGGACCTTTACCCCACTGACAACCAATATTAAGGAGCCCTTCTTCCACTGACCACCAATGTAAAGAGGCACTTAACCACTGACCACCAATGTAAAGGGGCCCATACTTTCACTGACCACCAATGTAAAGGGACCCTTACCCCAATTTTTCTTTATTAAAAGTCTTGCAATCAATAAACATAAAATAATATACAAAAATAATTATAGCA
Organism: Staurois parvus; assembly: GCF_062004578.1. Classification (NCBI taxonomy): domain Eukaryota; kingdom Metazoa; phylum Chordata; class Amphibia; order Anura; family Ranidae; genus Staurois; species Staurois parvus. Next base: position 2,551,045 of record NW_028317983.1, read on the forward strand.
AATTCTGTTGTCAGACAAAAGGAAAACTCTCAGAAATGAACATATCATTACTGGAGGAAATAAATCTTACTAAGACTCACATCACTACACCAGACATCAACCTCTGAGGTCAAGAAACAACCCTGCACCCATTATGCATGTAGCCCTTCTTCAAAAAGAAGATTTTAACCAATAAAACCTAAGGGAGTGAAAAGAACAGCACAAGAACAGAGCCCCTTGCCCAGAGATGGACAGTTCACCAAAGGCAGGTCTGATATTCCTTCACGCCCTTATCCAGACCGCCCGAGGTTCCCTGTCCCTCTAAAAACCCCAAATCTTCCCAACCTAATCCAGAATATTGCACACCACCACCTCAACAGGGAGGAAATTCTTCTGACACCATGCATTCCACATATTGTAACGAACAAAGGGGCCCTTTCCCACTGGCCACCAATGTAAAAAAAAGTCCATACTTTCACTGACCACCAATGTAAAGGTACCCTTACATCACTGACCACCAATGTAAAAAGTCTCACTTCCACTGACCACCAATGTAAAAAAGGCCTACTCCTACTGATCACCAATATAATGGGACCCTTCTCCCTCTGACTACCAATGTAAAAAAGCCCTACTTCTGCTGACCACCAATGTAAAGGGGCCCTTACCCCACTGACCACCAATGTAAAAAAGCCCTACATCCACTGACTACCAATGTCAAGGGGTCCTTACCCACTGGCCACCAACGAAAAAAGTCCTACTCCCACTGATCACCAATATAAAGCGATCCATTCCCCCCCCCCCCCAACAACCAATGTAAAATAGCTCTTCTTCCACTGACCACTAATGTAAGAACTCAGGTTCACAGGTATTGGTTTGTTGCATTTGACATGCATTTGGAACGCATGTCAATTGCAAATCAGCAAAATCCTAATTACTGTATCTTGAGCAGTACACATGGCAGTTCAGAAGCTGCATTTTACTGTTTTGTGTTCTGCTGCATTTCTTTGGATATACAGTGGATAGGAAAACTCTACACACCCCTGTTAAAATGGCAGGTTTCTGTGATGTAAAAAAATGAGACAAAGATAAATCATTGCAGAACTTTTTCCACCTTTAATGTGACCTATAAAATGTACAACTCAGTTGAACAACAAACTTAATTATTTTAGGTGGAGGGAAGTAAAAATAAAAAAACTAAAATAATATGGTTGCATAAGTGTGCACACCCTTAAACTAATACTTTCTTGAAGCACCTTTTGATGTGATTCCAGCACTCAGTCTTCTTGGGTATGGGTCTATCAGCATGGCACATCTTTACTTGGCAATATTTGCCTGCTCTTCCTTGCAAGAACACTCCAAATCTGTCATGGCTGTGTGGTACATGTGACAACAATCTCCCGTATTCTTCATATGTTTTGCAAAAATACATCTGAAGTCTCCGAAAAGCATGTGGGAAAAAGTGTTCTGGTCTGATGAAACCAAGGTTGAACTTTTTGGCCATAATTCCAAATGATATGTTTGGCTCAAAAACAACAATGCACATCACCAAAAGTACACCATACCCACAGTGAAGCATGGTGGTGGCAGCATCATGCTTTGGGGCTGTTTTTCTTCAGCTGGAACTGGGGCCTTAGTCAAGGTAGAGGGAATTATGAACAGTTCCAAATACCAGTCAATATTGGCATAAAACCTTCAGGCTTCTGCTAGAAAGATGAACATGACGAGGAACTTCATCTTTCAGCATGACAACGACCCAAAGCATACATCCAAATCAACAAAGGAATGGCTTCACCAGAAGAAGATTAAAGTTTTGGAATGGCCCAGCCAGAGCCCAGACCTGAATCTGATCGAAAATCTGAGCAGTGATCTGAAGAGGGCTGTGCACAGGAGATGCCCTCGCAATCTGACAGATTTGGAGTGTTTTTGCAAGGAAGAGCGGGCAAATATTGCCAAGTCAAGATGTGCCATGCTGATGGACTCATCCCCAAAAAGACTGAGTGCTGGGATCAAATCAAAAGGTTCTTCAACAAAGGATTAGTTTAAGGGTGTGCACACTTATGCAACCATATTATTTTATTCTTTTATTTTTACTTCTCTTCATCTAAAAGATTTCAGTTTCTTTTTCAACTGAGTTGTACAGTTTATAGGCCACATTAAAGGTGGAAAACGTTCTGAAATTATTTATCTTGGTCTCATTTTTTCATTTTTTTACATCACAGAAACCTGACATTTTAACAGGGGTTCTACACACCCCTGTTAAAATGTCAGGTTTTATATCCACTGTGTGTGTATATATATATATATATATATATATATATATATATATATATATATATATATACTTTTTTAAATTATTATTTATATAATTTTTTTTTTTTTTTTTTTTCCAAAAAGTTTTATTGAAGTAAGAAAGACAAAACAGATCATAGACAGATACGGATCGCAGTCCGTGCACAACTTCGTATATGTTCTCCCGTATCGCAGACGGGAATAGGACGTTAGAATAGATTTTAGAGCAACATGCATCCAATTCCCACAATAAAGCATATGCAAAAAGTATAACCATAGTAATAATAATTACCATCTGTAATGTTCGATAAATAAGGTATACAGTAGTCTCTATGTAGAGAGAGCTCAAGCAGCAAGACTATGAGGTGCAAGACAAACAAATTATCTCAAGGCACGGATGTCTGCTATAACCGTATCCAAAAATCGTGGGTTAATTTTCTAAAGTATTATCACACTTGTACATATTATTTATATAATTTAAAAGAATGTATTGTATTATTATATTGGCAACTTACAGTTTACACGGATGTACCATGAGCGGTATATATAACATATTAATAACTGTAAGCAGGGAATGCCTGAGACCAAAAAATAAAGTCTACTTTATGATGTAATTACTTTTACTGTACCTTATGTTTAATGATTACTTTTTCCATGTTTTTTAACCAGCAGACCAGTTGCTATCTTCATAAATTCCTGTCGAGAGCAGCCTTTTTCACAGACTTTAAGAACACATAGTTATTGCTATTGTCCTAGCAGGAAGTGTAAAGACGCTTTCCCTGTATCCCTGTGTCTTGTACATGTTCCCCTATTCCTAGAACTAGGATAAGTATAGATCCCTTCACACAGCACAGTGAGGAGGGACGGAGACTTCCTTAGTTTCATTATATAGCCATTATAAATTAATAACAACCTATATATGAAGACTAGAGATGAGCGAATCGAACCAGGCGAAGTGGAATTCGTTTCGAATTTCAGGAAAAATTCGATTCGCGTCGAATCCGAATATTTGCATAATTCGGGTGCGCGAATCGGATTTTTCCCGATCAGCCGGCAAAAGTGTCCCTGCAGAGAGCTCCGCTATTTCTGACAGTTCTCTGACAGTTCCTTCACATGTACAGCGGTTGAAACATTGTATCTATTTGTTTCCATTTAGGATACAGATGTTTTTATTCGGAAATAAATAGATACAATGTTTCAACCGCTGTACATGTGAAGGAACTGTCAGAGAACTGTCAGAAATAGCGGAGCTCTCTGCAGATACACTTTTTGCTGTACTGGAATACTTCTTCTTTTCATTCTTCTTTTCATTCTTCTCATTCTTCTTTTCATTCTTCTTTTCATTCTTATTTTCATTCTTCTCATTCTTTTTTTCATTCTTCTTTTCATTCTTCTTCTCATTCTTCTTTTCATTCTTCTTCTTCTTTTCATTCTTCTTTTCATTCTTCTCATTCTTCTTTTCTTCTTCATGAAAAGAAGAATGAGAAGAAGAATGAAAAGAAGAATGAAAAGAAGAATGAGAAGAATGAAAAGAAGAATGAAAAGAAGAAGAAGAATGAAAAGAAGAATGAGAAGAAGAATGAAAAGAAGAATGAGAAGAAGAATGAGAAGAATGAAAAGAAGAATGAGAAGAATGAAAAGAAGAATGAAAAGAAGAAGAAGAAGAATGAAAAGAAGAAGAAGAATGAAAAGAAGAATGAAAAGAAGAAGAAGAAGAAGAAGAATCTTTTCATTCTTCTCATTCTTCTTTTCATTCTTCTTCTTCTTCTTTTCATTCTTCTTCTTCTTTTCATTCTTCTTTTCATTCTTCTTCTTTTCATTCTTCTTCTTCTTTTCATTCTTCTTTTCATTCTTCTTCTTCTTCTTTTCATTCTTCTCATTCTTCTTTTCATTCTTCTTCTTCTTCTTTTCATTCTTCTTCTTCTTTTCATTCTTCTTCTTTTCATTCTTCTTCTTTTCATTCTGCTTTTCATTCTTCTTCTTCTTTTCATTCTTCTTCTTCTTCTTTTCATTCTTCTTTTCATTCTTCTCATTCTTCTTTTCATTCTTCTCATTCTTCTTTTCATTCTTCTCATTCTTCTTTTCATTCTTCTTCTTTTCATTCTTCTTTTCATTCTTCTTTTCTTCTTCATGAAAAGAAGAATGAGAAGAAGAATGAAAAGAAGAATGAAAAGAAGAAGAAGAATGAAAAGAAGAATGAGAAGAAGAATGAAAAGAAGAATGAAAAGAAGAATGAGAAGAATGAAAAGAAGAATGAAAAGAAGAAGAATGAAAAGAAGAATGAGAAGCAGAATGAAAAGAAGAATGAGAAGAAGAATGAGAAGAATGAAAAGAAGAATGAGAAGAATGAAAAGAAGAAGAAGAAGAATGAAAAGAAGAAGAAGAATGAAAAGAAGAATGAAAAGAAGAAGAAGAAGAAGAAGAATCTTTTCATTCTTCTCATTCTTCTTTTCATTCTTCTTTTCATTCTTCTTCTTCTTCTTTTCATTCTTCTTCTTCTTTTCATTCTTCTTTTCATTCTTCTTCTTCTTCTTTTCATTCTTCTTCTTCTTTTCATTCTTCTTTTCATTCTTCTTCTTCTTTTCATTCTTCTTCTTCTTCTTTTCATTCTTCTTCTTCTTCTTTTCATTCTTCTTTTCATTCTTCTCATTCTTCTTTTCATTCTTCTCATTCTTCTTTTCATTCTTCTTTTCATTCTTCTTCTCATTCTTCTTTTCATTCTTCTTCTTCTTCTTTTCATTCTTCTTTTCATTCTTCTCATTCTTCTTTTCTTCTTCATGAAAAGAAGAATGAGAAGAAGAATGAAAAGAAGAATGAAAAGAAGAATGAGAAGAATGAAAAGAAGAATGAAAAGAAGAAGAAGAAGAATGAAAAGAAGAATGAGAAGAAGAATGAAAAGAAGAATAAGAAGAAGAATGAGAAGAATGAAAAGAAGAATGAGAAGAATGAAAAGAAGAATGAAAAGAAGAAGAAGAATGAAAAGAAGAAGAAGAATGAATGAAAAGAAGAATGAAAAGAAGAAGAATGAAAAGAAGAATGAGAATAAGAATGAAAAGAAGAATGAAAAGAAGAATGAGAAGAATGAAAAGAAGAATGAAAAGAAGAAGAAGAATGAAAAGAAGAATGAGAAGAAGAATGAAAAGAAGAATGAGAAGAAGAATGAGAAGAATGAAAAGAAGAATGAGAAGAATGAAAAGAAGAATGAAAAGAAGAATGAAAAGAAGAAGAAGAAGAATGAAAAGAAGAAGAAGAATGAAAAGAAGAATGAAAAGAAGAAGAAGAAGAATCTTTTCATTCTTCTCATTCTTCTTTTCATTCTTCTTCTTCTTCTTTTCATTCTTCTCTTCTTTTCATTCTTCTTTTCATCCTACTTCTTCTTCTTCTTCTTCATCCTCATCCTCTTCTTCTTCTTCTGAGGATGAGGATGAAGAAGAAGAAGAAGTAGGATGAAAATAAGAAGAATTCCAAGCCGGCAAAAAGTGTATCTGCAGAGCTCCTCTATTCTGCAGATACACTTAGAGGAGCTCTGCAGATACACTTTTTGCCGGTTTGGAATTCTTATTTTCATCCTACTTCTTCTTCTTCTTCTTCATCCTCATCCTCATCCTCGGAAGAAGAAGAAGAGGATGAGGATGAAGAAGAAGTAGGATGAAAATAAGAAGAATTCCAAGCCGGCAAAAAGTGTATCTGCAGAGCTCCTCTAAGTGTATCTGCAGAATAGAGGAGCTCTGCAGATACACTTTTTGCCGGCTTGGAATTCTTCTTATTTTCATCCTACTTCTTCTTCTTCTTCTTCTTCATCCTCATCCTCATCCTCTTCTTCTGAGGATGAGGATGAGGATGAAGAAGAAGAAGAAGTAGGATGAAAATAAGAAGAATTCCAAGCCGGCAAAAAGTGTATCTGCAGAGCTCCTCTATTCTGCAGATACACTTAGAGGAGCTCTGCAGATACACTTTTTGCCGGCTTGGAATTCTTCTTATTTTCATCCTACTTCTTCTTCTTCTTCATCCTCATCCTCATCCTCAGAAGAAGAAGAAGAGGATGAGGATGAAGAAGAAGAAGAAGAAGAAGTAGGATGAAAATAAGAAGAATTCCAAGCCGGCAAAAAGTGTATTCACTCCTCAACCGCTGTATGGAGTATTGAATGTCAGAGAACTGTCAGAAATAGTGGAGCTCTGCAGATACACTTAGCGGAGCTCTGCAGATACACTTTTTGCCGGCTTGGAATTCTTCTTATTGTCATCCTACTTCTTCTTCCTCTTCATCCTCATCCTCTTCTTCTTCTTCTGAGGATGAGGATGAGGATGAAGAAGAAGAAGAAGTAGGATGAAAATAAGAAGAATTCCAAGCCGGCAAAAAGTGTATCTGCAGAGCTCCTCTAAGTGTATCTGCAGAATAGAGGAGCTCTGCAGATACACTTTTTGCCGGCTTGGAATTCTTCTTATTTTCATCCTACTTTTTCTTCTTCTTCTTCTTCCTCTTCATCCTCATCCTCATCCTCTTCTTCTTCTTCTGAGGATGAGGATGAAGAAGAAGAAGAAGAAGAAGAAGTAGGATGAAAATAAGAAGAATTCCAAGCCGGCAAAAAGTGTATCTGCAGAGCTCCGCTAAGTGTATCTGCAGAGCTCCGCTAAGTGTATCTGCAGAGCTCCGCTAAGAAATAGCGGAGCTCTGCAGATACACTTTTGCCGGCTTGGAATTCTCCTTCTTCTCATCCTTCTTCTTCTTTTCATCCTTCTTCTTCTTCTCATCCTTCTCCTTCTTCTCATCCTTCTTCTTCTTCTCATCCTTCTTCTTCTTCTCATCCTTCTCCTTCTTCTCATCCTTCTTCTTCTTCTCATCCTTCTCCTTCTTCTCATCCTTCTTCTTCTTCTCATCCTTCTTCTTCTTCTTCTCATCCTTCTCCTTCTTCTCATCCTTCTTCTTCTTCTCATCCTTCTTCTTCTTCTCATCCTTCTTCTTCTTCTCATCCTGCTTCTTCTTCTCATCCTTCTTCTTCTCATCCTTCTTCTTCTTCTCATCCTTCTTCTTCTCATCCTTCTCCTTCTTCTCATCCTTCTTCTCATCCTTCTCCTTCTTCTCATCCTTCTTCTCATTCTTCTCCTTCTTCTCATCCTTCTCCTTCTTCTCATCCTTCTCCTTCTCCTTCTTCTCATCCTTCTCCTTCTTCTCATCCTTCTCCTTCTCCTTCTTCTCATCCTTCTCCTTCTTCTCATCCTTCTCCTTCTCCTTCTTCTCATCCTTCTCCTTCTCCTTCTTCTCATCCTTCTCCTTCTCCTTCTTCTCATCCTTCTCCTTCTCCTTCTCCTTCCTCATCTCCAAGGGCATTTAAATTAAAGGTACAGTGTTCTGCACTAATTTAAAGGCTCTCTGAAGCCTAGAAACCCTTTTTATAAGTTAAATTCGTAGCGAATAAATTCGCATCGAATCGAATTTCTTCCTCAAATTCGGCGAATCAGCCGAATCAAATTTTTGAATAATTCGCTCATCTCTAATGAAGACAGTAGAAAAAACTGATATCCAAGGTGCAATATCACTGATAAATTAAAATACCATAGATTCAAATTTGAACTTCCAATATTTATAGAATAGAAAGATTTTATTTATTTCAGATACTTATATAGCCCCGGCAATTTATGCAGTGCTTTACATATATATTGTACATTCACATCAGTCCCTAACCCTCAAGGGGCGTACAATCTAAGGTCCCTAACTCACATTCATACATACACATACTAGGGCCAATTTAGACAGGATCCAATTCACCTACCAGCATGTCTTTGGAGTGTGGGAGGAAACCGGAGTACCCAGAGGAAACCCACGCAGGGAGAACATGCAAACTCCAGGCAGGTGTTGCCATGGCTGGGATTTGAACCAACAACCCTAGTGCTGCCAGGCGGAAGTGCTAACCATTTAGCTACTGTGCTGCCTGATGAATGTTGATTAGCACTCATTATACTTTGTATGTATTTTTCTGCCTTAATCAGACTGAAAAAGTTGCAGGTAAATGCACTGAAAAATCAAGTGTTTTTAATGCAGTATTTTTCCTTTATATGAACTGAATTTTGTATTCACGTGCAATGTGCCTTTAAACGTGCTTGCGTAGTGTGGTATAGTTTGTCCCCTTATATGACTCAATGGGGTTTATTTACTAAAGCTGGAGAGTACAAAATCAGGCTCTTTTCTGCATAGAAACCAATCAGCTTCCAGGTTTTATTGCCACAAGCTGAGGTTAGAAGCTGATTGGTTTCTATGCAGAAGTGAGCCTGATTTTGCACCATCCAGCTTTAGTAAATAAACTCCAATAAGTCACTTCTGCAATAAAAAAACCTTCTTGCAATTTAAAAAAAAAAAAACAGTTCCACTTTAAGTCATTAGTTTCAAATCATTAAGCAATAAGGATAATCATTTCCTATAATGGCCACCAGGGGCGGACTGACCATTTGGAAACTCGGGCACTGCCCGAGGGCCCCGGGTCAGTAAGGGGCCCCATGAGATGCCACTGGTACCTTTTTCATAGGCTTTTTTGAGTTTGGGCAAGGACACAGGGGCCCCATGATCCCCTATTGCCCGGGGGCCCCATGAGTTGTCAGTCCACCCCTGATGGCCACTGTTTACAGCAATAACAACCAATGAGATCTGAAAATATCAGTTACTTGCCTGAAATATAATAACAAATAACACATGTATTAGAGCTTAATGAATTGAGCCTATTTTTGTAATTTGATAGGATGATGCCCATGGTGATCCATGTGTTGATGAGGTTTATCACTTTGTTTTTACAATTAAAAAACCCCACTTAATTGAAAAAATAAATAAATCAATTAAAGCCAAACTCCAACCCAAATTATGTTTTAGTTGTTTTTTTAGTTTTGCAATCTCCATCAATTTTTATGGCTGCTCGTGTCCATGTTATGTAGATCAGTCACAGTGGGTGTCACAAGGCTAGGAAGTGATGTGATACACTTTATGGGCAAAGGGTTGTGGACACTTGACCATCATACCCATATGAGCATGTTGGACACTCCATTCCAAAAACGATTGGCATTAATATGGCATTGCCCCCATTTCCCCCACTTTAAGGTTAAGACAGCCTCCACCCATCTGGGAAGGGTTTCCACAAGTTTTTGGAGCTTGTATGTGGAAGTTTTTGCCCATTTAGCCAAAAGGGCATTTGTAAAATCGGGGACTAATTTGGACAAGAAGATCTGGCTCACTGTGTATTGCAATTTATTTATGTTCAGTAGGTTTGAGGTCAGGGCTGTGAGCAGGCCATTCGAGTTCTTCCATACCATACTCATCAAGCCATGTCTTCGTGGAGCTGGCTTTGTACACAGGGGGACAGACATTCTGGAAGAGAAAAGGGCCTTCTCTAAATTATTTCCACAAGGCTAGAAATGCTCAGTTGTCTATAATGTATTTGAGTACTAAATTAGAGGGATTTTCTCTGGGGATGATCAAACATGCCCAAATTTGATCTGCAGGCAGTTTCATGGATCGTATAAAATATTTGGAAAATTCAGACTTACTCTTAAAGTCTAAGGGAGAGGGAGGCAAGTCCTTATATTCAGTTTGGTCCATATCTGGGGCTGAAAATCAAGTCACTGTCAAATAAAAGGCATGGGTAGCTAGGCACTGCCATGGGGAACATCAATGGAGAGAGGGCCTTTTCATGCCGTTTGAAGGGCAACATTAATAATACATAAATTCTTTAAATTATTGGCTTAGGAGATCCCTTAAAGTGGTTGTAAACCCTTACATATAGTGAAGGGACTGGCCTCAGGTGATACACAGAGATGAAACAAGTCCTTTTACATAAGTTGTACCTGTTTTTTTGCAGTCTTCTCTTCTCTACATCCATTCAAAGTCCAGAATTTATACAACCTGTCTGAGCTGTTAAAAAAAAAAGATGAAGTTATACTCTGCAAAGCTCAGTGAGGAAAGCTCTGAGAGCTGATTGGAGCAAAGGGACATATCCTCCATCACACAGCACACAGGAACAGAGCTGAGACTGTCAATCACAGGCTGCGCCCTCCTCATCAACATTTTTGTCTTGGTGTCAGGAAAACTTGTCAGAAGTGATTCACGCTGATAGCAGAGGAACAATGCCGTAGACATAAATTATCCGTAATTGAGACAAGTACACACTATAGAGCAGAGATGTTAAACTCAATTTCATTGCCGGCCAGATCAGCGTTATGGATACCCTAAAAGGGCCAGTTGTATCTATAAGACTAGATGTCTACAGCACTCCACCCCCCTCACATCAGATGTCAAGAGCCCCCCCGCACCATCAAAAATCAAGAATCCCCTCCTCCATTACCTCACAGTGCACCCCCCCCTTAGCTTGTGCTGCTGCTGGGAAGAAGCTGGGGGTGGGAGCTGGGAAACAGGGTCTTAAGGATGACTAAAGGAGGGCTGGAGTCAGCTGCCGGAGTCTGCTGAATGCTGAGACCAGAGGAGATGGAAACAAAGGGGTACATGATCTGTGGGAGGAGTTCTGTCCTCCTCTCTGCTTCCGACTGCTGAGATGGGGGGGGGGGGGGGACAGAGACGAGCCTCTGCATGCCTACATGAAGAAACTCAGGATCTGGTAGAGGAGTTTTGTCCTCTTCTCTGCTGCCAGCTGCTGAGACAAGATGAAGGACTAGAAGATTGGGGTGCTGCAGCTTCAGGAAAGGTGTGTGGGCCACACAAAATTGTCTGGCCAACCGGATTCAGCCTGTGGGCCTTGTGTTTGACACATGTGCTATACAGGGACATGCTTTGTTCATTTTTTTATGCCTGAGGTTTAGTAAAGTGTCTCTCCCTTCATTCTTCCTACACAGATTATTGACTGAGACTCAGCTGACCAAGGAAAAAAGTAATGCAGTACCTTATGGTTTCGAGCATGAAGTCTTCAGCAAAAAGTCCAAAGTTTGGAACTCAGCTGAGCCACAAAGTTGGGTGTTTTACCTTGAAACCAAGCTTGTAGGTTTCCACATTCATTTGGTTGTATAGTGTATCTCTTTGATTAGTTGGGTTCCCACTTTATTGAAACAAATGAAAAAAATAATAAATATATGTTGCACCCTACTAGTTAAGGTTTATGATGTTAGGTAAATTTAGTTTGGCTCCTCTGTAAGCAATGGAGCAGTGCTTGATTACTTTAGTCTGCTTAGTGCCTCACAGGCTGTTGGTCTGATTATATGCTCTTGTATTTTAAAGGGTTCTGGAATCACAGTGGGAGGAAAAACAGAGGCAGCTTGAATAATTATGAGGATCCAGCCCTTGGGGTGTGTGTCCAATAGGTGGCTGTCAAACCCATACATTTCCTGAGGTTGGGAGCAGGTGTGTGTGGGTCTTGGGTCCAATCCTGCAAGTGGAGACCCCTGCCTAAGGGGCTCTGCCCCTAAGGGCAGTCTGCTGGAAATGCTGCTTGAGGGTCAGCGAGGTCCCAGCTGTAGCTTAGCTGGGGGGCCTATAGCCAAAGTCTGGTCTAGAATTTTGATAAAGAGTACCCTATGGAAGGAGGGTGTCCAGCTGTCCTTGGGTATTGCGAGTCTGTGTCTCCTTCACTGAAGAGTGCCTGGTGGATATCAAAAGGAGACAATTGATGATTTCCATGCCATTGCGAGTACTAACCTAAAAGTGACTGTGTGCAGTTCTCAGTTCTTCAGAAGGAGGTCCTAGACATTACTCGTCCAGTAGTGAATCTTATGGGTACTCTCTGTCAGATTAGTGGGAAGAAAAGTGTCCTCGTATCATTAAATTTCTTGGGGTATCCTATGCTCCCCTTCAACCCACGCAAGTTTAACCCTTTCGGGCCAACACCTCCAAGCCTTTTAAGAGCTTATAGTTGCTGTGAGGTGGGCTTTCGGGTCATGTGACCGCTGTGATTGGCTGCTACAGCGGTCACATGATTGGAAAGCTCCAGATTGCAAGTATACATTGGGAGCTTAACGATCCCCCCGGCTACCAGAGCGTGCTCTCAGCACAGTAAATTGTTTATACAGAGCCTCATATATGCGTGCGGCCGGCGGGAAGGTGTTAAATCTGCAATAAAAAATAAGACACCCATAGACTGTCAGAGAAAAGGGGAAAATTCTGTGTGCCTGGCTGTGTTTTCACTAGAATTGGAGAAGGAAACAGTTCATTATCAGTGGCTCCTTCCGGTGTGCACTACATATATATGAATACATACTATATATAGATATATATATAATGTACATTTTTTGGCGTTGGGCTTCAAAGCACCTATAACAGCTGGCGAGCAGATACGGTATGACAGATTTTCTGTTGATTACACCCTTTGCCGTTTTGTGAATGTTACTATCTCTAAGAAGTAAAATGTACAGCAAACCAATGTACATGCTCATCTGACATCTGGAGAATGTGAAAAATGGGACCTTTCACAGGAAAAGCTGCTGTTTAAAACCCTTCAAGGCAAAGGCGGAACAGCTGCTGTGATTAGCATCAGAAGATGCTATACCTATACGATGGGAACGTAGAATCCCCTCACTTGGAGGAATGCAAGCGCTGATGTCATTGTAACTTTGGTGCTCCGGCGTAATGTAAATCTGCCATAGGGCTGGGTCAGCTGACTTGTATAGCAGAGAGCAGTAATGACAGGAAAGAGATTCCTAACGGATTGACTGCAAACTCAATCCACTATATCACTAAGTATCACACAGGTGTGGAACTTTTTTTTTTTTCTACATGAAATATCTGTTGATTTGGGTCCCCCTATAATCCTGCACAACCAGGAAATCTGCATTTTCCACACAAGCTTGCATCAGAGGACAAACTTCCTGGAACTATTCACAAGCTTCTCTTCTGCAGCACAGTCTGTTGGAGAGCTAGCCAGCATCTCCTCAGTGGACCACCCTAGACCCTAGATGAAATTCTCCTCTTTGCCCAGCAGGGGCGGACTGACAACTCATGGGGCCCCCGGGCAATAGGGGATCATGGAGCCCTTGTGTCCTTGCCCAAACTCAAAAAAACCTATGAAAAAGGTACCAGGGGCATCTCATGGGGCCCCCTACTGACCCCGGGCCCTCGGGCGGTGCCCGAGTTTCCGAATGGTCAGTCCGCCCCTTTGCCCAGCAATCTGGAGCTTTTCCTGAGCAGGGGATCTGGCTCTTGTCCCTTTAAGTTGATGTACAGTCACTAGTAGGGGGCTAATCTGGTTTCCCACCAGAGTGCTCCTTCCCCTATCTGCCAAGGGGGTGCAGGTGTACTCATTCAGATCCTCTCCTGTACCGCTTGAGGGTTGGCTGCTGCTACCAGGCCTATGAGCTGGGCTGCTCCTTCCCTGCCATACACGTGGTCCTCTCTCAGGGGGGTTTCTTCCTCAGCCTCACATCTTCCTCTCTCCACACTCCAACTCCCACTCCTGCCACTGAGCAGGCTCCCGCACTTTTAAAGGGAGTCCAGCCCCTTGCCAAGCCTTCCGTTGTCGATTGGCTGAGGTTCCTCAAGAGTGCAGCCAGCCAGCCAGCCACTCCTCATATCCACCTACTGCCTCCAAGGCCTTCCTTCGAAGGCCTCAGAGCAAGGGGAAATTCCAGAAGGTCTGACCTTTAGAGCCTCTCAGCCCTGACCACAATTTGACCCCTCTGGTTATTACACCTGAGCTGCTAATCAGCTCCTATCTAACCATTAGGATCTAGCTTCCCATAGCTAAACTAGGAGGGTGCTACAAGAGGATCACTCAATCTCAGCAGTTCCCTGAGAGAGGACCACCTGTGCAGCAGGGAAGAAGCCAGCCCAGCAGAAGGCCTGAAGGCAGCCACCAACCCAACAAGCTCACAGGATATAGTAATATATATATATAATATAATAAATCTTCCAACAGAAAACAGCTTTAACCGCTTCCTGACCGCCCTATAGCAGAAATACTGCTACAGGGCGGCACGGGTGCACAAAATCACGTATATATACTCGATTCACGCTCCCGTGGTGATCGCGACCCGCGGGTGCCATGATTTGATTTCCAAGGGATCAATCAATCATCCGATTTAGGCCAGTGATGTTCTAAATCGAATGATTGATCCCTGCCCTATCACTTACACAGGTACAGGAAATCATGACATCTCTCTCTGGGCACATTCCGTCCCAGAGAGAAGAAAGAAGACACAGTGAGTACAAGCACTACACTTTTACAGTTAGAACACATTTTAGGTCACATTTAACCCCCTATTTGCCCCCCCCCAGTTAACCCCTTCACTGCCCTGTCACCAGTGTCATTAGTACAGTGTCCAGATTTTTTTGCTGATCACTGTATTAGTGTCGCCGGCGACTTCAGATAGCATCAGTTAGTGTCAGTTAGCGCGTGATGACTATCATATGCAGCAGAGTGCCAGTACTAGTCTGACTTTTGGTGAACTGGTGAGCACCAGCGGCCTAGTACATTCAGGTCTTATACATACCAGCACTGCAGTATGGCTTGGGGACGTGGCGAGTCCCATAAGTACAGTACAGGCTGGTGCAGTGGCGAGCACAAGTAGTGTCCCGCAGCCACCAAGAATTTGCATGCAGGGCCGTAGAGCCCCTAGTATCCTTCCGGATGTGTTCACAAATCCCGATTGGTAGCCCACAAATTCTGCAGCACCCGTACTTCCCCCACTCACTGCCCAACCCGGAATTCAGGTGGAAATAGCAAATTTAAGTACTCCCCTTGATTTTTTGGAGCTGTGCATTGATTGTGGATCAGAGCAATTTATATGCACAACAATTTATCGCCGGCAACCCAAATACAAACCTTGCCAGTTCATTCGCATGAAAACCCATTACGGTTTCCTAATTTAAAGTTTTTTTGGGCCTAACCCTCAACATGGGCATTACTAAAAATAATGAGTTGTGGTTGTATTGGTCCACAGACCCGATTCATCAAATGCCCGTGTTCTCTGCTGCCATGGCCAGGCATGGATATGAGAATATAATGCATTTTATGCATTTCAACGACAATACACTCTGTCGTCCTTGGAGTGACCCTGAATTTGACTGGCTACACAAAATTCGTCCCCTCATAAATCACCTTAATCAAAAAATTGCAGATGTCTATACTCCCCAGCAAAACATCTGTGTTGATGAGTCCCTCATTAATTTTTCTGGCCGTCTTGCATTCAAACAATTTCTTCCCAGCAAGCGTGCCAGATATGAGGTTAAGATGTATAAGACCTGTAAGAGGGAAACGGGCTATACATGTAAGTTTCAGATTTATGAGGGAAAAGATAGTCACATGATGCCCCCGGGATGCCCAGACTACATGGGGAGCAGTGGCAAGATAATTTGGGACTTGGTGTCATCCTTTTTCCATTTTGAGAACCACTTACACCTGGAAAATTTTTATTCAAGCGTGCCACTATTTAGACATTTGTACACATTTGGAATTGGTGCATGTGGCACCGTGTGACCTAATCGCAGGGGCTTGGAAATACCCGTCTTAGAAAGGGGGAAAGAGCCTGCTTGAGAAATGAGGAATTGCTTGCAGTGAAGTGAAAGGACAAACGGGATGTTTTCGTCCTGTCTTCCATTCACGCAGACATGACCATCCAAATTGCCAAGGCAGCTGGTGTTGTTGAGAAGCCCCTTTGTGAACACGACTAGAACCTTTACATGGGAGTGGTGGACTTTAACGACATGATGATGAAGCCATACTTAGCTTCCTGAAAAGTTAGACGCTGGTACAAAAAAGTGTCTGTTTATTTATTTCAATTGGCTCTATATAATGCTTTTGTGCTTTACAAAGCAATTGGATGAAGTTGATCCTTCTTAAAATTCCAGGAAGAGATCATCATGGTCCTTTTGTATCCAGAAGGTGCTATGGCCCAAACCAAGATGCAGTTAGCTGGCTGCATAAGAGGCATTTTCCCAATGCCATTCCTGGTACCCCAACCCAAAGGACACCCCAAAAAAGTTGTTGTGTCTATAGCAGACATGGAATTAGGTCTTTGCCTCATGGACTGCTTCCGTTGCTACCACACACTAGTGGAGTATTAGTATAGGGTACATCACAGCACAGTTCAGAGCACATATTTTCACAGGGTCTCAAAAAATGTCAGGTAGTCAGGAAACTGGCTATTGCATTAATCTGGTTAAGTTCAAGTTAACAAAAAAAAAAGGAAAAAAACAATATGAAAAATAAAAAGTACAAGTACAAAAAAATAATAAAGCACTCTCGCCCCCCCCCCCCATGCGAGCATTGACCCTGTGCCAGTATGTAGACAGCAGTTGCACCATGCATGTGAGGTATTGCTGCGAACGTCAGATCAAGGGTTGTACTTCTAGCTTGTAAAGGCTTTTAGAGTGTTGCCTATGGATATTAAAAAATGTATGCAGTTTGTCACCATTGCGCAGTTTTAAAGCATGTCATGTTTGGTATCTATTTACTCGGCATACCATCATCTTTTTTATACATCACCAAATAATTGGCCAATATATTGCATTTTTCTGCATTAAAAGTAAAAAAAGTGTATTTTTGAAAACAAATTTGCGTTTGAAAAATCTCTGTGCGAGTACTATGTGACATAAAAAATTGCAGCACCGACCATCTTATTCACTAGGGTGTCTTCTTTAAAAAATATATAATGTTTTGGAGTTCAAAGTAATGTCCTAGCAAAAAATACAGATTTTTTCATGTGAACAAAAAGTGTCAGAAAAGGCTTGATCTTTAGGTGGTTAGAAGAGTGAGTGATGTGTGGCATAAACTTCCAATGCTGGGCATAAAATGCCCCCACCCCCAAAATGACCCCTTTTTGGAAAGCAGACACCCCCAAAATATTTGCTGAGATGAGTTGCTGAGTCAATAGCAGAATTTATTTTTTTACCATAAGTTTTTGGAAAATGACAAAAAAAATAATTTTTTTTTTACAAATAATTGTCATTTAAATGATTTATTGCTCACACAAGCCATGGGTATATGTTGAATGACTCCCCAAAATACATTCTGCTACTTCTCCTGAGTATGGGGGTACCACATGTGAGAGACTTTTTGGCAGTCTAGCGAAGTGCAGGACCCCAAAATCCAATAAGCATCTTCAGGCTTTTAAAGGGCTTTATTTCCTCATTACACTTCCTGACTACCTATCATAGTTTCAGAGGCTCTGAAGTGCCAGGATAGCACCAAATCCCCCCAAATAACTCCTTTTTGGAAAGTAGACACCCCAAGGAATTTGATAAGAAGCATTGTGAGTATTTTGCAGATCTCGTTTGTTGGCACACATTTTTGGAAAATGGAGAAAGAAAACAAAAACATATTTTTTCTTTTTTTAAATTTCAAAACCGTGTGAGAAAAAACGAGATCAGCAAAATACTCACCATGCCTCCTTTTAAATTCCTTGGGGTGTCTACTTTCCAAAAAGGGGTCATTTGGGGGGGTTTGGTGCTATCCTGGCATTTCATGGCCTCCGAAACTGTGATAGGTAGTGAGGAAGTGAAATGAGGATGTTATGTACCTTCTGGCTTTCAAAGTGGTCATTGGATTTCAGGCTCCTATATGTGGCTAGGCTCCCAAAAAGTCTCACACTTGTGGAATCCCCATGCTCCGTAGAAGAAGCAGAATGTATTTTAGGGTGTAATTCCACATATACCCATTACTTGTGTGAGCAATATATAATTTAAGTGACAACTTTGTGCAAAACAAATGTTTTTATCATATTCCAAAATCTTGTGGAAAAAAAATAAATCTTCCATGGACTCAACATGCCTCCCAACAGATAGCTTAGGGTATCTGCTTTCCAAAAAGGGGTCATTTGTACTGTCCTGGTATTTTAGCACCTCAAGAAATGTGATGGACAGTCAGAAAGTAAAAGCTGTGTAAATTCCATTACCTATACCATAGTTTGTAGATGCTATGGCTTTCACACAAACCAATTAATATGCAGTTATTGGGACTTTTTTTTACAAAAGACATGTAGCAAAATACATTTTGGCCTAAATTTATGATAAAATTAGAGTTTTTGTGGATATTTTCTATGGCAGAAATGAGAAAATATAATTTTTTTTCAAAATTTTCGGACTTTTTTTGTTTATAGCGCAAAAAAAACTAAAACCCAGAGGTGATCAAATACCATCAAAAGAAAGCTCTATTGTGTGAAAAAAAGGACATACTTTTTTTTTTATGTACCACATTGCATGACCGTGCAATTGTCAGTTAAACTAGTGCAGCGCTGTATAGCAAAAAATAATGTAAATTGCAGTATCTATACCATAGTTTGTAAACGCCATAACTTTCACACATTTTGGCCTAAATTTATGACTAACTTTGAGTTTACTATATATTTTTTATAGCCAAAAGTCAAAAAGATTGTTTTTTTCAAAATTTTCCGTCTTTTTTTTTAAAGTGCAAAAAATAAAAAGTGCACAGGTGATCAAATACTACCGAAAGAAAGCTCTATTTGTGTGAAAGAAAGGACATCAACTTCGTTTGGGTACAGTATTGCATGACCGCGCAATTGTCAGTTAAACTAGCGCAGCTCTGTATAGCAAAAAATGGCGTAAATTGCAGAATCTATAACCCTAGTTTTTAGACACTATATATTTCACACAAAGCAATCAATATACACTTATTGGGATTTTTTTTACCAAACACATGTAGCAGAATATATTTTGGCCTAAATGTATGACTAAGGGCTCATGTACACTGCAGCTGATAAACTCACGTTTAGGATCTGTTCAGCATATTTTTCAGCAGCCCCTGAACTCTCCCTGATGTTTTTCTATGTATCCATGTACACATCTTCGTTTACAGTCGTTGACAGGCATTTGAGTTTACAGTCGTTTTTGAATGCAGAAAACTTGCATTCAGCAGTTGATTTTATCAGCGTTTCAAACGCAGAATGCTTGTAAACACGGCAAATTGCGTTTATAGGCGTTTGCTTTTGAAAATGTTTTTTAACTCTTTCAGTTCTCGATGCTGTCCAGAGCCTTTTTTCATCATGAAAAATGCATGCAAAGCATTTTCAAGGTACTCATATGGACAAAACACTGAACACAGGATGTTCCTACCAAGCTTGTCACACATTGGAATGACCAATTCACACCTCAGACCTCTCCCACCCTTGGAAACAAAAGATATGTTAATGACCATTAACACCTCAACTTCCTCATGAAGACCCCCTGCCAGGTGGCCTGAATGACTCCCTCCACCAGACACCTTTCCCACCCTTGGAAACAAAAGAAATGTTAATGAGCAACTCACACCTAAGCTAATCTCAACACATGCTGCTGTCTCTGCTTCTACTCTCTGTATTTCTCTGAAACAGTTTGAAATAGTTAATAATTTCTTACTTTTCAGTGTATTCTGGGCATTATGCAAATGCAGCTAAACAAACGTTTTTTAAACCTACGTTTTCCAGCAGTCAGTTTCCATCGTTCAGAAGTGTCCTGTGTACATGGGGCCTAACTTTGAGTTTACTACATATTTTTTATAGCCGAAAGTAAAAAATATCGTTTTTTTTTCAACATTTTTGGTCTTTTTTTGTTTATAGCACGAAAAATAAAAAGTGCACAGGTGACCAAATACCACCAAAAGAAAGCTCTATTTGTGTGGAAAAAAGGACAGTTTGTGTACAGCATTGCATGACCGCGCAATTACCAGTTGAAATAGTGCAGCGCAGAATAGCAAACAAAGACCTGATCAGGAAGGGGGCTAAATCCTCTGGAGGACAAATGGTTAAAGACAACCTCAGTTTGGAGATTCCCTTTCATTTCCTATTGTGCCTCCAGTACAGTACTGGTGTCAGCCCTTCCTAGTGTTTTCTTGCAAAACTATTCAACCACTCCCACTCTCTACAGCATAAAGCCTTATCATTCTGTAGTCCAAGATAAGAACTAGGAGGGCTCTTTGAGATAACACAGGAAGTGTAAAGAGGACACAGGGCAGCTCTAAATTTCAGACAAGATCAACATTTTTTTCCCTTATCAAACCGATAGAACAAATACTTTGAATTGTATATTTAATAGAATCCCCCATGCTACCCCCCCCCCAGGGGCAGACTGACAACTCATGGGGCCCCCCAGGCAATAGGGGATCATGGGACCCCTGTGTCCTTGCCCAAACTCAAAAAAGCCTATGAAAAAGGTACCAGGGGCATCTCATGGTGCCCTCCACTGACCCCGGGCCCTCGGGCAGTGCCCAAGTTTCCAAATGGTCAGTCCCCCCCTGCCCCCCCCCCTTCACTGTCAGGATTGATTGCTCATTTTGTCTAGAGGATGGTGAATAAGGTGAATTACTTACCTTATTCCTGGGAAGCTGGCACTCTACTGTACCATGCCTTTGGGGTGTGTGTTGGCCTTCTGCATTCTCCTGTAGAATGCAAGACCACTGGTTCTGCATTGTACATGAAGGCATCGGTTTGCTGCGACTGGTCTTGCACTGAAGAGAAGAAACTTCAGGGGACTTGTTGCATGTAAAGCAAGAATCAAGGTAAGCATTTCACCGTATTCCAATCCCCCAAGACAAAACAACCCACTGTAAAGGTAACTCCTTCTCTACTCTGGGCTTCCGCTTGAAATCAAAATTTGCAGTGACAAGCTGCTATGAATTCCAAAGGACCTCTTTACCTGTTTACATATTTTTTGAAAGGGCTATAGGCACAGTGCTTACACATGCATAATGGGAATACAGCCCTGTTTGGAGCCCTCTTGTAACACACAGATTTTTTTAGGTAGACAATAGTAAAGATGAGCCGGTTGAACTGGCTGTTCAAGCTCTTGGATGAACACAAATTTATGCCTGTCTGCACCCTTGTTTGGTGGGAGCAGAGTGGTATTTCCACAACTTCTTCCCACTGTCACTTGTTCCTAAGGCAGCAGGGGGTGCTTTAACCTACCGCATCCAGCCAATGCCCATATTTGGGCAATTATGTCGCCACTATTCTGACTCATACTATGCCAAAAGGGTCTGGTATGGATTTCCTATGGGGCCATGCTTTTTTGACATCCCTTTGCCTATTAGCCCAGTGGGCATTTTTACTTTGACAAATTTGGCTCCCATTGCCTTTAGAGGGGCTTGGGTATGGCATCCAAACTTCTCTGAAGTTTGCCAAAGGGTGCTCGAATTGAACCCAGGAAATTTAGCTCATCCTTTGTCACAAGCTTTCTGAAGGACATATGTTGAGTTCTTGGTGAGAGTAATGCAGAGGTGCCCTACAATAATATGCCATGGACAGGGGTCTGTATCTACTGTGAGAAGGAAACTCTGGAGGAAATTGCAGGGGGACCAGACAACTGTAGTGTACCAGAGACACAGGTGTCACAGAGGTGCACAGGGCGCACTAGGAGTCCCAAGATGACAAAGAATGCTCTGAAGTGCATTGGATTCATAGGGCACATTGGGGTCACTGGATAACCCAAGATGCTCAGTATCATGGCAGTCATGGGGTAATCAGAGGTTGGAAAGGTAACACGGAGAGCAGCGGAAGCACAAGGGTTCAAGTAAGTACTATAGCAAAAGGGGGCTCGACAGAAGTGATTCACAATTTGCTTCAATCAGAAGAGTTGTTGAGATTTGACACAGCATCTATCAGGAGAGCTGTCTCCTGGTTTGCCATGGTGCTGTTCAGGAGAGTTGCCTTCTGATGAGCCACCATTCCAGCACTCTTGGTGAAACCTAGAAGTGCTGGGGGACACACGCTAGAGAGGAGACCCAGCACAGGATAGGAGTTGAGGTGAGTGTGACACCATGCAGATGCTCAATGGTCAGTAAACACCCCGGAAGCTAGGGTTGGTCGTTTGTGGAGAATGTGTGTTGCTATGGTGAGCACTGTGTTAGCCTGGTGGCCATATTAATATGTGGGTTTGTACAGACTGATGGCCAGAGGCCATATTACTGCACTGAGCCCCACATATGGAAGGATTACGTTCTTTCACCTTCCAGTAACACCTGTCCCGGCACAAACTACAGAGACATTTTGAGAGGGGAGCCAATGCACATACAGTACATCACAAAGCCTTGCACACTTGGTTCCAGGCCAGGTCCCTAGGATGGTTCAGTTCTGCAGCGGGCCCTATGATAGGGGCCTAACCTCTTGGCAGGGTGCCTCAAGTGCCAGACCAACCCTCCTACACGATCTCCATCTTCTGGCCACCACCACCCTCTCTACAGAACTGGCTGCTCTCTCTTCCCTTTACTTTACACACTTCACCACCCAGAGGGTTAGCTTGATGTTTTACACTTTGTTCCCCAAATATATTCACTGAAGGATCACACTCTCCTTTTACAAGAATCAGACCAGACATTGTTGCTTAATCAGAACGTATTTTGCTTAAATAAAGGTGCTTGTACATATTATTATTATAATTATTCAAGGTTTATATAGCGCCATCAATTTGCGCAGTGCTTTACAATGTTAGGACAAACAGTACAGTTACAATACAAGTGAATACAGGAGGAATCAGAAGGCCTTGCTCATCTGAGATTACAATCTAAAAGGGAGGGTCAAGTTATACAAAGGTAATACCTGTGGGGGGTGAACTGATGGAGAAAATACATGTATAGTTGTTAGGTAGAAGCAGGATAGGCTTCTCTGAAGATAAAAGTATTTAAGGATTGCCTAAAAGTGGACAGAGAAGGAGATAGTCCGTGAGATTGGTGTAGGGAAGTCCATAGGATGCGAGAGGCTCAGAAGTCCTGCAGGCTAGCATGGGAGGAGGTGACAAGGGAACTAGAGAGCAGAAGGTCTTGGGAGGGACAAAAAGTGCAATTTGGTTGATATTGCAAGACTAGGTTAGTGATGTAGCTGGGGGCCGAGTTGTGGATGGCTTTGTAAGTTGTTTGTATTTTGAATTTAATTACTTGGGTGAGCGGCAGCCAGTGCAGGGATCGGCAGAGAAGGGTGGCAGACACTGAACGGTTGGTAAGATGGATGAGCCTGACAGCAGCATTCATGTTGGACTGGAAAGGGGAGAGCTTATGTAAAGGTGATCCAATGAGGAGGGATTTGCAGTAGTCGAGGTGAAAGATAGCCTGGGAGTGAATTAGGAGCTTTGTGGTGTCATTGGTTAGGAAGGGGTGTATTTTGGAGATGTCACGCTTTTGAATGTGATTGGATGTGAGGCCGAAAGGAGAGTTCAGAGTCCAGGATTACACCTAGCACCTTGGCATGTGGGGATGGGTTGATGGTTGTGCCATTGATCTTCACAGAGAAGTCAGGGGAAGGGGCACGTGGGGGAGGAAATATTAGGAACTCGGTTTTGGATAGATTGATGTGACTTCCAGACTGATATATCGGTCAGTAAGTTAGTGATGCGAGAGGGTACTGATATTGTGAGCTGAGGAGTAGAGATATAGATTTGGGTGTCGTCAGCATAGAAATGATATTGAAAGCCATGGGAGGCTATTAGCAGACCCAGGGAGGAGGTGTAGATTGAGAATAGAAGAGGTCCAAAAACAGGACCTTGGGGGACCCCAATGGAGAAAGAAGAGGAGAGAAGGAAGTAGAATTGTAAGTGACACTGAAGGAGCGTTGGGATAGGTAGGATAAGAACCAACGAAGAGCACAGTCATGGATACCAAGGGTGTAAGGTTTTTTGATAGGGTGGTCAACCATATCAAAGGCAGACAAAAGGTCCAGAAGTAGGAATAGTATAGAATAATGTTTGTTGGTTTTTGCTGTTAGTAAATCGTTTGTGAGTTTTAGGAGAGCAGTTTCTGTGGAATGTTGATGGCGAAATACAGACTGAAGGGGATCAAGAAGGTTATTCTTAATGAGGTGGTCACTCAGCTGGTTGTAGACCAGGCATTCAAGGTGTTTGGAAGAAAAGGGGAGCAAAGAGATGAGGCATAGTTTGTTAAGATTGGTAGGGTCCAAGGAAGGGTTTTCAAGTATGTAGGTGACTAGTGCATGTTTTTGAGTGTTGGGGAAGGTGCCAGAGGAGAGGGAGAGATTGAAGATGTGGGTTAGAGAGTGTAGGATTGAGGCAGAGGGTGACCGCAGTATTTGAGAGTAAATAGGGAAAAGGGGATAGGTGGTTAGGTGGGCGTTAGAAAAAACTGTTTTTCAACCTCATCTGTAGTAGCAGGGTTGAATAAGGGTAGTGTTGAGTCTACCTGTAGACATGGAGTGGTAAGTGGGGGAGTTATCTGAAGATGAAGTGAAGAAGTGAAGATTTCATCACAAATTCTATCGATCTTATTTTTGAAGTGATTGACCGTCTCCTGGGCAGCAAGCGAGTTAGTGAGTGGAGGCAGTGGTGGACAAAATAGAGAGTTAAAGATAGAGAAGAGATGATGGGGACTGAATGAGAAGGTGTTAATGAGAGTAATAAAATAGGTCTGCTTGGCAGTGTGGAGGCAAGAATTGTATTTTTCGAGGGCATCTTTATATTGGTTGAAGTCTTTGAGAGACTTAGTGTTACGCCATAGATGCTCGAGAGTTGTGTTTTTTGAGACTTCTGAAATTGTCTGTTTGTCAGGGTTGTGGGGTTCGGAGCCTGATTCTTTGTGTAGTGAGAGGGGCGAGCTTGTCCAGGGCAGAGGACAGGAATCTATTGTAGACAGAAGTGGCAAGATCGGGGCAGGACAGGATGAGATATTGTCATAGAAGTGGCCAGTAGTAGTGTGGAGAAGGATTAAAGCGGCAAAGGTCTCTATGGGTAATAGTTAGGTGGTTGGAGGGAGAGGAGGTGGAAGAAAAGGAGAGAGTGAAACTAATAACTTGGTGATCAGAGAGAGGAAAAGGATTGTTGGAGAGGTTGGATGGAATGCATAGGTAGGAGAATACAAGGAGATGAAGGAACAAACCTTGCGCATTACCTCAATAAATATTGACTAATTTTATTAATAGGAAATATACTCACAAAGTGATGGTATAACAGGCATAAGTAACCATAATCCAAACAGGGTTACAGGTAAATCCAAAAGGGGGGGGGTGAAGGCTAACGCGTTTCGAAGGGTGCTCCCTTCTTCATCAGACCTGGGTTGAGCAGATAGAGACTTCAGTATGGCAGAGTTCCCATGGCAAGGAGATATTCAGCCACTGAGTGTCAGTATTACAGCAGTTCAGCCTGTTTAAACAGGTCAGCTGCAATGCTTTGGCCAATCACAGCGCATGATGAAGTCACAAGGGGTGGTGGCAACCCAGTCCACTTGTGACATTATCACAGTATTTAAGAATTGTCATCCTGCTGCAGCTGCCAAACAGCATCGAGAGCGGCGGAACTTTTCTTCTTTCTTTTTTCGGGTCGATGGTGGTGGCGGACATCGTGGTTGACATGGGATCTACGTCGGGGACATTTTTTTAATTTTTATTTTTAATAAAGGTCTTGTCAAAGATGGTCATTTTTTACACTATACTTTTTTTTGTGAATGAGTAGTAGTACCATGTTACCCATACTCATTCACATAAGGGGGAGGGGGCTGGGATCTGGGGGCCCCCTTGTTGAAGGGGACTTCCAGATTCTGATAAGCCCCCCACCTGCAGACCCCCACAACCACCGGCCACGGTTATGAGAAGAGGCCCTTGTCCTTATCAACATGGGAACAAGGTGCTTTGGGGGATAGCCACACCTGCCAAAAAGCCCCCCTTCATGTTGAGGGCATGTGGCCTGGTATGATTCCACCCCCCCCCCCTTGACCTGCCGGGCTATATGCTCAGATAAGGGTCTGGTATGGATTTTGCAGGGGGGTGGAGGCCATGCCATTTTTTTTTAATTTTGGCGCCGGGGGTTCCCCTCAAAATCCATACCAGTCTTGATGGGCTTGGTATGGATGGGGGGGAACCCCACGCTTTAAAAAAAAAAAATTTGAATTGCCAGCAATTCATTTTCCATTCGGCTGTCAGCAGGAAACCCGCTGACAGCTGAAACATTAAAACATATTTTCACTACTAAAATACCGCATAACTTAATAATATAACTCATGCAGTATTTTAGTAGCTGTTTGGTACCTTACCGTATTCTCAGATGCGGTAAGATACCGCTTAGTGAATTGTCCCCTCTGTTCGAAGTTCACGGTCGAATTTTCGTTAGGTCCGAATGTTCGATCGTGAACGGAACAGGGGGTTATTCAGCCAATCACTATCCAGAAGTTAAAGTGTTACTAAATTTAGCACTCTGCATTCACTATATTTGGTCTCCCACAGTACATGTAAGTGCAATTATTTTAGTAAATATAAACTGCTGAATACCTTTTCCCATCAGCAGTTAGAGCAGTCTTGTGACTTCAGCAGAACACTGGTTAAAGCTTGCAGGAGGAGTTTTCTTTCTGCTCTAGGAGGATGTGAAACTCCTGATCCTGTCTGGACAGTGTTGATTGGCCCTGTGCTGATCACATGCACCCTCCCAAGACAAAAAAGAAGCGAAACCTCTCTAGCAATACACACCAAACTGAGCATGTGCATGTGGCCACGGGTTCAGTCTGTATCAGGTGGTCATTTCAATAGGAGGAGGGGCAGAGAAGACAGAATCAAACAGCTTTTTTACACAATGCGGAGGATTAACCCCTTAGGTTCCACAATGAGTATAGCAAGAATGCTTTACTGCATATACAGACTGATTTTACTGTTGTGGGTTTAGTAACACTTTAAGAGAAGCAGAAAGGTGAGAGAATTAATATGAGAGTGTGATTTATATGAGGGGACAGGTCTTAGCATCCTGGGGGTTTTATTAGTGTGTGGGATTAGTTCTTAGAGTTAGGAGATGAGTGAAGTGATAAGGGGAGGACAGAAGTGAGGGTGATATATACAGACTGTGAGCTGGAGAAGAGGGGTGAAGGAAACAGAGTTTCAGGAGAGAGGACACAACTGTGAAAAGGAGGGGTAGAGAGCGCATGTTAAGGGAGGAAGGAGAGCTGAATGTGGAAACAAGGTCACTTGCAGTCTGATGTTTTGCAGAGTAGTTTGCTGTAGATCTTCGCTTCGTGCAATCGATGAAGTGCCACTTAATGAAGGAACCCACTTTATTGCAGTACGTACAGTTCTCAGGTGTTCCCATCAGAACACGGAATGGTGCAACATCCGTAAACGTGACATTATCCATCCTCCCCTTTCTCAAGTGCTATGACTGTGGTGCTCGTACCTTTTTGTTGTATTTGTTTCCCATAAGGTGAATAATAAAGACTAATAATAATAAATCTCTTAGATTGTAAGCTCCGAGGATCAGGGCCCTCCTATACCTCTTGTATTGAACTGTATTGTTGCTGTATTGTCTCCCTTTATTTTGTAAATTGCTGAGCAAACTGTTGGCGCTATATAAATCCTGTATAATAATAATAAATCCTCAAACTTATATCAGGGTCTCGCTATGGAGTAATGCCCTGTACAGCGGCGGACTGACCGTTTGGAAACTCGGGCACTGCCCGAGGGCCCGGGGTCAGTAGGGGGCCCTATGAGATGCCCCTGGTACCTTTTTCATAGGCTTTTTTGAGTTTGGGCAAGGACACAGGGGCCCCATGATCCCCTATTGCCCGGGGGCCCCATGGGTTGTCAGTCCGCCCCTGGTCCTGTACACACGATAGGAAAATCGTATGAAAAAAGTTCAAGGAACCACTGATGAAATGTTTTTCTCTTCGTTGATGAGCAGGATGTTTTAAGCGATAACGATATTGTGAACGAAAGAATCCGGTGGAACAACAGTGAAAAATTTGGTCGTTTTGCATACAAACGACCGATTTTCTATGCGGTGGTCTGACGGTCGTATGAAAAAAATCTATCAAACGCTATCACACATGAGCGGAAACAGAAGATGACCCTGATGTTTATGTCCAAGGAATCTTCGTAAACACGAACAAAAAATCCAAATGTTAAAAGTAGATTGGCCTAATGAGATAATGAAGCCAGAATTCTGCAGATTATATTTTATGTATCACTATTTATGTATATAGGTCATGTAATAAATGATATTATACTCATTGCTGGTAATCGTTGTGTATATCGCTCGTTCTGGGCGGAAAGGCGTGGCTACAAGGTCACACGCACACCGCATCACTTCCACTTGTACGGAAGACGTCAACACTACGTATTGCCTGATTTTTTTAGATTGGTTAGTGTGGGCCACGATTTTGATTTTGACCAATGAACGAACGCCTCTCATTCGTGGGATGACCGATTGGTCGATTTTCTAATCGTGTATTACATAGTTACATAGTACATAGTTAGTCTGGCTGAAAAAAGACAAAAGTCCATCCAGTTCAACCATTTAAAAAAAAAAAAAAAGTTATAATCCTATACCCACAGTTGATCCAGAGGAAGGCAAAAAACCCAGCAAAGCATGATCTAATTTGCTCCTGCAGGGAAAAAAAATTCCTTCCTGATCCCCCGAGAGGCAATCAGATATTCCTTGGATCAACTTTACCTATAAATGTTATATCCAGTTATATTCTGTGTATCTAAAGCAATCCACTGAGCTGGCCAGAACCAACTCTTGAGGGAGTCTATTCCACATTTTCACAGCTCTGACTGTGAAGAAACCTTTCCGTGTTTGGAGAATAAATTTATTTTCCTCCAGACGTAAAGAGTGCCCCCTTGTCCTCTGTGATGACCTCAGGGGGAATAACTACACAGAGTTCACTATATGAACCTCTGATGTATTTATACATGGAGATCATATCCCCCCCTTATGTATTATACATGGAGATCATATCCCCCTTATGTATTATACATGGAGATCATATCCCCCCTTATGTATTATACATGGAAATCATATCCCCCTTATGTAATATACATGGAGATCATATCCCCCCTTATGCATTATACATGGAGATCATATCCCCCCTTATGTATTATACATGGTGATCATATCTCCCCTTATGTATTATACATGGTGATCATATCCCCCCTTATGTATTATACATGGAGATCATATCCCCCCTTATGTATTATATATGGAGATCATATCCCCCTTATGTATTATACATGGAGATCATATCCCCCCTTATGTATTATACAAGGAGATCATATCCCCCCTTATGTATTATACATGAAGATCATATCCCCCCTAATGTATTATACAAGGAGATCATATCCCCCCTTATGTATTATACATGGAGATCATATCCCCCTTATGTATTATACATGGAGATCATATCCCCCCTTATGTATTATACATGGAGATCATATCCCCCTTATGTATTATACATGGTGATCATATCCCCCTTATGTATTATACATGGAGATCATATCCCCCTTATGTATTATACATGGAGATCATATCCCCCTTATGTATTATACATGGAGATCATATCCCCCCTTATGTATTATACATGGAGATCATATCCCCCCTTATGTACTATACATGGAGATCATATCCCCCCTTATGTATTATACATGGAGATCATATCCCCCCTTATGTATTATACATGGAGATCATATCCCCCTTATGTATTATACATGGTGATCATATCCCCCTTATGTATTATACATGGAGATCATATCCCCCTTATGTACTATACATGGAGATCATATCCCCCCTTATGTATTATACATGGAGATCATATCCCCCCTTATGTATTATACATGGTGATCATATCCCCCCTTATGTATTATACATGGAGATCATATCCCCCCTTATGTATTATACATGGTGATCATATCCCCCTTATGTATTATACATGGAGATCATATCCCCCCTTATGTATTATACATGGTGATCATATCCCCCCTTATGTATAATACATGTTGATCATATCCCCCCTTATCTATTATACATGGAGATCATATCCCCCCTTATGTATTATACATGGTGATCATATCCCCCCTTATGTATTATACATGGAGATCATATCCCCCTTATGTATTATACATGGAGATCATATCCCCCCTTATGTATTATACATGGAGATCATATCCCCCCTTATGTATTATACATGGAGATCATATCCCCCCTTATGTATTATACATGGAGATCATATCCCCCCTTATGTATTATACATGGAGATCATATCCCCCCCTTATGTATTATACATGGAGATTATATCCCCCTTATGTATTACACATGGAGATCATATCCCCCTTATGTATTATACATGGAGATCATATCCCCCCTTATGTATTATACATGGAGATCATATCCCCCCTTATGTATTATACATGGAGATCATATCCCCCCTTATGTATTATACATGGAGATTATATCCCCCTTATGTATTACACATGGAGATCATATCCCCCCTTATGTATTATTCATGGAGATCATATCCCCCCTTATGTATTATACATGGAGATCATCTCCCCCTTATGTATTATACATGGTGATCATATCCCCCCTTATGTATTATACATGGTGATCATATCCCCCTTATGTATTATACATGGTGATCATATCCCCCCTTATGTATTATACATGGTGATCATATCCCCCTTATGTATTATACATGGTGATCATATCCCCCTTATGTATTATACATGGAGATCATATCCCCCCTTATGTATTATACATGGAGATCATATCCCCCCTTATGTATTATACATGGTGATCATATCCCCCCTTATGTATTATACATGGAGATCATATCCCCCCTTATGTATTATACATGGTGATCATATCCCCCCTTATGTATTATACATGGAGATCATATCCCCCCTTATGTATTATACATGGAGATCATATCCCCCCTTATGTATTATACATGGAGATCATATCCCCCCTTATGTATTATACATGGTGATCATATCCCCCCTTATGTATTATACATGGAGATCATATCCCCCCTTATGTATTATACATGGAGATCATATCCCCCCTTAATCTCCTCTTCCCACCTTTACTCCACTCTTGATGCAGTGACTACATCTCCATGTGTATGGTTACCCTCATACTTTCCCAGAAGGTCCTGAGCCCCAAACTTCTCCTGCATATATCCCTTATAAACAGGATGTGACACATGCAGGGGAAGGCACATCACAGTTCACCATTAACCCCTAAAACATAGTTACATAGTTAGTCTGGCTGAAAAAAGACAAAAGTCCATCCAGTTCCACCATTAAAAAAAAAAAAAAGTTCTAATCCTACACCCACAGTTGATCCAGAGGAAGGCAAAACAACACACATGAACCCTTTGTAGTACAAAGAATTAACACGTAGGCACCTGTCTGCAACCAGTCATAATATCATATGATTTTCTGACCAGTGGGCCTGTAAGTAGGCTACAATCATATCTGCAGAGCCCCTTCCTTGTTGACTGCTTCATCAGACTGAAGACTTTCTTCTATTCTTCTTCTATTGTTCACTGTGCAAAGGAATCTAAACTTTTCCTATAGTTCTAGGAATACACAGGCATGTACAGAACACAGAAATACAAGGAAAGCTTTTACAAATTTCCTGCTAAGACAATAGTAGCAAGGACACGCTTCACTCAGAGGAAATTGTATGCTCCTCAGTTCTTCACGGCGAAGGAATTTCCAGGCGCTTTGCCGAGAAGGGGAGATACAGTATTCTTAGAAAGACATCCACTGAGCCTGGGCATTGTGCGCCTGAGGAATTTACTGTACTCTGGATTGGCAGGCAGGGGTGGAAGGGACCGAGCTGTCCATGAGGTCGGGGACAGCAATCTTTTCACCTCTTTCCAGGAATCGGCTTCCTACTTCCTTGCACCTGTTCACCACGCACAAACCTTTAAATAATCGCAGTCATGAATTTGAAGGAAAGGAACAGCTTTGCCGATTTGAGCCGGCCATACACGGGTCGAATTTCGAAAGAATTTTTTTTCGAAAATCTTTTCTAAAAATTTTTGTTCGAATTTCACACCAATAGTGAGCCACAGCATCGGCCAATTTTCGAGCGATCATTAAATTTGAGAGATCGGGCATGTTGGAAATTTTTTGAAAAACTAACTGATTTTGAATCAATGATGGGAGAATCGTGCGGGAAATATAATTAAAAAAGAAAGGAGCATGAGCTGTGACCTGGAAAGAAAAGAAAATTCTTGGCAACGAAAATTCTTTTCTGTAGCCTGGGCAGCAGGGTGAAACGTATGGGACACAGGGAGGATGATGGGTGCAGTGGGGGGCAATTACTGGAACCAGGGGCGGACTGACAACTCATGGGGCCCGGGGCAATAGGAGATCATGGGGCCCCTGTGTCCTTGCCCACACTCAAAAAAGCCTATAAAAAAGGTACCAGGGGCATTTCATGGGCCCCCCTACTGACCCGAGCCCTCGGGCAGTGCCCAAGTGCTCGAATGGTCAGTCTGCCCCTGCTGTAGCAACATGTGGAGAAATTGAAGGCTTGGTTGGTTGAATTTCGAAATCAATGGTGGCACCATTGGGTTACCAAATGCACGAAATTTCCGATTTTTCGAAAGAAAATTAGTTCAGAATTCGACCTATGGCAGAATTCGCTAATATGGCATTAGCTTGGATTGTTCTCTTAAGAACAGTTCTCTTGGTTGTGCTGTGTGGTCAGTATTGGGCTGTATCATCGAGTTTATGTTCAAAGAGATCACATTTCCCTTTTTGATCATTTGTATGACTCTACTATGCACAATGTGGAATATTTAGTCTCGTAGTTATCAAAAAAATGTTGTGGTTTTCACACAGTTGTGTTTAACTGTGTGCAAAGAAACAAACAGAGGGCGCACGGGCAGGGGCGGTCTGACAACTCATGGGGACCCCGGGCAAAAGGGGATCATGGGGCCCCTGTGTCCTTGCCCAAACCCAAAAAAGCCTATGAAAAAGGTACCAGGGGCATCTCATGGGGCCCCCTACTGACCCCGGGCCCTCGAGCAGTGCCCAAGTTTCCAAATGGTCAGTCCGCCCCTGCGCATGGGCCTTGTGCATTACCTTCTAAAAATGAGATTTATTGAATAAAAGTTGTATACTCAGAAAGAATAAAGTCAAAGGCACATCACAAAAAAGACAGCATGGTCCAATCTCCCTAGATGGTGGGTGCGGGGGGACTGTAGGTCTCCAAATTTCTGACGCATTTCAAAGCGGAACCTCTTCCTCAGAGGCAGAAGAGGTTCAGCCTCGAAACGTGTCAGCCATTTGGAGGCCTACAGTCCCCCCGCAGCCGCCACCTAGGGAGATTAAACCATGCTGTCTTTTTTGTCATGTGCCTTTGATTTTATTCTTTTGACACGTTTCGAGGCTGAACCTCTTCTGCCTCTGAGGAAGAGGTTTTGCTTCTAAATGCATCAGCCATTTGGAGGCCTACAGTCCCCCAACAGCCGCCACCTAGGGAGATTGGACCATGCTGTCTTTTTTGTCACGTGCCTTTGATTTTATTCTTTTGTGAGTATACTACTTTTATTCCATAAATCTCACTTTTAGAAGGTAATGCACTAGGCCCGTGCGCCCTCTGTTTGTTTTTTTTTCACAGAGCTCCTTTGGATTTACCTGGTCCATTGAAGGCAGCAAGGCTTGCATTCCCAAAAAGTACTCCATGTGGGGTTCCTGACATTGTGGAGCTCATCGTCCAGTGCAGGAGTTTCAGCATTCATTTGCTCATGCTTTTTTATCAGTTGTGTTTAACCCTTTTGCTGCCAGATCTGTGTTTTGGGTTTTTTTTGCGCACGTTTAAAAAAATCAATTTATGCCTGAAGATTAGTTTAAACCCCCAATGTTACAGCAGATACTCTGGAAAATAAAATGGTGGTGCTTGCATTTTTTTATGTGATACGATCTTTGCTTGGTTATCAAGCGCAAACGTTCGGTGTTAATTTTGGGACACACAAACGCACTACTCAATTTTCAAATAAAATATAAAAGATGAGGTTGCGTCAAGTAAATAGATACCCAACACATCAAGTTTTAAATTTGTGCACACCCACAACATGATGATGAGCTTTCATACCCTCTATTTTCCATAGGTGATGATTTAAAAGCCCTGCCAGGTCATCACTTTAGAGTTAACCATGAATAATGTCCCTAGAATTATCGCTGTCTCTCTTAGTGTGCCCGGCGATGTAGCATGTGCATTACAAGAGACATATTCATATGAAGGTGCCCCCGACTGGTGCATTTACATTCATGCATGTGCGTCTGTGGGAGCGGGACAGGCTAAACATTTTTTGAGGGTTTAAGTGCTTTGATGCTTGACATTTTTTTTTTACTTTTACTAAAATGTTATTGTAATCACATAGGGGACAAAAAAATCTCTTATGTGATATAATATTTTTAATGAGACATCAGGGGCCTTTTAGACCCCTGATGCATGTCTCACTTGCCTTCCATTGAAGCTAATGGAGTGCAGATTGGGCTGCACTAGCTTCTAGCTTGGCTGCAAGGGAAAGTGACACCAGAAACCTAGGGGAAATCAGCGAACGGATGCTTATGCTATATTTATTTACTTTTCTCTCTCAACAAAAGTAGAGTTATGCTTTAAATACATTTTTTTTTAAATCTATACATCAGACTGAAGACAGAGACAACGGGGGAAGAAAGAGGGGCAGAGGGATTTGGTTCTAAAAGGGGGACAGTCTCCCCAAATGATGGACAGTTGGGAGCTTTGAGGATACCGCCTTCTCTGCTATTTTGAAGATATTATTATTATTATTAGACAGCATTTATATAGCGCCAACAGTTTGCTCAGCGCTGTACATTATAATGGGAGACAGTACACAAGACAGTACAGTAACAATACAGTGCAATCAGGGGTGGACTGACAACTCATGGGGCCCCTGGGCAATAGGGGATCATGGGGCCCCTGTATCCTTTGCCCAAACTCAAAAAAGCCTATGAAAAAGGTACCAGGAGCATCTCATGGGGCCCCCTACTGACCCTGGGCCCTCGGGCAGTGCCCGAGTTTCCAAATGGTCAGTCCACCCCTGAGTGCAATACACGAGGGGTTTGAGGGCCCTGCTCCTTGGAGCTTACAATCTAGGAGGGAGGGGATAGTGGTACAGGGGGAAATAGCTGTGGGGGATGGAGTGGTAGGAAGAGTGGAGGAGATCAGAAAATACGTGAGGGTAGGGTAGGCTTCCCTGAAGAGATGGGTTTTCAGGGTGCGCCTAAAGGTGAGGATAGTAGGTAACAGTCTGCTGGATTGGGGTAGTGAGTTCCAGAGGATGGGGGAAGCCCTGGAGAAGTCCTGGAGACAGGCATGGGAGGAGATGACCAGGGAACTAGAGAGTAGGAGGTCTTGTGAGGAGTGGAGAGTATGTTTTGGGTGGTATATGGATATCAGGTCGGTGATGTAGTTTGGGGCAATGTTATAAACAGCTTTGTACGTCAATGTTAGTAATTTGAAATTTATCCGTTGGGCAACTGGAAGCCAGTGGAGGGATTGGCAGAGGGGGGTGGCAGATACGGAGCGGTTAGTAAGGTGGATGAGTCTGGTATGTCATTATATAGGGAACAGAAGAAATCCTTGCAATATATACAATGTTCCTGGAGTTCCACTTTACCAGGACTAGGGCTACTGTGAATGTAATGGCATCTCTCTAGGTACTTATATACTTTGCTTCCATTGTTCTGCTGTTGAAACATTAAAGGCTTTACTTGTCTCTCCCTCTAATTGTGAGCTAGGCCTTTAGGGTTTGATATTCCTCTTCCGCCGTTCTGGCACAGCAAACCTGACATAAAGGGCGAGGAGGAGTCTAGACGTTTGAAGGTTTTTGTTTTTTTTAAATGAAGCATGTTGGGATCTCATTAATGTCTGCCCTAAAGCTTTTGTATATAGTTAAATCTCACAGATCAAGATTGGGCAGGTATGTGGCTCCAAAAATTCTAATAAAATATACATGTACTGAAGTCTACAGTCAGTAAAGCTCATTCATAGAACATACTTAAGAAAGGCGGGACTTAGTCTGCTAGCTCCAACTTGCTGCTTTACCTGCTGAACAAAATTATTATTATTAATATGCAGAGTTTATATAGAGCCAATAGTTTGCCCAGCGCTTTACAATATAAAGAGAGACAGTACAATCACAATAAAATTCAAGACAAGAAGGTTAGGAAGACCCTGCTCTTGAGAGCTTACAATCTAAAAGGGAAGAACAAGTGGTACAAAAGATAACTGTGAAGGATGTGCTGATGGAGAAAGTAGAAGTTTTATTAGATGGAGGTGGGATAGACTTCCCTGTAGAGGAAACCTAAAGGTGGACAGGGTAGGAGATAACCAGATTGGGATAGGAAGTTACAGAGAATGGGAGAGGCTCTGAAGAAGTCCTGTAAGCGAGCATGGGAGGGGGTCATGAGGACATTACATAGCAGGAGATCATGGGAGGAGGGGAGAGGATGGTTGGGTTGAAATTTCAAAATGAATATCACATATGGGGGACATGCCTGAGAGCAGGGGCGGACTGACCATTTGGAAACTCGGGCACTTCCCGAGGGCCCGGGGTCAGTAGGGGGCCCCATGAGATGCCCCCGGTACCTTTTTCATAGGCTTTTTTGAGTTTGGGCAAGGACACAGGGGCCCCATGATCCCCTATTGCCCGGGGGCCCCATGAGTTGTCAGTCCGCCCCTGCCTGAGAGCCTGATTTTGGATACGAATCTTTACTCTAATATGTTCTGTAACGGGAGTTAATATCCCCAACAATTCCAAGACAGTTTTGTTTAACACCTTCCCGCCCGGCCTATAGCAGATTGACAGCCTGGCAGGACACTTGCCATTGTGACTGGGCGTCATATGACGCAGCGGCGCAATCTGTCACCGGCTGTGTCCACAGGACACAGCCAATGACATATCACTAGATGAGCCGGTTGCCATTGTCGTGTGACCGCTATGACCAATCACAGCAGATAATATGTCAATTGTATACAATGAATGGCTTCCTGTCATGCCATTCATTGTATACAATTGTGTTGTTAGCTGTGACTGGTCAAGTAAGTCACATGATACAGACAGGGCCAATCACAGCCCATCTGTATCATGTGATCAGCTTTGGGCAATCACAGCTGATCACAACAAAAGACTGAATGAATCAGTTTCATTCAGTAACAATGATTGCAAATATCAATGAAATACATCTGTATTAGCAATCATAATGTGTTAAAAAAAAATCCTGATCACTTGCCCAGAGTAGTTCAATGTTACTATGATAACATTGTATAGATTTAGTCACAGTGTGCTGAAAAATAAAATAGTAAAAAAAAGAAAAAATGTAATAAAAAATAAAAAAAGAAACATTTAAAAAAAATACAAATTCAATTATTATTATTATTTTCACCAAAGAAATGTAGCAGAATACATTTTGACCTAAATTTATGAAGAAATGTTATTTATTTGCAAAATTTTATAACAGAAACAAAGAAAAGTGTGTTTTTATTTCAAAAGTTTCAGGTGTTTTTTGTTTTATTTAGCAAAAAATAAAAAAACTCAGTGGTGATTAAATACCACCAAAAGAAAGCTCTATTTGAGTGAAAAAAATTATAAAAATTTCATATGGGTACAGTGCTGCATGACCGCGCAATTGCCTTTCAAAGTGCGACAGCGCCGAAAGCTGAAAATTGGCCTGGGCAGGAAGGGGATAAAAGTGCCCGGTATTGAAGTGGTTAATGATAGACTGGATGAGACTCCCAAATTTCTAGGCAGTCTTATATTTTATATTCTCTTGGCCGCAAAAATGACAATAGCTTGGGCTTGGAAATCCCTGACACTGAATTTTAAACAAGATATCAAGGATCATGCGCCATAAGAAGCTGGTGAGCATTTTAACCTCCCTGGCGGTATTACCGAGTGTAGCTCGGGGTAAAGTTTCAGTACCAAGAGCGGTAACCCTGAGCTACACTCGGGAATACCATGCGGCACTGCTCAGAGATTCCCTACAGCACTTACCTTGTCCTTCGCTCCCGCGATGTGTCCCCTGCAGCATCCCCGGCCATCTCCTCCGGCCGATGCCGGCATATGGCTTCCGTGTTCCGGTCCCTGTGACGTCGGGACGACCGGCGGCAAATTTGAAAATGTAAAAAAAATGACATTTTTTTTAAAACGATTATTTCATAGCAAAACATTCCTCTATCAAAGCATTTCACATACATTTTGTCCCTACTGCTTTGCCTTGTGCCCTGCCTGCATTTTGACTGTTCTTTCTGCCTGGAAACTTAGAAAAGTCCACGGCGTCCAAAAAGCGTCCCTTTAAGTCAAAATCAGTTTTAGACCGGCTAGAGAACAGCGATAGTAAATTAGAACCACTTGCAGAATTGAGTGATAATGATTTGTGGGGAAATTCGTCATCAGACACTGAAAACGATTCTGCGACTTTGCTCAGTGATGTACGAACTTGGCGCTATATTTCAAATTTCAGTGTTTTTGGTTTTATTATATTATTGAATTAAATTTATTATTATTATTATATTATTATTTTTTATGAGTATTTATTAAATTATAATTTATGATTTCGTGTTTCAAGTTTTATCCTACCCGGGATGTTTACTAGACTCTTGTTCAGACAGATTTCAGGGAGTTATTCCTAAATTACAGGCCTACAATAAAAAAATACATATTTCCATGCAAAAAAATGGTACCGTTTTTGGTACAAAATTCCTGACATAATCAGACCGCTAGGGAGGTTAAAGGGTAAACAGATCAAATTTGATAAGTTATGGAATCCATGGTTTAAATATTTTCAATCACCTGCAGAGCAGGTTACGCCAAGGGAGTTGGATGAGCATGGATCAACAGAGGTCTACTTGACCTTCATTGTTCTTATGTCTCTCCTCCTACTCTATTCTTTCCTTTCCTTTTTAGGGTATCCCTTTCCCTCTAATTCCCTTCCCCCTTTCCTTTTTCTTCCCTTTCCTTCTTTTTTCAAGTTTCTCTTTCATGCCTGGTATATGACCAAAAAGTTATATAGATCCTTTCTAAGCACATCCTCAAGTTTAAAATTGGCCACATACTCTCCCGTATGGTCCATTGGGACCCTTATATCCCCTCTGTGAAGGCGGACCTTTTTTACTGTTCTTTTTTGATGTATTGGCATCATGGGCGGAGCTCCTCATTGCCTTTCGTTGTCTTTAGGTGGGCATCCTGACTCAGTTTACTGGTTCCCCTTCCTTTTTCCCACCTCCCCTGAGTCAGACATTGCCCCAGGGTACATGTATAGGCATCTGTATTGTTTTCTCAATAACCTCCAGTCATCACTTGTTATCATCCTTTTAATATGATGTTTTAGTCATCAGCAGCTACTGCCCTTCTATTGTGTACAGTGCTGATTGAGGACATTTCTATATTATTCTGATACCTCCTCTGGTTCTATATTTAACCCCTTCACGCCTAAGGGTAAAACAAATCTAAATGCCTAAGCACAATTCTGCAAGGTTGACATGTGTTAGTAAAACCGTACATATCATCACAACTACTTTGTACATCCAGGTGAATTATACCTTGTTTTTTTTCAGGACAAATTGGGCTTTCATTTGGTGGTAAATGGTAATGGATAGCTCCTAATTTTTTTTTATTACCAAAGGAAAACTGCCCCAAAATAGTAAAAAAAAAAAAATCGTTTTTTTTTTTTTTTAGCTGTGTGTTTCTTGTTATGACCATAACCTACCTCCATAGAACAACCCAAAATGAATTCTCCAGCTCTTGAGGATCGCAGCGATACCATATATGTGTATGTTATTTGTTGTTTGTACCTGTAGTACAGCCCAGAAACAATAGTACACATTTTGTTTTTGTCTTTTTTTTTTTTTTTACCTAAAACACACTGACACTGACATTAACGCTAACTGACACTGATACCAATTTTTTTTAAATCCTGACCTTTGATCCTGACCTTGACCCAAACACTAACCCTGGTACTGAACTAGATCAAACCTTGATCTAGGTATTTTTCTTTACTTTTTCTTTTATTTTTTAATATTTATTTATTTATCTTTTTATTTTTTACAAACTTTTTTTTATCTCTCTATGACAGGAGTTAGAGAGATACAATGTATCCGTCTTCTCCATTCATAGAGAGAGAAAAAACAAGGGGGCCGGGCTGCACAGTGACTGATCACTGTGATAGCCAATCAGAGGCTATCACAGCGATCACGTGACCCGGAATCGGGAGTCCCGGGTCCCGATCGTTAGAACGGGACCCGGGGCTCTCAGTGACACCATGGTCTCTGTGCTGGGAGAGTGCCGAGCGGCGTGCTCCCAGCACAAAGACAGGTCCGCACATATGCGGCCCCACCGAAAAAAGCCCAGTTCTGTGAGGCCGCATATTTGTGTGCCGTTGGTGTCAAGGGGTTAAACTTTTCAATAAAAATTATTGAAAAAGAAATTTCGATATGAAGACTGGTGATATGGCTCAGAGAAGAGTTGTGAATGGCTTTGTACGTTGTTGTTAACCTCCTTGGCGGTATTCCCGAGTGTAGCTCGGGGTAACATTTCAGTACCAAAAGAGGTAACCCCGAGCTACACTCGGGAATACCATGCGGCGCTGCTCCGGCATGTGTTCTTCACTTACCTTACCCTGCGCTCCCGTGATGTGTCCCCTGCAGCGTCCCCGGCCATCTCCTCCGGCCGATGCCGGCATCCGGCTTCTGTGTCCTGTCCCTGTGATGTCGGGACGTACAGGAGCCGCCGCCGCCGGCGGCGGAAAATTTAAAAATTTTAAAAAATGTCATTTCTTTTTTTTTTCATTTTACATAGTAAAACATTGCTGTTTCAACCTATTTCACATACATATTGTCCCGAGTGCTTTGTCCTGCGCCCTGCCTGCATTTTGTCTGTTCTTTCTGCCTGGAAACTGAGAAATGTCCATGGTGTCCAAAAAGTGTCCCTTTAGGTCAAAAGCGGTTTAGATCAGCTAGAGAACAGCGATAGTAAATCAGAACCACTTGCAGAATTGAGTGATAATGATTCGTGGGGGAAATTCGTCATGAGAAACTGAAAACGATTTTGCGACTGATCTCAGCAATGTGCGAACTTGGCGCTCTATTTCACATTTCAGTGTTTTTGGTTTGATTATATTATTGAATTAAATTTTTTATTATTTTTATATTATTTTTATGATTATTTATTAAATTATAATTTATGATTTTGTGTTTCAAATTTTATCATACCCGGGATGTTTACTAGACTCTTGTTCGGACAGATTTCAGTGAGTTTTTCCTAAAAATTACAGCCTACAATAAAAAAAATACATATTTCCATGCAAAAAAATGGTACCGCTTTCATCACCAAAAATCTGAAATAATCATACCGCCAGGGAGGTTAATATCCTGAATTTTATTTGTTGGGCGAGCAGAAGCCAGTGGAAGGATTTGTAGACAGTGAGCAGATGGTAAAGTGGATGATTCTGGCAGCAAAATTCATGATAGACTGAAAGGGGATAGCCTGCGTAAAGGTAGGTCAATGGTGAGAGAGTTGCAATAGTCAAGGGGAATGTATTCGTAGCTTGGTTGTCTCATTGTCTGCACATATACAAATATCTTTCTTGTTTTACTAGAATTAAAGTGACCCATTAACCACAACCGCAACCTCACTCTTCCCCAGCTACTACAAGTACTCCACACTTCTGGTGTGTGAATATCTGCTCCTCCTATCAATACACACAGAGGTTCCTCCCAATGCCTTTTATATTGCTACAAAATGTACAAGCCAGTGGAAGGAACCTTTGTATGCGATGGGGAGATCTTTTACAGCACTGGCCTATGATGTCCCTTTGATGTCAAAGTCAATATAAAGAGCCACGAAACCCTACCAGGTCAGTTACCATGAAAGAATTTCTGAGGCCATTGCTGACCTCTGAAATTGCTAGTTTGTCTTTCTCACTTAAATACTTTGAATCACTAACTAGTTGACTTTTCTGGTCTTCGTGACTGTTTCAGGTTAGCAGATGTTTGAATGGAAGTGGTGCTGGATCTAACTTCTTAGGTATATGATGTAGATGTATAGTAGTGTCAGCATAGCAGTTAAGTTGCTCCCAAACCAGGGTTTCTCTCTACCTACTGAGGGACCTTCGGTGAAAACTTGAAGTAAAGAGGAAAGAGAGCTCAAAAAGAATGAATTGATGATGTCTTCAGATGCAAGTAATATTCTTTTATTATCAGTTGAAAGTCAATGAGCTTCCAAGACTTGGATGTGCAAAAAATTATTGACTTGGCAGTGAAAAATGCAAATACACAATTCCTGGCAGGATCAAAAGGTATTTTTTGTGCCTATTAAACAAAACACTTTTAAATTTAAATTTAAGTCCACAATTAATTAAGCTTTAAACTGTCCTCACCCCTCTTCTAACTCCTATACTAACTACCCTGTAGAAAGAAGTTGGTTATATTAACCTATTCTCAGGAAGTTTGGGTCCAGTCACATGATTGGCTCCCAGTGGTCAGCTTCAGGGGGGAGGAGGGACAGCTGACAATAGATCCATAGTAAGCATATGGGTGACATCGCTTCCCATCTATT
Source organism: Staurois parvus (assembly GCF_062004578.1). Taxonomy (NCBI): domain Eukaryota; kingdom Metazoa; phylum Chordata; class Amphibia; order Anura; family Ranidae; genus Staurois; species Staurois parvus. Next base: position 2,593,512 of record NW_028317983.1, read on the forward strand.
GTAAGCTCTCTCTCCCCCAAAGCTAGCTGCTAGGGAAGTCACGTGACCAAACCGGAGTGCCCTGAGAATAGGTAAGTATAAGCATCTTCCTTTTACAGGGTAGTTAGAAGGATGGGGGTGGGGCAGTTTTAAGCTTAGATATTTCTAGATGTGAATTCCACTTCAATGGTATTAAAAAAGGAAGTAAATGGGACAATTTCATTGTGTTCTATGGGAGATCCAATTCTATTTCTCATAGAATTGGTTATGTATGTTTGATTTCTTATTGGATTTATATGTTCTGTTATACGGTAGTGACTTGTGTCTAATGGTAAAAAAAAAATAAAGAATGTATTAAAAAAAAATACAGTTAACCCAAAAACATGAACACCTAGCATACATGACACCCAAGGTAGATTTTTTTTACCCCCTCCCTCGTACATTCAAATAATTTTCAGTGATAATTATAAGATGAACCAGTACTAATAATAGCCATGAAATAAACAGTGACAGTACACAAGAAACAAACCAGCAATTACAAAATGCAGGAAACAAACAGGAACTGTTACAACAAGCAGATAATACATGGGCAATCGCGACAATGTGCTGACAGCAAATGGGCAATCATACTAATGTGTGGACAAGAAAGAGGCAATTATGATAATATGCAGGCAACAAATGAACAACGATTATATTATGTGGGCAAGAAATCGGCATTTGTGACAATATACAGTTAACACATGGACAATTGTTACAATGTGCCAGAAGCTATCATAACAATATTGGGAAAGAAATGGGCAATCATGACAATATGCTGGCAAGAAACAAGCAAAAATAACAATATGCAGGCAGCAAATGGGCAATTGTTATAATCTGTGGGCAAATCGGCTATCCTGGCAGGCAGCAAATGGACAATTGTTATAATTTGCGGGCAAATCGGCTATCCTGGCAGGCAGCAAATGGACAATTGTTATAATTTGCGGGCAAATCGGCTATCCTGGCTGGCAGCAAATGGGCAATTGTTATAATTTGCGGGCAAATCGGCTATCCTGGCTGGCAGCAAATGGACAATTGTTATAATTTGTGGGCAAATCGGCTATCCTGGCAGGCAGCAAATGGGCAAGAGTAACAATATATCAGCAGCAAGCAGGTAGAGACAGAGACGGACTGACCATTTGGAAACTCGGGCACTGCCCGAGGGCCTAGGGTCAGTAGGGGGCCCCATGAGATGCCCCGGTACCTTTTTCATAGGCTTTTGTGAGTTTAGGCAAGGACACAGGGGCCCCATGATCCCCTATTGCCCAGGGGCCCCATGAGTTGTCAGTCTGCTCATTGACAGAGAGAATAATGACACACGTAAACACACGTCATTCTCCCCTCACCTTAGCTCTTAGTGACTCCCTACAGCAGTTGGTTCTGGTACTGTCCACCTACCCTCTTGTGTGTCTATGCCACTTCTAAGTGCTGCTCCTGCCCTGCATGACACCCTTGGTATACTTTCATTGTTATGAAGCTGAAAAGCTTTGCTTGGAATATCAATCCCTTTGGCTTTGCCTGCACTTTCATGGAAACCTGTATCTGGCCATACCCCAGGCACCCTAGGTATGCTGGTGAACTCAAAACCATTAGGCTGGGTTCATATCTCCAGTGCCATCGCTCTGCAGTGTCATTCATTTCCAAGAGTACTGCAATATACCAGCAGTTTAACCCAATGAAAGGCAACACACTACATCCACGCATTGTGTTCCCGAAAACAGGTCAGGTGCAATTTTCGCAATACTGGGGGCAGGGGCGGACTGAGAACTCATGGGGCCCCCGGGCAATAGAGAATCATGGGGCCTCTGTGTCCTTGCCCAAACTCAAAAAAGTCTATGGAAAAGGTACCAGGGGCATCTCATGGGGCCCCCTACTGACCCCGGGCCCTCGGGCAGTGCCCGAGTTTCCAAATGGTCAGTCCGCCCCTGACTGGGGGACATTGACAGCTTATGGTAACAAGCAACGCAGCCTACATTAATGTGCATGAGTTATAGCAGAGATGTAAATAAGGACTTAGAGTTTCCTTCTAACAGTTTATAGTTAAAGATATAATGAGCTCTGACATTAGTAACTCTAGAAATATAATCATTTAGCTTAGAATTCTTCTTTAAGTTTCATTTAATCGTCTCATTATCTGGATAGACAGAGGGCTGTAAGATGGTAACATTCTTTCACTTGTCACACACTCCTGACAGATGGACATGTACTGACACAGCCAAAACTCTTGTCAAAGAACAAAACTCCGAAAGACTGATCAGATGTTGTTCCCTGACAGATGGGGAAACATACGGCTCTCTAGACTGACATAAGTGTGTGGAAACAGAGGGAACAGTGTGAGAATGACATCATTAAACGATTTGTAGCTTGGAATAATGAAATAATAATAATTAAAATCCAGGCCTTGTAATAATACAAGGGTGCGATTGGCAGGGAATAAAGCGGGTCTGTCACACTATAAAAACGATTGAACTAATGTACAGAGCTTTAGATAAAGTCGAACTAAAGTATGACCCCCGTAGGAGTTGCTGAAGATTTGGGTCCCCCTATAGTCCTGCACAGCCAGGCAACACACATTTTCTCAGACTTGCATTCAGAAGACAGTAAACAGTCCTTGAATTTGGTTTCATGTTTTATTAAGGAGTCTTGGACTTGGATGGGGTAAGGGGTGTACGGGATGTCCAAGGAACAGGACAAATCTCCTTAGAAACTATGTACAAGTCTTTACACAACAGAGAATCTTCTTGGAGAGCTCTCCAGCCTCTCCTGGTGTACCACCCCAGACCCCAGATAATCCTCTTCTTATCCAGCTTCCTGAGGGAATCCCTGGGCAAGGGGATCCAGTGCCTGCCACTTTAAGATTTAACAGTCCCAGGTAAGGTGCTAATCAGGTTTCCCACCAGAGTGCCCTTTTCCCCTTAACTGTCCCAGGGAGGTGTAGAATTATTGACTCAATCTTTGTCCTGCGAGCTGATTTAGGTAGGTGGCTGCCTTCAGACCTTCACTGGGCTGGCTCCTTTCCTGGATCTACAAGTGGTTCTTGCTCTGGTGGCCGGTGAGGCTGAGCGATCCTCCTTTCCAGCGTCCTGCCTGTAGGTAGGCTTCTTCCCACTGGGCCCCCTCCTAGGCTCTTGCATCTCAGCGTTCCTCACATTTTCCACCAAAACTCTCCTTCTGCTGAGCAGTCTCAGTCATACTTAAGGTCTGCTCTGGTCCCATGCTAAGCCTCCTGCTTTGGGATTGATCAGAGTCTGTTGAGTATGGAGACTGTCCCATCCTTACCCCCACCCACTGCTTTTAGAATCTTCTCCAAGAATCTAGAGCAGGGGGAGGTATCCAGGAACTGATCTGCAGAGCCTTTAAGCCCTGTCCCAAATTTGACTCAGCTAACTATTGCCCAGGCTGTTACTCAGCCTTTCTAACTGAAAAACTAATCAGTTAGCTCCTTTAGCTATCTAGGAGGGCACTACAGAACTATGAGCAATGTCAGTCATTATGTGAGGGCTGTACTGAAAGTAATGCAAAAGTGGGCATAACCTTTTTATTAACTTACATAGGTCATTCATATTTCAGCTGAGTAATCTTTCTCTACAGTAACTCTTCTTCTTCTTTAATTTTTTCCTTGCAGGTAAATAATGGATTTCAAACAGAAGCAATGTGCCATCTTGATGAAGAATGGGTGCAAGCTGACCGACATCCACAGAAGGCTACAGAATGTATACAGAGATGACACCATTGACAAGAGTCACCGATGACAAGACATTGTTCTTCTCAATGATGTCATCTCCAAAAACATTCTGTAGCCTTCTGTGGATGGCAGACAGACTGCACCCGTCCCTCATCAAGAACTCAGTGATGGCATGTTGCTTCTGCTTGGAATCTATTATTTACCTGCAACGAAAAAGAAGAAGAGTTACTATAGAGGAAGAGTTACTGTACCAACATGTGAAATTGACCTATGTTAGTTAGGTACAGCCCTTGTATATTTGTTGGAGTCTGTTTAGTTCCAGGGACAAAGCCACACTTGTATTTGTCTCTCAATAGCACTAACACACCAATTCTTTTTCTGAGTTCCCCCATAACACAGTTCTGCTTCTAGTATCTGTCCATCTGTACACCCACTGATTTTCTCTTTCCTATAACAAAATAATTTTGGATGAACATATAGTTTTAAATAGACTTTAAGGCACAAAAAAATTGCCTTGCAGTAACCCCCCCCCCTTCCCCTCACTGCAAGAGTTAAATGCTCAACAAAGTGGTTCTGAAGGGCTGACGTTTTTTTTACCTTCACGCACTCTATGCACGAAGGTAAAAAATGAATCTGTATCTAGCAGCCCTCATACTTACCTGAGCCAATCATGATCTACCGATGTGTCAAGAGAGCAGCAGCTCTCCAGGGTCTCCCTCTCCTCTTTGGCTGAGATACAGCATTGGCCATTGGCTCCCACTGCTGTCAATCACAGTCAGTGAGAAGTGAATGGGGGGGGGGGGGTGCGAGGTGAGTTCTGCTGTCTGTGTCTATGGACGCAAACAGTGGGGCTCAGGAGCGAGCCCACATGAGTGCCCCCATAGGAAGCGGTTTCCTATGGGGGCACTCGCTAAAGAGGAGGAGCCAGTATGGCCGGCGGGGACCAGACAAGAGGAGGATCGGGAATGCTCTGTATAAAACCATTGCACAGAGCAGGTAAGTATATGTGTGTTTTTTTTTTTTTATTTTACCTTTAGAATTCCTTTAAGTCTAGGAGTCGAGGAAAAAGATGTAATGCTTACCTTATTCCTCATCCTGAAATACATTTTCCGTCTGTGTGACTGGTCCCCCTTTGCCTCTTGTCTTAGATGCTTTGGCCAGCAGTTGCTTGTTGACGTCATCAAGTACAATACAAGTCCTGCACTCAACCTGGAGCACCAGAGAGAACAGGAGAGTTTCAGATTTGCTGGTGTGAGGAAGAAGGTAAGTATTACATCATATTCCTTCAACCCACGACTTAACAAATGGTTAATTCTTGCAGTGCAGATGGGTGGGTGGTGGTCACTGAAAGGGTTATTTTTTTTACCACAATCATGGAGTTCAATTGTAACCAGTTAAGAACTATGGGGTACTGCACTCACCATAAAAATATTTACCAAAGTCTTTTGGGTGTACACCGCATATCCTGTTCTTTTTGCCCTACCACCACTCCCTTGGCTGCTGTTAGTAAAAACAAAAAAATAGCCGGGACTTGTTTACTATCACATCACACACAACCTCCTGAACAGTGTCCAAATAATGTTCAGAAGCTTCACTAAGAATTGCAATGTAACCGTACTAATTCATTTGTAAATAATGTGTACAAGAATTATAATTTTGGTGTCATTATAAACAAAACAGTGATTGATCACTGCAGTCCATGCTTGCTGCTGACCAGTCTTGATCCCACCACCCATTGTGATGCTATCATGTGGCCACTGTAGTCTCCAGGAACTTGTGAAGATTCCAAAGATAGACAAGTCCAAGTCACTAGATACCAATGTGCCTACCTGAAGAAGGACCCTTCCATTACAAATACAGTCAGGATCTGGTATGACAGGTATTAGCTCTAGGGCAGGTTGGGGGTTAAAGTTTAGTAGGATGGATCCATGGCACAGCTTTCATGGTTACATGTTAGATCTCCAGGATAGTATCAATTTTTGCTCTATGGGGTTTATTTACTAAAACTGGAGGGTGCAAAAGCTGGTACAACTCTGCATAGAAACCTTCAGTTTCCAGGTTTTATGGCCAAAGCTTAATTGAATAAGCTGAAATCAGTAGCTGATTGGCTATCATGCACCGCTGCACCAGATTCCGAGTGCTCCAGTTTAAATCTACACTTATGTGTCTACTGGCCAAACAAAGATGGCGCTGTCCAACTGTTATCTTTTCGAGCAGTAATTAATATCTGCAAGCAATACACTTTCATATTACTGGCTATTCACAATGTGAAAAAATATATATTTGTGATGGTGGAAAATAGTCAACATTGACTATTCTGAAACCTTGTGCTGCTATCATTAGTAAATAGTTAGGAAAGACTATTCTATTTGCTTGTTTTAAACTTTTTTTTTCACATTTCTTCAGTTACTACCGGATTTCCAGGCTTAGGCAAATGATATTATACATCCCAGGGGTCTTCAGGAAGGGTTTTTTCAGCTAAGCACACCCTCCTGCTGGCGTGCCTGAGCTTAGAGCAGATGGATTCCAGGAAGTAAATGCTACATGAATCATCTGCCCTTAGTCAAGATGGCTGTCACCAGAAATGATAGGGGTTATTTTTCAAATTGATTTCTCAACAAAATAAAGCATGGAGACATGGATGAATAGATGAGTGTGCTCTGATTAATACATATTAATTAAATAGCATTTTTGGTTTGTGGTGCTCAGATGCAGTGTAAATCTGCTTTAACTGCTGCCTCCCATTCACTCCCTTCCCAGTTCCTCTACCGATGTCGTCCACCAAGACATAAGTTTATTATGCTATTGTGTTAAGAGGACAGACACATCTTTAAACTTCTTCTTAGTAGTCACTGTTTATTGGAAAGTACTTCACATCCGACATATTTAAGTGACTCGGGGTTTCATTACATCATCCATAGTTAAGCTTTAGTGGATTCTTGTGAAAGGCGGATTATTGCATGTCATGCATTCCTTCCCATGCGTTTTGCCATAATTGCAGTCATTACTGTTGATTTCCGACAGGCTTTCTGCCCTCTTCATCCCAGCATTTCGCATGACTCTATTAGCTTGAATGAAGTGGCTACGATTACATTTCAAAGGCTGCCACCTCTGGGTCTTCTCACTGACACCGTCTCAAGCCCCCGAGAACAAGCAGAGATCGAGCAATGACAGGTGTCAAGGTCTAAACTGGTACATTTGTTATCCTTAGGCAGTGTGTCGGCATGAATAGAGCAAGCGTTTCTCTGTGCTGACTCTAGGATACATAGTTTCCTGAATGCTACTGATTAAAGATAATTAAGGACCATGTCATGATTCCAGTTGTTGTGGAAGAGGAATACGGTGTTCTTGGCGTTCCACAGAAACCACATGACTGATAAAGGGTGTGCACAGAGTGCCCAATCTCATTTATGCCCCCAAGGCCACTTAGGTGTACCATCCATGATAATGCAGATAATCACATTCTTATGCAGGAAAGCGATCGCAGCTGCAACTAGGTTCTTCCTACTGAGGGGCCAAGACCAGTTCCAGCACCACCTGCATATGATAGCCCCAGATTACTAAAGTAATGAACCCTACAAATACCACCTATGGCCAAAACACAACCATTGTGTTCTAAAGGAGAAGTCAACATCGACAGTGGCAGCCTCCATTTTCTCTCATATATACCATAAGAGAAAAATATATGTAGCACTACCCACTCAGGAGTTGCAAGAGAATTGGGTCCCCCTATAGTCTGGCACAGCCAGGCATCATACATTTTCTGTTCAGACTTGCATCAGGAGACAGAAAACCAGTCCTTGAGCTTTGTTTTGAAGTTTTAGTGGGGATGTAGAACTTGGATGGGGTAAGGGGTGTATGGGATGCCCATGAAATGGCAACTGTGGACAAACTTCCTAAACTATATTGCAAGTCTCATACTCAGAACTTCTCTTCCAGGAGGGCTCTCCAGCCTTTCCTGGTGTACTACCCCAGATAAATCCTCTTCTTTATCCAGCTGTCTGGAGGAATCACTGGGCAAGGGAGTCCAAAGCTGCCTCTTAAAATGTAATAGCCCCGGGTGTAGAGCTAGTCAGGTTCCCCACCCAAATGCTCTTTCCCCTCTCTGGCCCAGAGGGTGTAGGAGTACTCATTGAGTCCTTCTCCTGTGTTGCTGTTGGGAAGGTGGCTGCTACGAGGCCTATCAGCTGGGTCGCTCCGTCCCTGCCACCAGGTGGTCCTCTCTCAGGGAGCCAGTGAAGTCCACAGCTTTCTTCCTTTCAAGGTCCCTCTGATTGGAAAAGAGTCCCTTACAGCCTGGGCTCCCTCACAGGCTCCTACATCTCAGCCTCACTTCTCCTCTAACTCTCCTCTCCTCCCTACTCCCTCCAGCTACTGAGCAGTCTTCAACACTTTTACAAGTGTCCCAGCCCCTTGCCAAGCCTTCCATTGGGGATTGGCTTTGGTCCCTCAAGAGTGCAGCCAGCCACTCCTCAGATTCACCCACTGCCTCTAGAGCCTTCCTCCAAAGCCCTAGAGCAGGGGGAATTCTAGAGGGGCTGGCCTGCAAAGCCTTTCAGCTCTGACCATAATTTGACCACAGTCTGGCTATTAAACCTGGTCTGCTACTCAGCCCTTCTCTAATCTAGTCTAGCTCCCCCTAGCTACCTAGGAGGGCACTACATATATACAACAAAAACAGTTTTTGCCTTTTTTTACATATATAAAACAACAGTTTTTTAACTGTATCAAATTGATGTATAAACAAGATATGTCATTTTAAGAGTAATTAAGGAAACCCACTTCAAAATTACAAAAAGAAACAAAGAAGAGTGATGACTGAAAAAGACCAAGTGGTCCACCCTTTAAAGGCAGACTTGATGCTTTTAAGGCACTCAGAATTAATTTAAAGTGTATGTATAGTGAAGCCAAATGTTTTTTTTAAATTTTTAATACACTTTAAAGATCTTAGCATGTAGTCTATAAATACACTGTATGGCAAAAAGTTTGTGTGTCGACAATTGACTCTCACTTTTGTATGACCTTGTTGGACATCCCATGCCAAAACCACAGGATTTAATTTTGTGGCTATTACAGCCTCCATTTAGCGTAGCTTTAGGTAGTGTATGATAGGATTAGAACCTCCTAAGTGATAAAGAGGAAATCTTTCAATATGAACAATTTTTAACTATTTAATATGGGATCTCCTTTAATTTGGAGAAATTTCCTTAGTTCCTGTTGTGTCACGGGATAAGAAATAGTATCTACAGGATAATAAATAAAGGTTAATCCCCCCAATGGGAAACAGATGACAACTAAAACAAAACCTAAGAGGGGTTTAAATCACATTTGTGGACCCCTGACCATCACATTTATACGAGTTGCTGGACATCCAATTCCAAAACCATGGGCGTTAAAATCCTCTCTTGTATTAAGAGGTATAAACTCCAGAGAGAGAGATATCATTTCCCCCGGTACAAATCATTAGTAAGACCTCATCTGGAATATTCAGTTCAGTTTTAGGCACCAATTCACAAAAAGAACATTGGGGAACTGGAGAAAGTACAGAGAAGGGCAACCAAATTGATAAGAGGCATGGAGGAGATCAGCTATGAGGAAAGATTAGAGGAACTGAATGTATTCTCTCTTGAGAAGAGGAGATTAAGGGGGGATATGATCACCATGTATAATACATAAGGGGGGATATGATTTCCATGTATAATACATAAGGGGGGGATATGATCTCCATGTATAATACATAAGGGGGGATATGATCACCATGTATAATACATAAGGGGGGATATGATCTCCATGTATAATACATAAGGGGGGATATGATCACCATGTATAATACATAAGGGGGGATATGATGTCCATGTACAATACATAAGGGGGAATATGATCTCCATGTATAATACATAAAGGGGGATATGATCACCATGTATAATACATAAGGGGGATATGATCTCCATGTGTAATACATAAAGGAGGATATGATCTCCATGTATAATACATAAGAGGGGGATATGATCACCATGTATAATACATAAGGGGGGATATGATCACCTTGTATAATACATAAGGGGGGGATATGATCTCCATGTATAATACATAAGGGGGGATATGATCTCCATGTATAATACATAAGGGGGGATATGATCTCCATGTATAATACATAAGGGGGGATATGATCTCCATGTATAAATACATCAGTGGTTCATATAGTGAACTCAGTGTAGAGCTATTCACCCTGAGGTCATCACAGAGGACAAGGGGGCACTCTTTACGTCTGGAGGAAAAGAAATGTAATCTCCAAACACAGAAAGGTTTCTTCACAGTGAGAGCTGTGAAAATGTGGAATAGACCCCCTCAAGAGTTGGTTCTGGCCAGCTTAGTGGATTGCTTCAAAAAAGGCCTGGATTCTTTCTTAGATACACAGAATATAATTGGATACTAACATTTATAGGTAAAGTTGATCCAGGGAATATCTGATTGCCTCTCGGGGGATCAGGAAGGTTTTTTTTCCAGCAGGAGCAAATTGGATCATGCTTTGCTGGGGTTTTTTTTGCCTTCCTCTGGATCAACTGTGGGTGTAGGATTATAACTTTTTTTTTCTTATGGTTGAACTGGATGGAGTTTTGTCAGACTAACTATGTAACTATGTAACCATGTAATATGAAGCTGGCCCATCTTTGCAGTTATAACATCCTCCACTCTTCTAGGAAGGCTTTCTAAAAGATATTGGAGGGGGTTGGTGGAAATTTGTGCCACTTCAGCCAAAAGTGCAGCTCAGGTACTGATGTTGAATGAGAAGACCTGGCTCGTTACAGTTCATTCAAAAGAGATGTGCTTGATTTTATGCACTTGCTAAATGGGTAGTACTGAGAAAACTGAACTCAAAAATTTGTAGTCTGCATACTTTGGCCATATAATGTATGTAGAGGGCACCAGTGGCAAGATGCCAGAGGACCCTCAGGCAGGGCTGTGCAGGAAAGCTTCTGATTGTCAATACAAGGACACTACAAGGTTAAAATGACTTGCTGCCATACTGATTGAAGACTCTTTACAGTCCATTGCTTCTGTAAATCTTGGATGCGTGATCCTCTCTAGCACTCTAGACTCCATCCAGTGAAACGAGCCACTGAGTGCTACAGGGGACCTGAAAAATCAACATTCCTGGAAGTGATGAATTCTGAGTCTTTATGGTGGCAGTTTCTCTCCCCCATTGAGGCTATCTAACCTATTTGCCTTTGATGACCATTAACACCCGCAGAGAAAGTGATTGTGAATCCAAAAGTTTACAATTGTTACTGGCACAAAAGGAGAGACAAAATTTTCCAATGGGGACATTTGTTTGAGGTAGGATATCCACTACTTTTTGGGTGATTTTCCATTTTAAAGATGAAGAATTTAATTAAAAATTAAATAGAAAGGGGTCTTACCCTTTCCTACAGTTTTGGGTGGAGTTGCAATTTCAACTAAACCTTTCCTAAGGAAAATAGAGGGCTTCTATTGCTGGACTGATTCTGAAAATTGTATGTAGCGCTACCCTCTTGATGGCCGCTGAGTTTTTGGGCCCCCCTAAGCTCTGCACTGCCAAGCAACGCGCATTTTCCACACCTTCATCCAAAGTCAGTAAACAGCCCATGAGCTTGGTTTTTGTTGTTTTATCAGGGTTAACAAGTTGGATGGGGTCTACGGGTATATGGGATGTCCAATAGAAGTGAACAACTTGGAGGACGAACTTCTTAGGCAAAATGGAAAGAATCCAGCAAACAGCACAAAATGGGCTCTCTACTCTTTCCCTTCTTACAGATTAGCACACAATCTTTGCAAGGAGTGAACCTCCTCAGACCCCAGATGATCCTCATCTACCTAGCTGTCTTAAGAGTATCCCAGTGCAAGGGATTCCAAGACACACAAAGAATGTAGTACCAGGGAGAACTGGTTGGGTATCGCACCTGACCGCTCTCTCCCTTCTTTGGCCCAGGGGGTGTAGAAGTACTCACGTTGTCCTGTTCCTGTAGCTTAATAGTTGAAGCTGCATTAAGGCTTTATGGTGGGCTGGCTCCTTCCCTCCTGACAGGCTGTCTTCCCACAGTAGACTGCGGGACAGTGAAGGTCCTTCTGTCTAGCTTCAGCCTGCAGGCAGACCCCTTCCTCTGGGACCCCCTCCCAAGCTCCACACCAGCTGCACTTCCTCACTCCATCTTCCACCCAACTCCCCTGCTGACCAGGCTCTCTCATATGTCATGTCAGGCCACAGTCCCTTAATTGTGCAGATCAGCCCCTCCTCACTTCCTCCCACTGCTTCTAGAGACTTCTCAAAGTTTCTAGAGCAGGGGGCATCTGAGAACTGGCCTGCAGAGCCCTTCAGCCTTAACCTGATGTAACTTCACTGACTCACTCCTAGGCTGACTCAATCCCAGGCTTCTACCAAGCCTCTAATTGTACAAAAAAAACTGCACTAGAGGGCGTTACAGGTAGTTGCCAGTTGCCCCCGCTCTGTATGAATGAGCACAGGGGGCACATTTGGAAAGCAGTATAGTCAGTTTGAGGGGAGGGGAATGTTAGATGTACTAGTACATTTAGATACAATGGTTTGTCTCATCTCTGTAACTGATAAATTCTGCTGGAGAGCTTGTTCTTTTGAAAAACAACAGACTTATAGGCCAGCTCACCGAATGAAAATAGAAGAAAGAAAGCCTAAAAAAGAAAGCTAATGCAGCCATCACATCTGTGAAAAGCTGAGCTGCAATGTAACAAATGTTTGCTTTTAGGTTTAATACCACTTTAACATGCCTTTTTCTGCACTGTGTTGCCCTCTGATGACTGCTGCAAGAATATTAAGGAAGCAGCAGAAGAGGTGGAGGAAGCACAGATTAACAGAATGAATGAAGTAGAAGCAGAGAGAGCCTTGCATTGCAGGTCCTCAGGTACAATTTCCTCTCCAGCAAAGAGAACAGTTAACCACACAGACAGAGACAGAAGTGCCTTAGATAATCTCACACTGCAGATATACAACTATGAATCTACAGAGCAGGATTGCCTAGACACAAGCACAGCATTGCTAACTGCATGAGAAATTCAAGGTACATTTTCAGGGCACTGCCTTGGCACAATGAACACTTCTAGATCTTTCCTATAAGTTATCAAATCTTTACTTTTTGAGATCAGATCCATATTAAAATGTAATGGCATCTTTGGTTTTGCACCCTAGCATTTAAAACCTACCTACCAGCATTATTCTCACCTGCCCTCAGCCCAGCTCAATATTGCCAAATCTTCTGCACAGGGCCTGCACATGTATTGTGCATTTCCCATTCAATCCTGCAGGGAGATTGTACTGTGTCCTACTTAGGGATTAGGACATGGTGGAGAGCACCTGTTTCTTTTTCTATATGTAAAATAAAATTAAATCCAGCAGGAATGGCGGGAGCCCCTCATAATGGACACCGTGGATTTGAAGACCCAGAAACTCAATTGAGAAATCTCACCAAACAGGAGAGATAAGAAACAGTCAGCATCTACCAAATTCTGAAATATTACTTTTTTTCGTGGACTGACCCTTTATCACATATATATGTATTATAGCATGGCTCTCTGTTCCTTTGTTTTGTTTGAAAATGATGTGGAATGATAAGCTTGAATTTCCTTTTAAACCATCATCAAAAATTAATGACTTCACTCTGACAGTATTAAATATCATAAAAGAGTCTGTAAAGCTGCTTTCTTGGAGCCCACGGTTCAGCCTTTTCCTTATCTTTCTTTTTTTTTCTACTCTGATTGAACATTGCGGTTCTCGTGATTAACGTGTAACGCCAAAGCAGTTCCTGTGGTATTTGCTCATAAATGGATCTGGCACGCGTTCAGCAGTCAAGCAATGCCGCACTGTTTGTTTAATGTGTCCTAAAATGCACTGTCACCTTACACGCCAATAAGTATATAGAGCCGGGAGGCGTCTGTACTACAGTGAGGGATTCAGCTGGAGTCACGCTAGGAAATGTAAAGACTTTCAGCAAATAAGGCCAGCAATGCACAATGGGTGAGCTTCGCCCACAGGTCTGTCTAGGAATTCTTGCACCTTGGCCAGAGACTATTGGGTACATTTAAAGGTCTGCATTAATATATACTGTATTTAATGTGTCACTATATACAGCAATGGTATGATTTTTCAAAACATCTGCACCTTCTATCATTAAAAGGCCATCCTTGAACTCCATTCCATTGATTTGCCTAGGCTGAGATGGTGCCACCAGTCTCCTGCAGGTAAACAAGACAATCATTAAAAATCACGAGGCCCCATACAGCCTACCTGACAAGGGCCCACCCCCCTAGTACCCCCTATCAGTGGCCCTGCCTATTACCCCCCACTTTGTACCTCCTGTACCCTCCATTATCCCCCACTCTGCACCCCCTGCATTAATCCACCCCCCCCCCTTTACATTAGACTCTACATCCCTTGTAATAACCAGCACTCTGTAACACCTGCATCTCCCAATACTCCATCTGTACCCACAATACACCTCACTTGTACCTCAATTCCCCCTACAATACTCTACACTCTGCACCCCCTGTATGCCCTATTACCCCACACTCTGCATCCCCCACTTCCCTGCACTCTGTACCCTTGTATCCCCATTACACCTTGCTCTGTACCCCCTGCATTCCACATTAAACCACACTCTGCACCCCCTGCATTCCCCATTATACCTCACTCTGCACCCCCTACATTCCCCATTACACCTCACTCTGCACCCCCTGCATTCCCTATTACACCTCACTCTGCACCCCCTGCATTCCCTATTGCACCTCAGTCTGCACCCCCTGCATTCCCATTGCACCTCACTCTTCACCCCCTGCATTCCCTATTGCACCTCACTTTGTACCTCCTGCATTCCCCATTACACCTCACTCTGCACCCCCTGCATTCCCTATTATACCTCACTCTGCACCCCCTGAACTCCTCATTATATCTCACTCTGCACTCCCTGTATCAACATTACACCTCGCTCTGCATACCCCTGAATTCACCATACACCTCACTCTGCATACCCCTGCATTCCACATACACCTCCCATACACCTCACTCTGCACCCCCTGTATCTCCATTACACTTCATTCTGCACCCCCTGTATTCCCCATTAAATCTCACTCTGCACCCCCTGCATTCCCCATTACACCTCACTCTGCACCCCCTGCATTCCCCATTACACCTCACTCTGCACCCTCTGCATTCCCCATTAAATCTCACTCTGCATACCCTGCATTCCCCATTACACCTCACTCTGCACCCCCTGCATTTCCCATTAAATCTCACTCTGCACCCCCTGCATTCCCCATTACACCTCACTCTGCACCCCCTGAACTCCTCATTATATCTCACTCTGCACCCCCTGCATTCCCCATTACACCTCACTCTGCACCCCCTGCATTCCCCATTAAATCTCACTCTGCACCCCCTGCATTCCCCATTACACCTCACTCTGCACTCCTTGCATTCTCCATTACATCTTACCCTGCACCATCTGCATCTTCCATTACACCTCACTCTGTATCCTCCATTACCCTGATCTCTGCACCCTCTACATCTCCCATTATACCTAACTTTGCTCACCCCATTGCCCTGCACCCTTTGCATCCTTTGATATGCTTTAATCTGTACCCTCTGCATCCACCTGATGTCACCCATAGGCTCTCATGGTGCAGCCATTGTTGGCTCTCCCTGGTTCCCCTTATAGCAACCACTAAAGTGTAAATGGGCCCTTAAGGGGCCCATAAAGGGTGGCTCTTTACTGAAGCTTTATATTTTTTCTGTATATTGTAATATGTCAGGAATTTATTAAGGTGACCTTTAAAGTGATAAAAAGGTCCAGCCAAATCTTAGAGTGATGAAAATTAACTGTAAATACTCGATCGCGTGAAAATCGGATTCAGCAAATTGGCGTCAGAGCAAACGTGTAAGCGTTCGCTCATCTCTTAGCAGACGGTAATGGCTCTTCATCACAATAGGCTGAATTCCAAAAGAAACAAAATATTGATGTAAGACCAAAAGTAGTGAAAGGCTCCCTTCCGCATCGATGAACCGACCTGTGAACTTCCGTCCCATGAATTACCTCCTTCCCCAGTTCTCCTTTTATTTTTCTACATGGTTTACTCGTATGAAATAATCCAGAGGAACCCGATTCTGGCATCATAATTAGAGAGACTAAATACCTGCTATTGTCACCGTGAATTAATAACCGAGAGAAGTGAGCTTTGGTGTGACCTTATCTGTACAATAGCCGCCTATTCATAGACATCTATTGACATCAGTGCAGAGGTTAAACCCTTTGAACAGCTTGTAGAGTGCTTTACCTTGTTCGTGACACCCTACATATATATTATTTCCTATTTTTTTAAATTATTGTTTAGTTTATATATGGTGGGGGTGCACATCTCAGCTTCCCATCAACCACTTAACATCATTAGAGTTTTGTGGAAGAGGCCCCTTAAAAGGTATCTAATTCCAAAAACAGTCCTTAAATGTGGTGTTTGCATTGGTTTCCTCTATTTCAGGCCTTTTCTTTTTTTCACCCGGTGATCCTGCCATTGACACACTTCCTAAACTAGATTGTCAACACTCAATTATTGTTCTGTATCTATGGAGAAGCAATATTGTCACCCTATGACAGATCTACAGAACACCTCCCCCTCTACCCATCTCCATAACATAGGGGGGCATGGTGCTGTAGTCCACTGAAATTGTTGGGAACAATGCTAAGTGATGAGTTGCATCACATGCAGAGGAAGGAAAAAATGTCACCAGCACACCGAGGATCACCAATATGGGTCCAAAGGTTTTAACAAACCATCACATAGTTACAGCAAGGCAACGTTTCGGAGTCTCGCAGGACCCCTTCATCAAGCATGTGACACATGCCTGATGAAGGGGTCTTGCGAGACTCCGAAACGTTGCCTTGCTGTAACTATGTGATGGTTTATTAAAACCTTTGGACCCATATTGGTGATCCTCGGTGTGCTGGTGACATTTTTTCCTTGCTGATTCTGTTCGGTTCCAGCCGACGGTCACTGCAGCACCCACTTATACTCACAGCCATTTTAACGCAGGAACGTGTGCGTTTGGATCATACACTTGCATCACATGCAGAGAGCACAGAATTCTGGCAGGATCAACAGGTATCATCATTTAAAATTGTTTCAGATTTTCATTTTTATGTGTAAATATAAAATATAGTACATGAATATATCTTATTTATGATTTCTAGCCAGAAATATCAGCTGCTTTGCTGAAAAAAGTATTGGTTACAGAGTAGCTGAAATTCAGATACAGCTCAGGGAATCAGAGGAGTGACCCTTCGTTCCCTACCTCCCTGCTCTGCACAGCTCTGTATGTAATTTTTGTTAAGAAATAAATTTAAAGGGAAAAGCTACTGCTGTGCCTTATTTTTAAACAGAGCATACTGCTTTGTGAAATGAATGTCATGGGTGCATTCTGCATTCAATAAAATAAAATGCAGTTGGACAAAATGTGAAACAATATTTTTCTTTAAGCCATTTTTCAGCATGCTCCTTACTCCTTCTCCAAACCCCAGTCCCTTAGTCACTTGTACTCAAAACCTTTATGAGAGGCTTGGAGAAGAAGAGGCTAGTGCACATGTGTCAAACACAGGGCCTGCGTGTCGGGACGTGCAGCTTGATGCGGGCAGTAAATACACAGAGACCGGTTGCAGTAAAACTTGGAATGCCAATGTTGCAAACTCCCAGGCAGGAGAGCACCACTAGGAAAATAACTCACAGTTCAATGTAGTCAGATGTAGGAGGAGGAGGGGTGTCGACAGTGTCCGTTTCAGATGGTGAAGTGTGGCCTGGTCGATCTGGTCTCAAGAAGGAAGCTCCTTTCCAGTTACTTTCCCTAACAAGCGGGGTCTCTCTCCTTACACTAGCCACACATCAGAAGTGCACCAAAACCCATTGGGAGGGACTTAAATAGACCCTGCTGACCCAAGATGATCGCCAAGGGTCACATGGGTGCAGGGTGGTTGTGGATTCTCCCCTGGACCAGAACAATTTGGAGTACTAGTTGGGGTGGCCAGATTGGCTGAATTCTCAGCTCCAGAGCCTTCAGGCTCAGGTTCACTGGGAACTGGCAGTTCAAGCTCAAGGGGTGGCAAGAACCAGTCCAGGGGTGTCTCTTGCACCAATGGGAGGTCATCGGGGTCAAAAGCTTTCGGGTCCTCAACAGACTCCTCGGAACACTCACCACCCAGTACACAAGGCCTCAACATATTGCGATGCAACCACTTCTTGACAGGGTTGGGCTCCTCAGAGACCAGGTCATAGACAAGGGTAGGCAGGAATGGTTGCCTCACTACCCGGTATGGGGTGTGTTCCCACTTAGGCTCCAGCTTACTACCCCTGGTGTGTTTTGTATTCTTCACTAGCGCCTGGTCCAGATGTTTGACATGGTCTTCTTGGAGAAGATGATGAAGTCATTTTCATAGATCAATACAGTCTCGAAGTTGAAATCTCCCAGACATCTTTCCCTTAAGCATTGAAAGGCACTGGGGGCATTGTTGAGGCCAAAGAGCATTCAGTTAAATTCAAACAGCCCCAAGGGCAGGATGGAGGCAGGTCCAGGGTGGAGAAAAACTTTGTTTGTCCCAAAGCCATCAGGGACTCACGCGGCGCACAAGGACAACGGGGGCAGCCCAAGGATAGCAACTTTCCCGGATCACTTTCCCCTGCAACATGCTACGGAGCAAGTACTTGACCTCTTGACATCAAGCTGGGAGAATATGCTGGTACCGCTTTTGGATAGGTGGTGTGTCTCTGGTGTTATTTGTGTGGTCAATGGCCTCAGTGTATCTTCCGGACTAGTGGCGAACACTAGGAGATGGTGGAGTAGTCTCTGTTGGGGTAGGGAAAAATCTTTGAACTGGAGGTCCAGTTGTTCTAGCAGTGACTTGTATTGGGCTTTGTCACAGGATGCCATAGTTGCCTGTAGGTAAGCACACATGGCCTCCACCCCAGGTTGAGCCTCAGAAATGCAGTGGTGGGGAACCATGTATAAGTGAGCGAGGATGGTGTGCTTGGGTGTGTGATGGGCATATCACCCAAGTTAATGAACCTAACTAAGCTGCATGCCCCCTTCAGACCTTGGATAAGATTCAGCTCACCAGCCACTCTCACAAAATAGTTGCATCCTTGCGGGGTTCATCCTTGACACTACCTCTTGTAAGAGTGCTAACAATAACTTCTGTTTAGGGGGTGACCGTACTACCACTACATTTTTCAATTGGTTTTTTTGCTACCGTCCATTGGGCTTTAAAGGTCTGAAGCACTGAGCCACACTGCTCATCAGCCCGAACTATTTACAATTATTTTTTTATAATCATGTCCCTTTATGCCTTTAAAGTGCACTTTACAAAGAGTTTTGAACAGATAAAACTTTTTTTGACTTTTTTCTGACCTCCGGAATGGATTAATTGGCTCTCTCAGATACAAACAATCTTCCTCTGGCCTTTCTCTTTAGGCTTACGTCTGTCTCCTGCAGACTCCTTCAAAAATGGCTCTCGCACACAGCTAGCCACTAGCACACAGCTACTACTGAGCAGCCCCTTGCTGCTTTTGGCTTCCACCTCTCCTAGGTGAAGCCCAGCTGACTTCAAGGCAGTGACCTCCTGCCTGCCGGGGTGGAGCCCTCCTGACTCCTGTCTGCTGAGGTAGAGCCCAGAACCCTGGTCCTGATTCTACAAAAGAGCTATGCACACCTGAGCAATCAGTATCCTGGCCATTCCCAAAACCTGGTCCCAGGATTGGAGATTTCATCCCTCCCAAATCGCTTTGAAATCTCCAGGCTCCAGGTCCCAAAATGGACCTTACAAACAAATGAGGAAAGTGAAAAGCCACTTTCCTCTGTATCAAACACTTACCCTGGAGCCCCTCAACCTGCCTTGTTGAGAATCCTGGGTTAAATAACCTTTCAACATCGTGACAGATCGCCACACTGTCACTATATATATATATATATATATATATATATATATATATATACTTGTTTTTTTATTTATATTTAGTAACTGTCTCAGACCATAGAGGTTACAGAATTTTTAAAGTTATACACCTATTGTTGTCACAAACTCTCCCTTGCTGCTCTTTATGTCCGTATAGTATAGATAGAGTGACAACACTTTTCATAGCATGCAATTGTACAGACTGAGTTTCTCTGTCCTGCTTCTTACCTCCTATTTCAGCTACTAGTCACTGACATCATCACATTAGTGACATACACTTTCAATCAGAGCTTTTTTTTCTGTGGGAATGTGGGGGACACAGTCCTGGCATCCCTTAGCACTAAATGTATGTAATGGCAAGGGGTATCGGGGGGTGCTGGTTGGTTTATTGATATGCTGGCTGCCTTGGGATGTATTGTCACTGGGAGGGACCTATTGTTGTGGGAGAGTCTATTGTTGCTGGGGAGGTCTATTGTTGCTGGGGGATTCTTACGTTTCTGCGTGATTTATTGTTGATGGGAAGGATCTACTGTTGATTGAGGAGTCTATTATTGATGGCTACTGCAGGATCGATCGATGTTAATTTCTGGAAGATCTGTTGTTGCTGGGGGAGGGTCTGTTGTTGCTGAGGGGCCTATTGTTCTTGTGGATATCTATCGTAGCTGTGTGTGTGTGTGTGGGGGGGGAGTATTGTTGCTGAGGGATCTATTGCTGCTGGTGGGGATCTATTGTTGCTGCATGGGGTCTGTTGTTGTTGTTGTTGGCTGCAGAGGATCTATTTTACTGTTTTTCTTATCGACAAATTCCATACAAATTATTAAACACCACAAAATGATACTTGGTTCTTTATTCTTTAAAAGAGGCAGAACTGGGAGTTGGATAGGGGGTGGAACCAGGGCTGCTGTTATAAACTACAGGGCCCCATAAAGCCAACCTGACAGCCCCCCCCCCCCAAGAAAAAAACTTTTCTAGGGTTCATTTATGAATGAACACAGTGAGTGATCGATACCAATCATTCATTGTGTTTATTCAGGAAAGGAAGGGGCTGGTAAATGTGACATACTTGCTGAACCCTTCCGAAACTCTCCATCCTGAAGGATCCTATTGTGTGCTTGCAGCTGCTGGTGGAAAGGAAAGGAGGGAAGTCAGCAGTACTGTGGGGGTGTGGGTACACGGGGAGGGGGGGGGGCCTGGGCAGCAGATTGAAACGTATGGGACACAGGAAGGAGTGCAGTGGGGGGCAATTACTGGAACCAGGGGCGGACTGACAACTCATGGGGCACCCGGGCAATAGGGGATCATGGGGCCCCTGTGTCCTTGCCCAAACTCAAAATGGCCTATGAAAAAGGTACCAGGGGCATCTCATGGGGCCCCCTACTGACCCAGGGCCCTCGGGCAGTGCCCGAGTTTCCAAATGGTCAGTCCGCCTCTGATCTGAACCCATTCCCTGCGTGGCTGAAAGTCGGCGAGAGGGAGAAGAGAAGAAGCCGGCTTTCAGCTGCCTCAGATGAAGCTATACAGAGAATTGGCTCCAGTAATTGACCCCCCACCATGCAGATCACCCTCCCTGCCCACATCCAATTCACACAGCTGCCTGGGCCCCCCTGCTGGTCTGGGCCCCATACAGGAAGACTGGTGGTGTCCCCTTATCCATGGCCCTGGGTGGAACAAGCGGTACCCAGAGGTGGGTAAGGGCGGAGTCAAGAGGTGACTCGGAAGAAGGGAGTACCTGCACACTTTGAACCCTCTCTCTCCCTTGAGCCCATCTAAGTACTTCCTTCCTCACTTGTCACTTTACAGAGAGATACTTCACTGCAAGCCTGACTTCCACTTTGCAGCTCCATTTTATGAATGGGTTTATCTAACTGCACATGCCAAATTGAATAATGATTTCCCAAGAAGAACTGGAGGGTGCTTTAATATATGATAAATGCCCCTTTCTGTTTGGTGTCCATAGCCACAGGAGAACAAAAATTTTTGGCTTTCACTTATTTTATTGGTTTGATTTTGTTTAATATCAGCCATGTCATTTTATTGGCTTTATCGCTCCCCAATGTAATTACAACTGTTATTAATAATCACTATAAATAACATTGTGGTAATAAATGTCATACTTTTAAATGATACTTTAACATATTGCAATTTCTTAAGACTTGGCAGCAGCAAGTGATGTTCTGGATGAACTGGAGCTCATGTCTACGGGGCTAAAGAACGACATCAATTACATCCTTCTCTTCATCTTCTACCCAGCTCCAGGAACGCAGGATGGATGCTATGGGAAGACCACTACATGCCTTCCTCTTTTTTTATTGGAGGTGTATTATTGTGAAAAAAATCATTGCAAAGGAACATGAATCATCTTTAAAGTAAAACTCCGACTTTAATTTAAAAAAAAAAAACCTCAAGGTCAAAACTCCCCTGATGCTCTGAGTTACCTTAGTATTTACTAAGAATTTCAAAAGGCTTGTGGCTTAAGGTGAGAGAGAGAAAAGAAAAGGCAATCGGACAATATCTTTAGGCTGGAGGCACGTTTGCAGCACGGTACTGTGTGTGCGTCACCACAATGCATAGTAAAGCAAATAACATGAGTTATTGCAATATGGTGGCATTTACATTGAATGGCACCCCAATACACTAAGGCACTACACCTGCATTATAGTGTGTCCCAAAGCATAGTAGTGTGTTGCCATGCTTTGGATTACCATAAAGGTTCATGTGTGATTTTAAGCATGTTAAATTACATAGTTAGTCTGGCTTAAAAATTACGAAAGTCCATCCAGTTCAACCATTTAAAAAAAAAACAGTTATAATCCTATCCCCACAGTTGATCCAGAGGAAGGCAAAAAAACCCCCAGCAAAGCACGATCCAATTTGCTCCTGCAGGGGAAAAAATTCCTTCCTGATCCCCCGAGAGGCAATCGGATATTCCCTGGATCAACTTTACCTATAAATGTTATATCCAGTTATATTCTGAGTATCTGAGAAACAATCCAGGACTTTTTTCAAGCAATCCACTGAGCTGGCCAGAACTGACTCTTGAGGGAGTCTATTTCACATTTTCACAGCTCTTACTGTGAACATTAAGTCATTTTGAATAGACTGCCTTAGAGGGTTAGTTCACTGGGAATGAGCTCAGTTATGTTCAGGGATGGGATGGATTTAAGGAAACCACACTTTTTTTCTTATTTTTTGAATGGGGTTTCCCTAAAACTCAAAACACACCGAAGGTCTAGTATGGATTTTGTTTTTTATTTTTTTTTTGCATGAGGTCATATTTGACATCCATACCAGACATTCACTAAGGATAAGGGTCTGGTATGTATTTTTAAGTGGAACTCCATGCTCTTTTTCTGTGGATGGGGTCCCCCATTAACATAGGATAAGGTCATTGTGGGGTTCCTATTTAATATCTATACCAGACTCTCATCTAGGATAAAGTTATTGTGGGGTTCCCAATTAACATCTATAGCAGACCCTCATCTAAGAGGTTATTGAGAGGTCCCCCATTTACATCTATACTAGACCCTCATCTAAGATGAAATTAATGTGCCCCCCCCATTACCATCTATACCAGAGCCTTATCTAGGATAAGGGTAATGTGCCCCCCCCATTAATGTCTATAAAAGAGCCTCATCTAGGATAAGGGTAATGTGCCCCCCCATTAATGTCTATAAAAGAGCCTCATCTAGGATAAGGGTAATGTGCCCCCCCATTAATGTCTATAAAAGAGCCTCATCTAGGATAAGGGTAATGTGCCCCCCCATTAATGTCTATAAAAGAGCCTCATCTAGGATAAGGGTAATGTGCCCCCCCATTAATGTCTATAAAAGAGCCTCATCTAGGATAAGGGTAATGTGCCCCTCCCATTAATGTCTATACCAGAGCCTCATCTAGGATAAGGGTAATGTGGGGCCCCCCATTTATATCTGTACCAGAGCCTCATCTAGGATAAGGGTAATGTGCCCCCCCATTAATGTCTATAAAAGAGCCTCATCTGAGACAAGGGTAATGTGCCCCCCCCCATTCATGTCTATACAAGAGCCTCATCTAGGATAAGGGTAATGTGTGGCCCCCCCCCATTAATATCTATACGAGAGCCTCATCTGGGATAAGGGTAATGTGTGCCCCCCCATTAATATCTATACGAGAGCCTCATCTGGGATAAGGGTAATGTGTGCCCCCCCCATTAATATCTATACGAGAGCCTCATCTGGGATAAGGGTAATGTGCCCCCCCCCCATTAATATCTATACAAGAGCCTCATGTAGGATAAGGTTAATGTGCCCCCCCCCCATTATTATCTCTATGAGAGCCTCATCTGGGATAAGGGTAATGTGCCCCCCCCCATTAATATCTATACGAGGGCCTCATCTGGGATAAGGGTAATGTGCCCCCCCCCATTAATATCTATACAAGAGCCTCATTTAGGATAAGGTTAATGTGGCCCCCCCATTATTATCTCTATGAGAGCCTCATCTGGGATAAGGGTAATGTGCCCCCCCCCCATTAATATCTATACGAGGGCCTCATGTAGGATAAGGGTAATGTGCCCCCCCATTAATATCTATACAAGAGCATCATCTAGGATAAGGTTAATGTGGCCCCCCCATTAACGTCTATACAAGAGCCTCATCTAGGATAAGGGTAATGTGTGCCCCCCCCCATTAATATCTATACGAGAGCCTCATCTGTGATAAGGGTAATGTGCCCCCCCATTAATATCTACACAAGAGCATCATCTAGGATAAGGTTAATGTGGGCCCCCCCCCCATTATTATCACTATGAGAGCCCCATCTGGGATACATTAAGCACTTTCCCGCCTACCTATAGCAGATATACTGCTTCAGGGCAGCAGGGGTGAGCAAAATCACGTATATATACACACGCACGAGCCCTACCTGCGCTGCTATTCACAGCCTGGGCTGTCAATCACCGGGTCCCGGCTGGTGATTACACGCCAGCACCCGGTGATTGAGGAGCATTAGCGATGGAGGGAGAGAACTGTATGTAAACAATACAGATCTCTCTTCTGTCAACTCCTGCACACTGCTTTGCATGGCTTTGCATAGTACAGCCATAGAAAGCAGTGTGCTTACAGTAAAACAGCACACAGTTAACCCTTTGATCGCCCCACATGTTAACCCCTTCCTGCCCAGTGCCATTAGTACAGTGTCAGTGCTTTCTATTAGCATTGATCATTGTATTGGAGTCACTGTCAGTGACACCAAGTCAGTTCCCCCCCCAGTGTCAGAATGCCAGCCGCAGTCCCGCTAAGTTGCTGATCGTCGCCATTACTAGTAAATAAAAAAATTCCAGTATATATACCACCATTGTAAACACTATAACTTTCACATAAAACAATTAATTTACATGTATTGGTATTTTCTTTAGCAAAGACATGTCGCAGAATACATTTTGGCTGAAATTTATGAAGAAATTTGATTTTTAAATTTTTTTACTGGATATGTTTAATAGCAAAAAGTCAAAAATATTGTTTTTTCTCAAAATTGTTGTTTTTTTTTTATAGCTCAAAAAATCAAAAATGCATAGGTGATCAAATACCACCAAAAGAAAGCTCTATTTATGGGTAAAAAAAGGATGCAAATTTCATTTAAATGCAGTGTTGCATGACTGCGCAATTGTCAGCTAAAGTAACGCAGCGCCGTAATGCAAAAAATGGCCTGGTCAGGAAGGGGGGGTCCAATCCTCTTTGTCTATAAACAGAATGAAGCCACCGGGAGCTGTCATTTACCAGCAATTTAAGTGGCATTTTTTTTTCATGTCAGTTTTTCTGTAGCTGATTATATACATCTTGCAGAATGCACCGCTTCACAGGCAAGTCCTACAACACTTCCCGTCCCGGGTGACAACACGATTTCTGCGTGAATATACTACGGTAAGTGAGTGTTGTGGCTCTAGGACAGAAAGGGGGGGATTTATAAAAAAATTTCACCCAGTGAAAGTACATTTGTTCCATGCGAATAGGGCAAAAAACCAAAATAAGAGGCTATTTCCTGTGCTAATTAAATGCTTTTCATTGATTTAAAACTGAAAATACAGCATTGGGCCACTGCATGGTGCTAAGTATCATAGCAACAGTGCCATCTAGTGGCCAAATGCTGTATTTTACATTTACATCAATGCAAAACATTCGAAAAGCACAGGAAATTGTCTAATAACTTTCATTGGGTGAATCGCTATGCATATTTGTTATAAATAAGGCTTTCTTTTCAGCAGGAACGTGGGGGAATGCAGTTTCAGTACATCTAGCACTGAACGTATGCAATGGCAAGGGGAAGTGGGATGTCCTGCAGGGTCTATTGTTGCTAGCTACTTATTTGTATTTTTTTTATTTATTTCAGGTACTTATATAGGGCCATCAATTTACACAGCACTTTACATATATATATATTGTACATTCACATCAGTCCCTAACCCTCCAGGAGTGTACAATCTAAGGTCCCTAACTCACATTCATACATACACATACTAGGGACAATTTAGACAGGATCCAATTAACCTACCAGCATGTCTTTGTTGTGTGGGAGGAAACTGGAGTACCTGGAGGAAACCCATGCAGGCACAGGGAGAACATGCAAACTCCAGGCAGGTGGAGCTGTGGTTGGGATTTGAACCAATGACCCTAGTACTGCCAGATGGAAGTGCTAACCACTAAGCCACTGTGCCGCCTCGGGCTACTTGGAGGTCTATTGTCGCTGGGGATCTATTATTGCTTGTGGGGAGTTCTTGATGCTGGGAGGGATCTATTGTTGAGAGAGTGGTCTAATGTTGCTGGCTACTGAAGGGTCTATTGATGCTGGCTGCTGGGAGATCTATTGCTACTAGTAGGGGTCTATTGTTGATGGTGGGGATCTACTGTTGAGAGAGTGGTCTATTGTTGCTGGCTACTGAAGGGTCTATTGACCCTGGCTGCTGGGAGATCTATTGCTACTAGTAGGGGTCTATTGATGATGGTGGGGATGTATTGTTACTGGGAGGGATGTACTGTTGAGAGAGTGGTCTATTGTTGCTGGCTACTGAAGGGTCTATTGACCCTGGCTGCTGGGAGAACTATTGCTACTAGTAGGGGTCTATTGTTGCTGGTGGGGATGTATTGTTGCTGGGAGGGATCTACTGTTGAGAGAGTGGTCTATTGTTGCTGGTTACTGAAGGGTCTATTGATGCTGGCTGTTGGGAGATCTATTGCTACTAGCAGGGGACTATTGTCGCTGGCGGGGATCTATTGTTGCTCTGAGGGATCTACTGTTGAGAGAGTGGTCTATTGTTGCTGGCTACTGAAGGGTCTATTGATGCTGGCTGCTGGGAGATCTATTGCTAGCAGGGGTCTGTTGTTTCTGGGGTGGATCTATTGTTAATGAGGGTGATATCTTGCTGCGGGGAGGGGGGGCTATTGTTACATAGTTACATAGTTAGTCTGGCTGAAAAAAGACAAAGGTCCATCCAGTTCAACCACAGAAAAAAAAGTTATAATCCTACACCCACAGTTGATCCAGAGGAAGGCAAAAAACCAGCAAAGCATGATCCAATTTGCACCTGCTGGGAAAACAATTCCTTCCTGATCCCCCGAGAGGCAATCAGATATTCCCTGGATCAACTTTACCTATAAATGTTATATCCAGTTATATTCTGTGTATCCAAGAAACAATCCAGGACTTTTTTGAAGCAATCCACTGAGCTGGCCAGAACCAACTCTTGATGGAGGGATCTACTTTTGCTGGCTGCAGGGGATCAGGGTGGTGGTGGAGGTGGGTAGGGGGGTGGAGACAAAGAGTGACTTGGAAGGGGGGAGTATCTGCACCTATTCTCTGATAAAAATAATCCCTGCTTATAAATACACCCCAAAGTGTGCTGCTGGCAGGATCTCCAGGGGAAAATAAAGTCTGAAAAAAGAAAACTAAGGCAGCCACCACATCTAAGCACCAGTAAGCTGCAATACATTACATTTTGTGCTTGGTTTTAGATTTTTGGAGGAAACTCTTGACAAACTACAATGCAATGTCTTTTTTGTCTGGATGAAGAAGGATTGCATACAGTTTTGGCCCTCATGGAAGTTACCAGCATACATTGACTATAACATACTGGAAGCGGCTTACCGGAAAGAAGGCTTGACGCTCCTTATATCTCACGTCTTCCAGACCTCAGAGAAACAGAATAAAGGGGAAAAAGCAAGAATCGAGTTATTGTATGGTGAGTCATTAGGATTAATGGCACAACAGCTGGCTAATAAAGGCAACACAAAGTTTAAAGACCCCTTCAATTTTCTGGAATGCATTTTAATGATTTCGTAGTTTAAATGTTACAGTAGCTGGGCCGGTCGGGCTGGAAACTGCATTGTTCGTATGTTTCGTCAGGTTTTATGGGACCATTATGCTCAGAGAGGCAAAGGCAAACTATCGATTTTGATGTAAGTCGGAGGGAAATGGGAAATCAGATAGACACATCACCCCTTTATTCCAGAACAGTGATTGGCAATGGTAGTTAATTTTAAGGGTTGCAGGACTCATTCATGAAAGGATGGAAGAGATGAATTTAAAAGCCTTCACTAATTGTAACACTTGTGTAAAACTTAACAACCATTCTGTCTGAAATCATAAATACGTAATGCTAGATATACCTAGGAGGCGGATGAATGCAGATTATTAAAGATGAGTTCCGGGGAAATTTCCCCCCTGGACTCCCCCTGCACCTCAAGGGTTAAATGCCTTGGGTACCATTAAAAAGCAATTGTTTTTACACACTTTACTTACAAAGAGATCAATTTCTATAGATAATCTCAGTCTGTGTATTAAAGTAAACTCTCACATTGTAAAAAAAACCCATTCAGTTTAAAATAGAAATGCAAGGCAAAACATTTGACTGTATATATATATATATATATATCAACTCATGGGGCCCCCGGGCAATAGGGGATCATGGGGCCCCTGGGTCCTTGCCCAAACTCAAAAAAGCCTATGAAAAAGGTACCAGGGGCATCTCATGGGGCCCCCTACTGACCCCGGGCCCTCGGGCAGTGCCCGAGTTTCCAAATGGTCAGTCCGCCCCTGATATATATATATATATATATATATATATATATAAATACACTGCTCAAGAAAAGTAACGGAACACTTTTTAATCAGAGTATAGCGTCAAGTCAATGAAACTCCTGGGATATTGATCTGGTCAGGTAAGTAGCAGAGGGGGTTGTTTATCAGTTTCAGCTGCTTTGGTGTTAATGAAATTAACAGCAGGTTCACTAGATGGGCAGCAATGAGACAACCCCTAAAACAGGACTGCATTTACAGGAATGGATGACATTTTTCCCTACTCATCTTTTCTGACTGTTTTTCAATAGTTTTGCATTAGGCTATGGTCAGTGTCACTACTGGTAGCATGAGGCAATACCTGGACCCTACAGAGGTTGCACAGGCAGTCCAACTCCTCCAGGATGGCACATCAATACGTACCATTGCCAGAAGGTTTGCTGTGTCTCCCAGCACAGTCTCAAGAGCATGGAGGAGATTCCAGGAGACAGGAAGTTACTCTAGGAGAGCTGGACAGGGCCATAGAAGGTCCTTAACCCATCAGCAGGACCGGTATCTGCTCCTGTGTGCAAGGAGGAACAGGATGAGCACTGCCAGAGCCCTACAACATGACCTCCAGCAGGCCACTGGTGTGAATGTCTCTGACCAAACAATCAGAAACAGACTTCACGAGGGTGGCCTGAGGGCCCGAAATCCCCTAGTGGGCCCTGTGCTCACTGCCTGGCACCATAGAGCTTGATTGACATTTGCCATTGAACACCAGAATTGGCAGGTCCACCACTGGCGCCCTGTGCATTTCACAGATGAGAGCAGGTTCCCCCTGAACACATGTGACAGACGTGAAAGGGTCTGGAGAAGCCGTGGAGAACGTTCTGCTGCCTGTAACATGGTTCAGCATGACCGTTTTGGTGATGGGTCAGTGATGGTCTGGGGAGGCATATCCATGGAGGGGCACACAGACCTCTACAGGCTAGACAATGGCACCCTGACTGCCATTAGGTATCTGGATGAAATCCTTGGACCCATTGTCAGACCCTACACTGGTGCAGTGGGTTCTGGGTTCCTCTTCGTGCACGACAATGCCTGGCCTCATATGGTGAGAGTATGCAGGCAGTTCCTGGAGGATGAAGGAATTGATGCCATTGAATGGCCCCCACGCTCGTCTGACCTAAATCCAATAGAACAACTCTGGGATATCATGTTTCAGTCCATCCGACGCCTCCAGGCTGTACCTCAGACTGTCCAGGAGATCAGTGATGCCCTGGTCCAGATCTGGGAGGAAATCCCCCAGGACACCATCTGTCATCTCATTAGGAGCATTCCAGACGTTGTCAGACATGCATACAAGGACATGGGGGTCATACAAACTACTGAGGACCATTCTGAGTTGCTGCAATGAGATTTCAGCAAAATGGACTCGCCTGCTCCATCATTTTTTAATTTTGATTTTCAGGGTGTCTTTGAATTCAGTCCTCTTTAGGTCGATCATTTTCATTTTCATTAAACGATGGGGCATATTAACGTTCCTAACACATTACCAAGTCCATATCAGTATAGATATCCAGCATCATATGTTTCCCCATTGAGATCTGATGGGTTTTCTAAGTGTTCCTTTAATTTTTTGGAGCAGTGTATATGATATAGACTTTTTTTCCTTTTTTTTTTAATAAGTGATCAAATAATCTCTGAATAAGGAGCTTGGAGAGGCGGGAGTGGAGAAACAGCATTACACTGATCTTCCAGGAATGGCTATGCAGGGGGTGGGGCATGTCAGCACAAGTCTGATTACTGGAGGACAGGCAAGTGTTGGAAAACTGACCACAACGAGATGGATGTGCTTTCATGCCTAGTGTGGTCAGTTTGGAATAGAAAAGCAGAGGGACTGGCAGGATCATCAGGTATTCACACAAAGGAAGTAATACAAAGAGAACGGGATACTTTTTAACACAAGTACATGGTACAGCGGGCACATATGAGGAATATGAAATGTTGGGGTAACATACTCTTCTATGTTTTAGCCACTAGCTGTCCATGGCAATTTTTTTATTTTTCACATGTTAAAAATCAGCATTATTTAGAAACCCCAAAACATTATAGATTTTCTGAAAGGTCATTTTATGTACCACAATATTTGTGCAGCTGTTTATCAAATGCAAATTAAAAAGAAAAAAAAGAAAATACTAAAATTCATTTTATTGCACACAAACACTTTGTCATTACTTATGATAACACCTATGAATCATGTAATACATCATTTTTTAGGATCTATTTGTAAAGACAAAAATACAACCAACAAAATATTTTTTTTTCACTTGAAGGGTCACTATAATTTTTTCTCCAACAAAACATATTGTTTTGCTCTTAAGGGGAATACTAATACTGTGTTGTGTTCAGGAAGCTATGTACAGCACCCTGTGCCTCCCACCAGCCATGATCTGCCTGCATTGCATAAAGAAGCACATAGACCCAGTGATGAGGTCACTGAGTCTAAAATATGGTTTGCAATAAAAAATGGAATGTTTTATTTAAAAAAATTAATTAACACGTTGAGAAGAAAGGAACCAAAGAAGGAAAAATATAAGCAGATGAAACTTCAGCGCTACCCTTATGCTGACATCTATCCTTCAGTTATTTATATTGTATATAATATATATGGCTGTCCAGGGCTTTTTTCTCAAAAAATAAGTGCAGGAACTCCCCCCTTCTTCTTGTCTCCGCCCTCTTACTCATCTCCCAGTACCTCTCCTTTTAGAGAATACAGAGTCAAGTACAGGAGCGGACTGACAACTCATGGGGCCCCTGGGCAATAGGGGATCATGGGGCCCCTGTGTCCTTGCCCAAACTCAAAAAAGCCTATGAAAAAGGTACCAGGGGCATCTCATGGGGCCCCTTACTGACCCCGGGCCCTCGGGCACTGCCCGAGTTTCCAAATGGTCAGTCCGCCCCTGGTCAAGTATAATTTTTGTGGTGCTGAATAATTTGTATGAAATTTGTCAAGGATAACAAGAAAAGCAGAAAAATAGATCCTCCACAGCCAGCAACAATAGACCCCCCCAGCAACAATAGATCCCCCAGCAACAATTGACCCTCAAAACAAAATACCACCCAAGCAACAATAGACCCCAGCAGCTACAACAGAGCTTCCAGCAGGCAGCATCAATAGACTCTCCAGCAGCCAGCAACAATAGACCCCTCCCTTTTTTATGGTTGAACTGGATGGACTTTTGTCTTTTTTCAGCCAGACTAACTATGTAACAATGTAACAGTAGAGACCTTCCAGCAAAAATTAAACCCTATCAAAAATAGACCCCCACCACCAACAGTAGATCCCTCCCTCAACAGTAGATTCCTTCCAGCAACAATTGACCCCCATCAACAATAAACCCCCACCAGCAACAATAGACCTCATTTTGTGACAATAGATCCTCACACCCCAGCACCATTTGCCATTACATACATTCAGTGCTGGTGGTACCGGAACTGCATTCCCCCACGTTTCTGCTGAAAAAAAGCCCTGGTATATAATATATATGATGTGTGGCCAGGGCTTTTTTTGAAAAAATAGGTGCAGGAACTCCCCACTTCAAGTCTCTGCCCACCTATTCACCTCCCGGTACCGCTCCTTTTAGAGAATAAAGAGCCAAGTATAATTTTGTGGTGCTAAATAATTTGTACGGAATTCGTTAAGGATAACAAGAAAAGCAGAAAAATAGATCCCAGCAGCCAGCAACAATAGACCCCTTCCCAGCAACAGCAACAATAGATTCCTCCAGCAACAATGGACCCCCAAAACAAAATACCACCCAAACAACAATAGACCCCCAGCAGCTACAACAGATCTTCCAGCAGCCAGCAATAGAGCACTCCCTCAACAGCAGATCCAGCAACAACTGATCCCCATCAGCAATAGATCCCCCACCAGCAACAATAGACCACCAGTCAAAAACAGATCCCCTTCAGTGTCAATAGATTCCCCAGCAGCCAGCAACGATCAACAATAGAGCACTCCCTCAACAGCAGATCCAGCAACAACTGATCCCCATCAACAATAGATCCCCACCAGCAACAATAGACCACCAGTCAAAAACAGATCCCCTTCAGTGTCAATAGATTCCCCAGCAGCCAGCAACGATCAACAATAGAGCACTCCCTCAACAGCAGATCCAGCAACAACTGATCCCCATCAACAATAGATCCCCACCAGCAACAATAGACCACCAGTCAAAAACAGATCCCCTTCAGTGTCAATAGATTCCCCAGCAGCCAGCAACAACAGATCCAGCACCTCTTGCCATTACATACATTCAGTGCTGGAGGTGCCCCCGCGTTCCCGCAGAAAAAAAGTGTGTGTGGCACTACATTTTGGTGGATATATTTTGTATTTGAGGTATTTTTT
The DNA here is from genome assembly GCF_062004578.1 of Staurois parvus. Taxonomy (NCBI): domain Eukaryota; kingdom Metazoa; phylum Chordata; class Amphibia; order Anura; family Ranidae; genus Staurois; species Staurois parvus. The sequence goes on from NW_028317983.1 coordinate 2,626,648, forward strand.
TTTGCCTTCCTCTGGATCAACTGCGGGTGTAGGATTATAACTTTTTTTTTTTCTATGGTTGAACTGGATGGACTTTTGTCTTTTTTCAGCCAGACTAACTATGTAACTATGTATTGGTGGTTTTTCAAAAATGATGGCAGCAAGACTGGGGATTTGGTAAGTCTTTGAACATTTTGGTACTTCCCGTCAGAAGATGGGAAGTTGTGAATTACCGCTGTCAAAAAATGGGTGCCGATGCAATGACAAGGCTAATGTCGAAAATGTTTCTACATAATGACTACAAGCACATGTAAGCGGTAGGCAGCGTGGCACAGCGCGCCTCTACTGACAGATGACTAAATATTGATGAACTGCAACAGTCCCCGCACTATACCAGCCCTGGAATCGTCCGCCAGGGAAATGCGCAGTATTCCAAGCTTCGCAGCTTCTTGTTTTAGAGAGAAAACCGCTCAGGAGACAGTTGTCGCTGTCCGTCAAGCAGAAGAACAAGCTGCGTTCTCTCTCCAAGAAACAGATCTCCACTTTAAAGCTTTGTGTGAGATACAAAGGTCCCAGTGTGTGTCCTCCTGACAGAAATGACATGTTTCACATGCTGGGCGCTGGAGGGAATATTACGTTTCAGCCCCATCATAAATATAAGCGCAGAACCTTATCCACAGTAAACCCACAAAAGCTCAATTAAATCACGATTATTTATTGCTCTTCAGAAATGTTTGTTCTGAATTTTACACTCTTTTTGTTCCCTGAAGCTCTGTGAAAGGAAATTTCCGGATACCAGAAAAGGGGGGAAGGGGGGGGGGGTGCTACTGGGTTTTTGTTATTTAAGATTTGATTGTCAGTGGATGTTTGTAGCCAATATTATTCAAGAGAAACTATAGCCTCCAAAAGTTTTTAAATATTCTATTAGTAGAAGAGTGTTGGACCATAGATATTTAGCCTTTGGTGCCCAAAACGAAGCCTCCTGTTCTAGGATCACTTCTTTTACATATTAAGTTGGGTTGTTAACAGGGGCAGTCTGACAACTTATGGGGCCCCCGGGCAATAGGGGATCATGGGGCCCCTGTGTCCTTGCCCAAACTCAAAAAAGCCTATGAAAAAGGTATCAGGGGCATCTCATGGGGCCCCCTACTGACCCCAGGCCCTCGGGCAGTGCCCAAGTTTCCAAATGGTCAGTCCGCCCCTTGTTGTTAAGTAAAAAGTAGTAAATGAATACTGCAGAAAACAATGTGGGCGGGCGTGATCAGGGGCGGACTGACAACTCATGGGGCCCCCGGGCAATAGGGGAACATGGGGCCCCTGTGTCCCTGCCCAAACTCAAAAAAGCCTATGAAAAAGGTACCAGGGGCATCTCATGGGGCCCCCTACTGACCCCGGGCCCTCGGGCAGTGCCCGAGTTTCCAAATGGTCAGTCCGCCCCTGGGCTTGATCCTTCATGAATGACATTGATCTGCATCGCTTGATGATGTGGTTGATGATGGATGTACAAAATAGGATTTTTTTTCTGGGGGGGGGTGACAGATTGTGTTTATTAAAGAACTTGTTGAAAAGTATCTTGTCATTATTTACTGTTCATATTTATTTTGAGTAGGGTTAACCCTTAGTCATTCACGTTGGGGGTGGACTCCTTATCTTACAGGGGGCTTCCAGATTCCAATAAGCCCCCTGCCCAAAGATCCCACAACCACCGGCCTAAAGTTGTGGGAAAGATGCCTTTGTCCTCATCAACATGAGAAGGTGTTTTGTAGATAACTCTACAAAAAAAACACTTCATGCTCATGTACAGATGAAAATATATAGTTTAGATTGGGGTAGAGAATTCCATAGGATGGGAGAAGCTCGGGAGAAGTCCTGGAGGTGAGCATGGGAGGAGGTGACACGAGAACTAGAGAGCAGAAGGTCTTGGGAGGATCGAAGAGAGCAGTTTGGTTGATACTTTGAGACCAGGTTGGTGATATAGCTGGGGGCAGAGTTGTGGATGGCTTTGTAAGTTGTTAGTATTTTGAATTTTATTAGTTGAGATAATCAATATGTTTTTCAATCCAAAAGTTGCTCCACATCTTTGCAGGCATGGTGTGTTGATTCAGGAGCTACGAGTCACATGACAAATGACAGAAATTTCTTTATTCACCTTGACCAAAGTAAAGGAGAAAAAAATCACCACAGCTAATTGGCAAATAATGGAATCAGAAGGAATAGGAGATGGTTTTCTTTACTGTCCTATTTCCCATAGTGTCACCAGAAAGATACCTGTGAAAAATGTCCTGTATGTCCCTGCTCTTGAAACTAATCTTTTGCCAGTGAAGAAGCCCACAAAACAAGGCATCTTCCAAGGTGACAAATATCACAAAAGGGGATATTTTACTTGCAAAGGCTAAAATTACAGACAATATATAAATGTGATAGACCTGCGCTCCTAACTAAAACCTTATCAGCTAATCACAGAGGTAAAGCTGCCAACACTCAGTCATATACCTATAGACAAGTAAAAAATAAAACAAAAAGTAATGTGGCGCTACTATCATATAAATCCTTCACATATTGACACACTGAATTTGCATAAATATAAGTGAAATAGTGCAAATGAGTGAACAAAGATTTATGCTGAGTCCCCTTTTTGGACTTTTTATGTTGTCTGTTGATCACTATTAGATCCATTTGGATCATTTGGGGCACTATCATCCTAAGCTTGGTCCTTAATTGGACCTGTTGGTTGGCACTTGTTACATGTGTTATTGTGTGAGGTAACTTTACACTGTTGTCCATCACGGTTTATGTATTGTTGATTTGGTCTTTGTTCACTCATTTGCACTATTTCACTTATATTTATGCAAATTCAGTGTGTCAATATGTGAAGGATTTATATGGTAGTAGCGCCACATTACTTTTTGTTTTAAAATTACAGACAAACTGTATCAGCAGAGGTGGTAGGGCTGTAGTGCTATATACAGAATTTCTAACAGAACTATATTGCTCCCAGGTAACATTGTGAGAAGGCTGGTTAATATTTGCATGCAAGAGTATAATTTGGGGCATTTAGCAGCTCAGGTAAGTGCAGGGGCGGATTGACAACTCATGGGGCCCCTGGGCAATAGGGGATCATGGGGCCCCTGTGTCCTTAACCACACTCAAAAAAAGCCTATAAAAAGGTACCAGGCGCATTTCATGGGGCCCCCTACTGACCCCGGGCCCTCGGGCAGTGCCCGAATTCTCGAATGGTCAGTCCGCCCCTGGGTAAGTGGACTGCAGACACAGCAACCTGTCTGTGCATCTGTTAGCTGTGAAATTTCTGCCACTTTGTTCAATTCTGGTTAATTTTCTACCAGGTCAACCATATAGATAACTCATAAAGAGCTGATGAAGAGATAAGGCCCACAATGCTGCATCTTTATGTAATTATTCAGCCTGTGAAAGTCACTGAGTCAGAAAGAAAAACCTTATAAGAGAATTATAGGGCGATGTTTTATCCTTATCCATTGCAAGAAGTACAATGTCACTGCCAAACTGAGAGATTAGCATTATTTCTAGACTACATTTGCAAGAGAGGAGGTGGAATTTCATTTCCAGTAATGCTGGATTTATAACACATTAACCCTCCATGGTGTCTTTGTTTCATTTATCTTATCTGCAGGAATGTTGTCCCAATAGATTTCTGTTGCAATTTTTTGTTCTGTAGCAGGGAGTCCAAGGCTGTTCTCCAACATTCAAGCATACATACGCTGATGTCCCGTACACACGTTCAGAAAATGAAAGACATAAATCGGTTTTCAAAGGGATCCTACAATAATCTGATCGTTAGTACACAAAGGAAAAAGCATGTAAATTGTACAATAACAGTTCGATCAGTACAGTACACATCTGAATAAAATCAAGAACCTAAGGCCACTCATGCTCAGAAACGAAAGAATACATTACAATACATTACATCACTTCTGAAGTCGTATTCCGCCGTACAAGAATTTTTGTAACTTTAGTAAGCTCTTCATTTTTTGATGTGAGACTGGCATGCAACAAAAAAAAGGACGATAAGTCGTCCAATTATCTGATTGAGTGTACTAGATGCAGGGGCGGACTGACAACTCATGAGGCCCCCGGGCAATAGGGGATCATGGGGCCCCTGTGTCCTTGCCCAAACTGAAAAAAGCCTATGAAAAAGGTACCAGGGGCATCTCATGGGGCCCCCTACTGACCCCGGGCCCTCGGACAGTGCCTGAGTTTCCAAATGGTCAGTCCGCCCCTGACTAGGCGTAACAGTTATCCCTCCTCTACTTAAACACTGAGAAGTGTATCTAGAAAAAGTTTTTTTGTGCTTTTTATGTAACCGCATGTACATTTGTTCTGTGTGAATGGGGCAAACTTGCTTTTTTTCAATCCAGGTCAAATGTTATTCATTCAGAAAAAGTGGTATGGGAAAATACCACATTATGGCCACTAGATAGAGTGAATGATGACAGTATATAAACATTTATTTTGTATAATCATTGGCTACTGTGGTGTTTAAAGCCCAACTCTTATAAACTTAAAAATGATTCTTGGTTACTGCATGTGCTTTAATGTGCGTTTTGTCTCACACATTAATTGCATATATATATATATACATATCTATATCTCTCTGTATTTATATTTATTTATTTATAAATAAATATAATTATTTATAAATATGATACATAGTAGGAAAATCTGTGCCTGACCCTCCTAAATAAGCACCCACCACGCTATACCAGCACTCACCTCGTTGTGCACCCCCATATCCCTTAATGCCCTGGTTGTGCCCCCCAGTTCCACAGAACCCCACCCACCATGCAGCCCCAATCCCTCTATCTTATTGTGTACCCCAGTTCTATATAACCCCCCCTTCTCTCCCAGGTTTACAAAGACCGATCTCCCATTTCTAATCACCCCAAATTCTTATCAACTTTACACTCTTATGAATTATGCACCCCGGGTAACCACCACTGGCAACGTGACATTCCCTGCACCTACCCAGAATGCCTTGATTTTAACTGAGATATACCTTTAGTTCCCACCGGTGCGAATTGTCATGCGATTTGATAGTTTCAAAATGCATGACAAGTCGCACCTTGTTGTCCGCAATGGAAGAGGTCAAATCAGTGCAACTCCAACAGAGTCGCACCAATTTTTAAAGTAGTTCATACACTAATTTTGTAAGTTAAGGTTCGACTTGAATAGATATCTGGGCATGAGGTCGCACAGATGCCTTCCAAATTGAACCCGAAGTTGCACTGACATCCGACTTAGTTGCACAATTTCAAAGCTGGATTCAGTGTGACTGAAGATTTAGGATACTTTCACACTGATCAGTTTTTGAAGCGCTTTTGAGTTAAAAAAGAGCACCTGAAAAGCTCCAGAAAAATGCTTCTCTATGTATGTCTATGTATGTTTTCACACTGGGGTGTTGTGCTTCTGTTGCAATGTTTGTTCAGTAAAAAAAAACGCCCCAAAAGCGCCTCTTTCCATTGAAATCAATGGAGAAAACCTGAAAAAAAACCCACCTAAACATGCCTCAAAAACACCTCTGAAAAGCATTTTTGGTGCAGTTTTTAAGTCACGCGTCCTTTAACCTCCTTAGCGGTATGATTCTTTCCGATTTTTTGTGCTGAAAGCGGTACCATTTTTTTGCATGGAAATATGTAGTTTTTTATTGTAGGCTGTAATTTTTAGGAATAACTCACTGAAATCTGTCTGAACAAGAGTCTATTAAACATTCCGGATATGATAAATCTGGAAACACGAAATCATAAATTATAATTTAATAAATAATCATAAAAAATAATAATATAATAATAATAAATTTAATTCAATAATATAATCAAACCAACAACACTGAAATTTGAAATACGAAGGACAAGGTAAGTGCTGCAGGGACACCCTGAGCAACGCCGCATGGTAAGCCCGAGTGTAGCTCGGGGTTACCGCTTTTGGTATAGAAATTTTACCCCGAGCTACACTCGGGAATACCGCTAAGGAGGTTAAAAAATACTCAGAAAGAGTGGCAAAAGTGCAGTAAAACACCTATGCGTTTTTTCTGTGTTTTTGCGGCGGATCAGTGTGAAAGTAACCTTAATCATTGTTGTTACTATATACAGTATGTGGAACACTTTCCTTGTCAAAGCTTCTATTCCTGTCTTTCACGTAAATATTTATAGAAGATTAAAGGACGCCAAGGCCTGCGATAGGCCACCTATTTTATTGTTTATTGGAAGATTTCAGGGAATTAACATACATATATTAAATGTTGATGTTTATTTAAGATGAAGTCCACAAATGTCAGCCCCAGCCTTCCACATACCTAATCTTGTTATATCTGTGACGCGGCTCAGCTGGAACAATCATGCAGGAAAATCATAAATGTCAGTGTCTGCGAACCACCGATGGGTCATAAAAGTGATGAAGTCGAGAAAACTTTTTGGATCTATTTTTAGCCGGTACTGTATGTTGCAAATATTCCCAATGTAATAATAATAATGGCAAAGTGCCTATTTATTTAAAAAAAAAGGGTTATACACTTTTTTAGACATCTTGCAGCCCTAGGCACATCTTTTTTCAAGTTCCATCCCATGTGTCATGTAATTATGTTGGTTATAGCTATAAGAGCTTATTCAGATGTGCAGGGAAATCTATTTAATGAATGTAGCAATAGAGTAAGCATATCAAACAAATCAAAATACTGCGGCAAAAACTTTTGATATGAGGCAGCATTTGTCAATTTTTTTTCATTTGCGTCACCCTTTAAAAGTATGCAAAATTTCAAAGCTTCTCAGTCAAAAATGTGAAAAACAAAAATGTTACTTATCACCTCTACTACCACCTCTATGCCGACGACACGCAAATCTATCTCTCGACCCCTCGCCTCACCCCTTCAGTCTCCGCCCGTATCACTAGCTTACTGAACGACATATCAGATTGGATGTCGCTCCACTTCCTTAAACTGAACCTCTCCAAAACCCAGCTCCTACTAGTTTTCCCCCCAGCCTGCGCACCCCCCCCCCCCCACTGACTTCTCCATCACGTCCAACAATGCCACCATCAGGCTCACCCCGCAAGCCAGAGTACTTGGTGTCATTCTAGACTCCAATTTATCCTTCCAGCCCCAAGTCCAATCGCTAACAAACTCATGGAGACTCCACCTCCGCAACATCGCCAAAATACGCCCATTCCTAACCCCAGAAACCACTAAGCAACTCATCCACTCCCTCATCCTATCACGACTCGATTACTGCAACTCCCTCCTCACCGGCCTGCCTCGCCACAGGCTATCCCCGCTTCAGTCGATCCTGAATACGGCGGCCAGACTCATCCACCTTACCAAACGCTCTGTTTCCGCCACCCCCCTCTGCCAATCCCTCCACTGGCTTCCGATTGCCCAACAGATCAAATTCAAAATGCTAAAACTGACGTTCAAATCTGTCCATAATTCTGTCCCAAACTACATCACCGACCTAATATCCAAATACCACCCAAAACACACTCTCCGCTCCTCACAAGACCTCCTTCTCTCTAGTTCCCTGGTCTCCTCCTCCCATGCCCGCCTCCAGGACTTCTCCAGGGCATCACCCATCCTCTGGAACTGCCTACCCCAATCCATCAGACTATCACCTACTCTCCTCTCCTTTAGGCGCACCCTGAAAACCCACGACTTCAGGGAAGCCTACCCCGCCCTCTGCTAATTGGCGATCTCCTCCACTCTTCCTACCACTCCATCCCCCACAGCTTTTCCTCCTGTACCACTATCCCCTCCCTCCTAGATTGTAAGCTCCAAGGAGCAGGGCCTTCTAACCCCTCGTGTATCGCACTATATTGTTATTGTACTGTCTCATGTATTGCCTCCCATTGTAATGTACAGCACTGAGCGAACACTTGGCGCTATATAAATACTGTATAATAATAAAATATTAATAATGGGAGACCTGAGCCTGGAACAATGCACACAACTGACTTTGTAACCCAGAAAAGGCCCCATCAAATCATAGGTTCACCAATCACATCAGAGATCCCCCATAACATCAGAGGTCCTTCCTTAACGTCAATCACATTCAAGGTCTTCCGTTACATCTGTCTGCCAAAATGTGTCACTCCATTTTCTGACCCTCTTGTAGGTGCAGCAAAAAGATAACATCACTGGGGCAACTTTACATTGTTCGAAGAAGTTCATTTTATTTCCAAGCAGCGAAAATTATGTCCTGTTCATTGGCCAGAAAACACGATTTCCACTCTTCTACTCTGTTGTTCCCAAGAGGACGCCGTTTTTCTGTCTGGATAAAGGTTATGGCACAGCTGAGTTGGAGGAAAGGCTTATATCCAAACCTTTGTTGCAATACTCTAGATATGGAAACCATATGTTACTGCCTAATTTAATGGCCACACATCCAGTGTTAAAGGTACACTCCATTAAATCTGAAAATGTTAGCATACAGGTCACACAGCATCCGTGATCACAGTGTTTGTTCTTTAGCATGGAACACCGGGGTCATGTCGATATATAAACTTAGTTTTCTGGAGTTATATACAGCTCATGTTAAAGCAGAACTTTGGACAGATAAAGAGAAAAAAACTTGTAGAATTCACACCCAAAGAACCACTGTGTTGATTAGGTTCTTCTGTCCTGCTTTAACAATGACCCATCCAAAACATAGCCAAGACTCACTGACAAACTGTGTGGATTTCAATGGGTTTTAATAAAATGCAAAAAATAGCCCAGGAGGTATTGGTCAAAGCAACCACAGTAGTAACACACCCCAATAATAGGAGCAGTAAATGCAAAGGCAGTGTAACATCCATGTAGAGAGACTATAAATGTACACAAATACAATATGGACAATCAAAGTTGCCAAAAAGCGTAACTAAGAGATACCAAGGTCCCTGGTTACCCTACTGGCAAGAAGTATCAAATTTAGTCCTGCCACTGTTGGGGCCCCCAATCTTTGGGGTGGAGTTCTCTTTAACAGACTTTTTCGCAATCCTAAACATACCCTGGATTGCTTCCAATGAAATGGTTCAAGGTAATCCTAAAGGGCAGCATTATCCCACAGAAAGGGCAAACAGGGCAAGTCAGTAGTCAAGAGGTCTTTCACCACGCTAATCGATCTCTGGGTCGTGGGCAGTTCCAGGAAGGCCAGCAAAAAGTCCCCTGTTCGAGCCTGCAGCAATTCAAGGTGTTTTTTTCTTGAGGGCCAGTTACAGTCACCAACTCTAACTGAAACAAAGCCAAGTCTGTTCCCTTGAATTGCAGCCACCAAACCTCACTGGATCAGCCATAGTCTCTCACCAGATCCAACACTTAGCATACAGGTCACCCAGCACAGGCCACAACAACAGCAACAGGTCTGCATGCAAGCTCTCAGCTCACCATAGCACAGTCCAGCTTTTGCAATGGCAGCACTGGAGCCCTGGTACACAGGTTCCCAGCATTCCTCTCCAGTCTCCAAGGCCTCCTGAGACATGTAGACCCTTTCTCCTACAGGGGCCAGGGCTGTAATACTTTAGGGATCTACATCCCCCATCAGTTTCTGTGCATGTAGTCCTCAGTCTCTCCCCGGTGGACCGGGTTACTAGAAACAACAGCAGTTAATCATCACTCTCTCCTTTCTTGAAACCACAGTGCACAATTGTGGTAGGGGAGAGAACATTTCAGGAAAGTGGGTTGCCTCCTAATAAGCCCAGACTCAGGCCCTTAAAGTGAAAGTGGCTGGGCTTCACCCTCTTTACTATAGACACGCACTTGAACAGTTTCAGTGCAGTTATTATAGCACTTGATAACAAGATCTCCTATTAGTATTGTAAAAGAGAAAACCTAGAAAGTAAGAGCAAGAGCTAGATTTGCACTCCCTCTCATGTCCTGGGCCATTGAAGAGCCGAGAAACTATTGCTGACTCTCTGAGGGAGCTGCTTAAGCGATGCATTACTGAGAACTCAATGCACCTCTGGCATTGTATTGAAAGTGTATTGTTCTGTCCAGGGGCGGACTGACAACTCATGGGGCCCCCAGGCAATAGGGGATCATGGGGCCCCTGTGTCCTTGCCCACACCCAAAAAAGCCTATGAAAAAGCCAATGAATAATACCATCTCATGGGGCCCCCTACTGACCCCAGGCCCTCGGGCAGTGCCAGAGTGCTTGAATGGTCAGTACGCCCCTGGTTCTGTCTCTCCAATCTAAGCATTGAAAGTGTGATCTCTGTAACTTACAGTTTTGATTAGATAATCTTACAACAATGAACATCTGATAGGTCAAAAGATCATAATGTGACCTGCTTCATGACATGAGGCTAGAAGCTGCAATGCATTTCTGGGAAAAAGGGTGGGCTATCTATACAGCATTAACTAAACCAGAGGAAAGGGAGGAGCAGAAACAAAATATAGAGAACACTTAAAGGCATATGACAGTCATGTGAAACATGACATGTATACAGAGGCGGACTGACCATTTGGACACTCGGGCACTGCCCAAGGGCTCGGAGTCAGTAGGGGGCCCCATAAGATGCCTCTGGTACCTCTTTCATAGGCTTTTTTTTGGTTGGGGCAAGGACACTGGGGCCCCATGATCCCCTATTGCCCAGGGGCCCCATGAGTTGTCAGTCTGCCCCTGCAAGTATACATAGCCAAAACTTTTTTTTTAGACTTGGAAAGGCTGGGGGAGGTTTAAAAAGGGTTGTCATGCTTTTAGGGTTGCTGCTTTTGTCCCCACTGGGTAGTTTCACCTCTCTATTTTTTCTGGTGATCAGACAGTGAGGGTAAATCCAAAACTTTACAATTGTCACTAGAACAAGACGGTAGCGGAAATCTCCCAATGGGGACACTTGTTCTGGTGACAACAGTCTAAGAAAGGAATTCCCATCTTTGTAGAAATTTGTTCTCACATCCTGTTTCATCTCCAGGACAGGTGAAGTGATGTCTCTTCAATTGGACACAGCCAGCAAAATTAACTGATGGGGATTTTTCTATAGTGGCTATACACACACTTTAGGAATGTGCATACACCTCTTTCCCTGTCTGCGTAATTCTTTCCTTGCATGGTATCCAGTAGAAACCAATAAAGAGTTGCAAACTACCAAGTGTTTATGGGTCATGCAACTTCCTGTAAAGGGTAAGGTTGTCATTGTGCAGATATTCATTATAATTTTTATTTTTCCTTTACAACTCATTTTACAGTGTAGGTTTTCAGAAAAAATAAAAAGGTGAACTAACACTGTACACCCTCTCCACCACTGATAGTTGAACACCCATGGAGATAAGTATAAGTATGTGTTACTTTACTTTATATTTTTTTGGAAATAATACTTAAAAAAACTCCAGGGATTTGGGGCACTTTTTAAGAAGTGCTGGCTGGTGTCGACAGGGTTTATGTCAATGATACCAATTTGAGACTGAAATCATTTAGAGTTCATGGACTGGTGCATTGGACCTGTGGTTGACCTGCTTCACCTGAGTTTTTCATTCCCATAGACTTGTATAAGAATGCAAAACCAACTTGAAGCACAAAACAAAAAGAAAAAAAAGAAAGAAAGTCAATACAAGCCCTGATTCATACCTTTCTTTATTATCCTTTACAAAATCATCTAGGAAATTGTAACACTTTTTTATTATCCTGAAATCTGCAATTGGTCGGATCTCATAAATAGCCCATGAACCAATGCACATCTTGACTTTACACCTAGTGAAGATTTTGCCGCTCTTTCCAATCTTGCCAAGTCAGTAATGGCTGAAATGTGGGGATTTATCTCCTTGGCTGGTCTGATTCCATTAAGCAAATGAGCAAATACAGCTACTATAGGGCGAGACACTTATTTCTAAAATAATAGAGTCTCCGAATAGAAAATGACTTGGCCGCTTTGCTCCCAGTGAAATGACATTGCTCAACTTAAAGATAATGGATGAATCACTTAAAGCAAGTCTAAAAAATTATTTCCTTTTTTTTTTTGCCTGAACCATAGACCAAGCAAGCTTTAAAGTGGACCTCACCTCAAATGTGAAGGTAAAGTTATGACAGCAGCGAAAAAGAGTAATGGAAGAGCTCTTTTCCTAGAGAAAATGCTGGCCCAGGCTCCCTCCTGGGCTGATATGAGGACCAATAACCTAGGCGTTTGGTCATATGATCTGTGTCTGCTCAGCTAGTCTGAATTTTGAACTGCCACCTCCAGCAAAATCAAATGCCTAGACTTCAGTTCACATATCCAGCAATAAGGCTGGAGCAGCTTTTTCACCGGGAAATGTATTTTAGCCCTTTGGTATGTATCCATGCTAACAAGCATGCCAAAGTTGATGGCCAAGGAAAAACAAAATAAATACATTTTGGTCACATGACAGGTCGGATTCCAGGTCTTCTTTCTTCTGCTCCAAAGCAAGGCAGGGTCCATTCTGCAGTAGCCAGTGACTCTTGGAAGGGCATATCACAGGTTCCTGTAGCTTTCAGCAGTGACATTACTTGGGGGATGGACAAAGGACAGTTGACCAGACATTTGAAGTTAATGGAGAGTAGTTTCAGACCACCGTCCTTCACATGTACAAGCTGATTGTGCAAAACGTTTATGGTTTCTTCATTATTAAAAAAATATTTTATTCAGAGCTCCCAGTGCTGAGAGCAATGCAGAACCCTAATGGTCCCTCACACTAACTCTTCTTGAACACTTAGCCAGGGGTGTATTTACCACAAGGCAAACAAGGCACTTGCCTAGGGAGGCATTTTTCAGGGGGGGCAGCACCTCCCCTTAGAAGAAGGGATGAAAGAAGGGACATGTGCACCATGGGAACCAGGTGGGATCCAAGAGAGGCTATTTGATGGTGTATGTAGAGCCTGGCTCTCGCTCCTGGGGATGTCCAGAGCTGTGAAGATGAATGTCTCTCTATCAATGGGGGGGAAGCAGTGGAAGGCTCTCCCAAGTGGGGTGCAGGGGTGTTGTTGGTCAATGGCATTCTCTCTCCGCGGGAGGGAGAAGGGGGGTTGTGTTGGTCGGTGTCCGTGGGGGCAGACAATTTTTGTGTTGCCTAGGGCAGCACAAAACCTAAATACACCACTGTACTTAGCATAACCACTCCTTGTAACCCTCACACTATCATTCCCTGTAATCCTAACACAAATCTTCCCTGTGATCCTAACTAACTCTCCCTATAATCCAAACTCTAACATGAACCCTTCCTTTAATCCTAACACCAACCCTTCCTCTTATCCCAACACTAAACCTTCCTGTAAATCTACACTATTCCTTCATGTAATCCTAACACTAACCCTCCCTCTTACGCTAATACTAAACTTCCATGTAATCCTAACACTAACCCACCCTATTACCCTCACACTAAAATTCCATGTAATCCTAACACTAACCCACCCTATTACCCTCACACTAAAATTCTACGTAATCCTAACACTAACCCACCCTATTACCCTAACACTAACATTCCATGTAATTTTAAAACTAACCCACCCTATTACCCTAACACTAAAATTCCATGTAATCCTAACACTAACCCACCCTCTTACGCTAACACTAAAATTCCATGTAATCCTAACACTAACCCACCCTATTACCCTCACACTAAAATTCCATGTAATCCTAACACTAACCCACCCTATTACCCTCACACTAAAATTCCATGTAATCCTAACACTAACCCACCCTATTACCCTCACACTAAAATTCCATGTAATCCTAACACTAACCCAACCTATTACCCTCACACTAAAATTCCATGTAATCCTAACACTAACGCAACCTATTACCCTCACACTAAAATTCTACGTAATCCTAACACTAACCCACCCTATTACCCTAACACTAAAATTCCATGTAATCTTAAAACTAACCCACCCTATTACCCTAACACTAAAATTCCATGTAATCCTAACACTAACCCACCCTCTTACGCTAACACTAAAATTCCATGTAATCCTAACACTAACCCACCCTATTACCCTCACACTAAAATTCCATGTAATTTTAAAACTAACCCACCCTATTACCCTAACACTAAAATTCCATGTAATCCTAACACTAACCCACCCTATTACCCTAACACTAAAATTCCATGTAATCCTAACACTAACCCACCCTATTACTGTAACACTAAAATTCCATGTAATCCTAATGCTAACCCTCCCTACTGCCCTAACACCAACCTTTCATATAATCCTAACACTAACCCATCCTGTAATCCTAAATCTAAAATTCCTTTTAACCATTACATTAACCCTTCCTCCAATCCTAACACTATACCTTTCTGTAAACTTAACATTATCCTTCTCTGTAAAGCTAACACTAACCCTCCCTTTAACTCTAATCCTAACACTATCCTTCCATGTAATCCTAACACTAAACGTCCATGTCATCTTAACACTAACTTCCTTATAACCCTTACACTTACCTCTGTAATCCCAACAGTACCCTCCCCATAACCCAACACTAATCATCCTTTTAACCCTAACACAAACCCTCTCTCCAATCCTAACACTAAACCTTCCTGTAAACCTAACACCATCCCACCCTGTAGATCTAACATTAACCCTCCCTGTAACCCTAAAAATAACCCTGGATTAAAGATCTTACTATCCATATTATTATTATTATACAGTATTTATAAAGCGCCAATAGTTCGCTCAGCGCTGTACATTACAATGAGGGACAGAACATGTGACAGAACAATAACAATACAATATAATGCAAAACATGAGGGGATCGAGGGCCCTGCTCTTTCGAGCTTACAATCTAGGAGGGAGGGGATGGTGGCACAGGAGGAGATAGCTGTGGGGGATGGAGTGGTAGGAAGAGTGGAGGAGGTTGGCAAGTTAGCAGGGGGTGGGGTAGGCTTCCCTGAAGAGGTGGGTTTTCAGGGTGCGCCTAAAGGAGAGGAGAGTAGGTGATAATCTGATGGGTTGGGGCAGGGAGTTCCAAAGGATGGGTGACACCCTGGAGAAGTCCTGGAGGCGTGCATGGGAGGAGGAGACCAGGGAACTAGAGAGAAGGAGGTCTTGTGAGGAGCGGAGTGTGCGTGTTGGGCGGTACTTGGATATTAGGTCGGTGATGTAGTTCGGGGCAGTATGGTGGACAGCTTTGTACGTCAGCGTTAGGATTTTGAATTTGATCCGTTGCGCAATCGGAAGCCAGTGGAGGGATTGGCAGAGGGGGGTGGCGGAGACAGAGCGATTGGAAAGGTGAATGAGTCTGGCAGCCGTATTCAGGATTGACTGAAGCGGGGATAGCCAGCGGCGAGGCAGGCCAGTGAGGAGGGAGTTGCAGTAGTCGAGTATAACTAAAGACAAAACTTTTTTTTAGAAAATCAAAAATTTTGGGTTGTCCCCAAAACACTAATAGAGGGAAACTTTTACAATGGGGGTATCCAGAAATTCCCATACATGGAGAAATTCTCTAACTTCATGTTTTGGCTATGGAACAGAAAGTGAAAGGAAATCTCCCCAATGGAATACAGATGGCAAAAAAAGCATGACCCTTTGTTTACTCTATCCATAATAATTAAAAAAAAAGTGTTACCTTTAGTTCTACTTTAATTCATGTTTCTAGACACTTATATTCAGTATGTTCCCAAATAGTCTGGACATACTGTATAATCCTATAGATATTATTGATTTCTTTTTTTAAATTCACCAAACCCCACAGGTCAGTTTGATGTGACGTTTCCATCCAAGATATGGTGAAAACAAAATGTACTTCTTCTGCACATGATGTAAGTGTCAGAGGATGTGGGTAGCTTTACTAATATACGTAGTATGGTGGTTTTGTTCTTTATGTGTTTATATATATATATATATATAGGAACTATTTTATGTAATATTCTATTTTCTACCCATCAGGTAATAGAAAATTGTGCAACAAATTGTTAAGGGGCATTTTTTTTCTTTTACATTTTCTCAAAATACAAACAGTATGTAAATGGTAAGCTTGATGTAACTAACCTAATTAATGTGTGTTAGGCCAGGCTCGAGTCTGTGCATTCATTCACGTACAACGGGCTGCCAACGCACCTAGTCGAAGCAAAAAACACACCATTTTCCAGGACTGCAAAGCATTACCTTAATAGTATGGTGCACACAATACCTTATTGTGTTGGGGTGTCAAAATGATTGGCACCCCATCCGATACACCTATTCTGCATACCTTGGTTGTAACGAGTGGTTATTTGAGTAACTGTTGCCTTTCTATCATCTCGAACCAGTCTGTGCATTCTCCTCTGACATCAACAAGGCATTTTTGTCCACACAACTGCCGCTCACTGAATATTTTCTCTTTTTTGGACCATTCTCTGTAAACCCTAGAGATAGTTGTGCGTGAAAATCCCAGTAGATTAGCAGTTTTTTAAATGCTCAGACCAGCCCTTCTGGCACAAACAACCATACCATGTTTAAAGTCACTTAAATCCCCTTTCTTCCCCATTCTGATGCATGATTTGAACTTCAGCAAGTTGTCTTCACCACGTCTAGATGGCTAAATACATTGAGCTGCTGCCATGTGATTGGCTGTTTAGCAATTTGTGTTACCAAGCAATTGAACAGGTGTTTCTAACAAAGTGGCCACTGAGTGCATATGCAAAGTGTCTATTACCATCAATGTGTGCCTTGCCCATAACACCATCAACCCTTCCAAAACGCATGAAACAATGAAACTAGTATGATGAACAGTGACAGGGGGTTTTTCATTGTCCTGCGGGGGGCACACCACTGTGGGTACCATGGCTAAGCAGGCAAGGAGAACTATTCAGCATCATATAGTGTTCTGATAGGGTGGTGGTCACTAGAATGCTGCACAGAGGGAAGTAGAGTAGACACAGCATAAACAGGTGGTTAGTTTTTTAAATGCTTATTTAGAGTGTTTTTCCTTTCCATAAACAATTTTTTTATTCACTTGCAAATTGCCTCTGAACTTGCAAGAAAATTTGACCGCCTCGGGAAGTCAGTTCTCAACAGCAAGGTGCAACAGCCCATCTCCACACATGTCATAGTCCCCTCCTCTTGTGGGAGTGTCTAATTATTGTCTGTGCTGGCCCAGCTCCCTTCTCCCACCTCCAGGTCCCCACATAACCTTTATGGCTCTGAGGAAGAGGGCTTGACCCTCGAAACTCATAAGCTGTTTTGGATGTTTTAAGTCTTCCCATGCCATCAGTTTAGCCTGGAGGTGGTCTCATTTGCATCTTTTGAGATACTTGTGCATGTCATGAGTTTGTGAGTATATTACTTGCAATATTAATTTAATAAAATTGTTTTATGGTAATGCACAAGTTCAGTGCGTCTTCTCTTTGCTGTTGTTTTGTAGTTTATGAATGGATACCCACAGTCCTGAGGGGGCAGCAAGACAATTTGCACTACACTGGTAAGCCAGTCAAGTGGAGAGTCCATCAAGCCCTTAAGCACTGCGCTCAAGTGCAGAAGGTCATTCTGTGGCCTATTTTGTACCCTCCTATCAGCAGCCCTTGTCAAAAAGACCAAAATTTTAGATTTGCCACCAGTAAGTGTAAGTAAGTAAGTGGTGAAGGAATGTCCTCCAATGGGGACACCCATTCCTGAGATGGGAAACCCAAAGCATTTTAAAGAAATTTCCTGTAAAAGTAAAATCACGGAGCATGAAAAAGTAACCTGTTTGAGTTTTTAACTTTTCCTACTCTATCTGAAACTATGAAACATGTTTTGTTATACTTCCACTTTAAGTTGGGGGAAGGATTTTTTATACATGAATTTATTTATTTAATTGGTTTACTATAAGGTCATTCTGTGCAACAGAACGTACAAAAGTCACGGGAGAAAACCAAGGCCAACAACGTCTTGCCTCATCTGTTACTTGTTCGAAGGATTCTACTCCATAACACACTTTCCAAACGGCTTTTAAATCATACAAAATGTCATTGATTGGACAACATAATCTGTGCATTGTGTAATGACAGTATCATTCAACTGAACGTACAAGTAGAAAAGGGAAGGGTTCTGGCATCTCTTCTTCTCAATGTACAAAGTGTACGGTCAAGTTTTAACAAGAAATTTCTCTTTCCTCATTCCTAATCTTGGTTTAAATTGTCTAATGACGGAGCAGTAGGACAAAGGTAGTTGTCGTACCATTGACTTGCTGCAAGAATAAGTTGTACTGCAGAATTTTCATTTTCTTCTCACACTAAAACAGTGTTTCTCAACATTTTCTCAGTTGCTATACCTTTAAAAGTATACAAAATCAGTCTAAAATAAAAAAAAAATTAAATTGGGAACCTGAGCTTGGGACAAGGTACACAACTACCTTGATGAAATTAACATTACATCATAAGCTCCCCATCACAACAGAGGTTCTCCCATCACATGAGAGTTCCCCATTCACATATGAGGTTCTCCTATCACATCAGATGCCCTCCTTCACATCAGAGGATCTGCCATCACATGAGAAGTCCCAATTCCCATATGAGGTTCTCCCATCACATCAGATGCCCACCTTCACATCAACAGTTCTCCCATAATATCAGAAGCCCCCCTTCACATCATATGATCTCCCATCGCATGAGAAGTCCCCATTCGCATAGAGGTTCTCCTATCACATCAGATGCCCCCCTTCACATAAGAAGATCTCCCATCACATGAGAAGTCCCAATTCCCATATGAGGTTCTCCTATCACATCAGATGTCCCCCTTCACATCAACAGTTCTCCCATCACATGAGAAACCCCCCTTCCCATCAACAGTTCTCCCATCATATCAAAAGTCCTCCTTCATATCAGAAGTTCTCCAGCACATCACAAGGCCCCTCAACCAGAGGTTACTCCATTATATTAAAAGTCTCCCTTCACAGCAGAGGCATCAGAAGCTCCACTTCAAATCAGAGGTTCTCCCATCACATCAGAAGGCTCCCTTAACATTAGAGTCCCCCCTTCATGTCAGCAAGGACCCCTTCACATCAGAGGTTCCCCCATCACATCAGAAGGCCCCTTCACATCAGAGGTTTTTCCATCACATCGGAGGTCTCCCTTCACATTAGAGGTTCCTCCATCACTTCAGAGGTTCACCCATCACATGAGAAGACCCCTTCACATCAGAGGTGTTTCCATCACATCAGAGGTCTCCCTTCACATTAGAGGTTCCTCCATCACTTCAGAGGTTTACCCATCACATGAGAAGGCTCCCTTCACATCAGAGGTTCTCCCATCACATGAGAAGGTCCCATTCACACCAGAGGCTACTCCATTATATCAGAAGCCCCCCTTCATAGCAGAGGTTCCCGAATCACATCAAAAACTCCTCTTCACATCAGGAGGCCCCCTTCACAGCAGAATCCGCTCTTCATGTTGGAAAGGTCCCCCTCACATCAGAGGTTTCCCATCACATCAGAAGATCAGTTCACATCAGAATTTCTTCCATCACACCAGGAGGCCCTCTTCACATCAGTGTCCCCCCTTCATGTGAAAGGTCCACCCTTTACATCAGAACCCAGCTATTACATCAACATCCTTCCAATACATCAGAGTCCCCCCATTCACTGCAGAGACCTTCATCACACCAGATTCCCTCCTATATATATATAAGAGTACCCATCACATCAGAGGATCCCCATGACAGAGCCCTCCATAACATCAATGTTTTCCCATCACATCAAAGTACCCCATCAACACAGTGTCATCCCATCACAGAGTCAGAGGCCCCCCATCACATTAGATTCCATCCTATACATGAGAGCCCCACCTTCACATCAGATTACCCCATGACAAAGCTCCCCCACCAAATTAAAGTCTCCCTATCACATTAGAGTACCCCATCACCACAGAGTCCCCCCCCGGACCACAAACTCCTCTCATCCATCTCTTATCCACAGCAAACTGGGTCTCATACTCATGGCATCCGAGAAAAATCCAATTTGCACACTGGTTAAGAAACTGCACTAAAGTATGGAATAAAGTCTTTAGGTAAAATTGTATCTCTACACAAAATTTTGTGCAGCTTTTGCAATCAAAGGCCACATTTCATAACAGCAGAGGTCAGGAGCATCTCCTTGTGAGATTTGGGATTCTCACCATTCCCAGAATCTTACCTGAAAGACCATGATGCCACCCTTGCCTAGGCCCTGCAAACGAAAGTTGGGTTTAAGGTTAGTATATGTTCTGACTTTTCTCTCCTGGTTTTTTTTAAGAGCTACAATGAGACCCTGGCCTCCGCTATGTGTGTTGCTATGTACTGCATGCCCCTTTTTGCTGCAATTTGGTGCAAAAGACAGCCCATTTAAAAGACTACTACTCAGCAGGGTGATAATGCTGTACACTTTTGCTGCAAAACCATCAAAGTTGCCCCCTGTTACAGGAAGTGGAAAAATAATGGATCTACTGGCAGGATCAGCAGGTAATAATACTACACTACTCAAAAAAATGAAAGGAACGCTTTTTAATCAGAGTATAGCATGAAGTCAATGAAACTCCTGGGATATTGATCTGGTCAGAGGGGGTTGTTAATCAGTTTCAGCTGCTTTGGTGTTAATGAAATTAACAACAGGTACACTAGCTGGGCAACAATGAGATAACCCCCAAAACAGGAATGGTTTTACAGGTGGAGGCCACTGACATTTTTTTCCCTACTCATCTTTTCTCACTGTTTTTCAATAGTTTTGCATTTGGCTAGGGTCAGTGTCATTACTGGTAGCATGAGGCAAAACCTGGACCCTCCAGAAGTTGCACAGGCAGTCCGAGTCCTCCAGGATGGCACATCAATACGTGCCATTGCCAGAAGGTTTGCTGTGTCTCTCAGCACAGTCTCAAGACTATGGAGAAGATTCCAAGAGACAGGCAGTTTCTCTAGGAGAGCTGGACAGGGCCATAGAAGGTCCTTAACCCATCAGCAGGACTGGTATCTGCTTGTTTGTGCAAGGAGAAACAGGATGAGCACTGCCAGAGCCCTACAAAATGACCTCCAGCAGGACACTGGTGTGAATGTCTCTGACCAAACAATCAGAAACAGACTTCATGAGGGTGGCCTGAGGGCCCGATGTCCTCTAGTGGACCCTGTGCTCACTGCCCGGCACCATAGAGCTCATGTGGCATTTGCCATTGAACACCAGAATTGTCAGGTCCACCACTGGCACCCTGTGCTTTTCACAGATGAGAGCAGGTTCACCCTGAGCACATGTGACAGATGTGAAAGGGTCTGGAGAAGCCATGGGTAATGTTATGATGCCTTTAACATCGTTTAGTGTGACCATTTTGATGGTGGGTCAGTGATGGTCTGGGGATGCATATCCAAGGAGCGACGCACAGACCTCTACAGGCTAGACAATGGCCCCCTGACTGCCATTAGGTATTGGGATGAAATCCTTGGTCCCATTGTCAGACCCTATGCTGGTGCAGTGGGTCCTGGGTCCCTCCTGGAGCATGACAATGCCCAGCCTCATGTGGTGACAGTATGCAGGCAGTTCCAAGAAGATGAAGGAATTGATACCATTGAATGGCCCCCACGGTCACCTGACCTAAATCCAATAGAACACCTCTGGGATGTCATGTTTCGGTCCATCCGACGCTGCCAGATTGCACCTCAGACTGTCCAGGAACTCAGTGATGCCCTGGTCCAGATCTGTGAGGAAATCCTCCAGGACACCATCCGTGGTCTCATTAAGAGCACGCCCCGACATTGCCAGGCATGCATAAAAGCACATGGGGGCCATACAATTATTGAGGACCAGGGGCGGACTGACAACTCATGGGCAAAAGGGGATCATGGGGCCCCTGTGTCCTTGCCCAAACTCAAAAAAGCCTATGAAAAAGGTACCAGGGGCATCTCATGGGGCCCCCTACTGACCCCAGGCTCTCGGGCAGTGCCCGAGTTTCCAAACGGTCAGTCCGCCCCTGCTGAGGACCATTCTGAGTTGCTGCAATGAAATTTCAGCAAAATGGACTAGCCTGCTGCATCATTTTTTCACTTTGATTTTCAGGGTGTCTTTGAATTCAGTCCTCTGTAGTTCGATCATTTTCATTTCCATCAAACGATGGGGCATCCTTACGTTCCCAACACATTACCCCGTCCATGTCAGGATAGAGATCCATCAGGAGATTTTTCCCCATTGAGATCTGATGGGTTTTCAAAGTTCCTATAATTTTTTTGAGCAGTGTATATTGCAGGGGTGGCTCAGAAAAAAATACTACTCTGTTAACGCATCATTTTTTATTTAGCACACTTTATATTATTTGTATGTTTTTATCTATTGCTCTATACAGTATACACTATGTGTTGGAATGTGTGAATTACAGCTAAACTCCAGCCTTCCCTTCACTCTGGCACAGCAGTAAGGCTCCTCTCCTGTACTGAAATTGCTTACTCTGATTTCACTGCACACCAGTGTTGCCAACCTACCAGATTGAAATTCATTGACACAACACCCACAATTTACTGTCACAGCCAGGTTTTTACTGCCATTTTCCAAACGCTAAAAAATTACAGTTTTGTGTGCAAGTTTAAGCTACAAATAAGTACAATATGCAATTAGCAATGTGATTTTGCCCAGGTTCACACTAATGCACATCGCTTGTAATTCGCACAGGAACCGTACTGCATTCTTGTGCAAATCACATGCGATGTCTATGCGGTGCGATTTGAGCCATACATTTTGTATGGCTCAAATTGCATCGCATCTGCACTAAAAAGGTGCAGGACCCTTTTTTTTCAGCACCTGATTCTCATCGCATGGGTGTTCACACCCATGCGATGCAAATTCTGGTAATCGCACTGCGTTTTGCGATCTGTTTCAGGGTGTTGTTAATTTAACATTCACACCTGTACCAGATCACATAGATGCCGTGAGATTGCAAAGCGGTGCGGGAAACGCACCGGATTTTCTTCGTTTCCTGCACAGCATTAGTGTGAACCAGGGCTCAAGGTGGATATTACATATTTCTTATGTTATATAGTAAGGGTTGTTTATTATAACCCATCAGATTATGTCACCTATGTCCAACTGGAGAGATTGCACTTTAATTTCTGTTGCAAAGCCACCACAAAAAGTGAGGGGAAATCCCTGGTAGCCACCAGGAGCACCAGAATGTATGTCTCCAATTCTAAAAACCTCCTTTCTCCATCACTCTATCCCTCCTTCACCTCCTGTATCCATCTCTCCATCACTTCCTCTTTTCATCCCTCCATCACTTCCCTGGTTTATTACTCTATCTTTCTATTAGTCCACCCCACCATCCTTCTGTCCTTCGTTGCTCCATCATTCTCTCAGACCATTGCAGCATCCTTTTCATCCAAAACTCTATCCCTCCATCACCTCCTCTCTTTATCGCTCTATCTCTTTATTACTTTCTCTCTCCATCCCTCCGTAAATCTGTCCATCAAACCATCCCTTTGTTGTAGGTCCCTCCAACCTCTTCACCCTTCATCACTTTCATCCTTCTGTTACTCTATCCCTCCCTCCATCGCTCCTTTCATCTTTCCATAACTCCATCACACCATCCTTCTATCTCTTGCTCCATCTCTCCCTTCACTTCATTTCTCTGCCCCTTCCTCCATGCCTCCATCATACTGTCCATCAGGGGCGGACTGACCATTTGAAAACTCGGGCACTGCCCGAGGGCCCGGGGTCAGTAGGGGGCCCCATGAGATGCCCCTTGTACCTTTTTCATAGGCTTTTTTTGAGTTTGGGCAAGGACACAGGGGCCCCATGATCCCCTATTGCCCGAAGGCCCCATGAGTTGTCAGTCCGCCCCTGCTGTCCATCCAACAATCCCTGTGCTCTATAACCCTCCACCCTTACTTTTTTCCATCATTTTCATCCCTCTATTATTCCGTCTCTCCCTCCTTTCATCTATCTGTCTCTCTATCACCATCTGTAAACATTTTTTAACAGATTAAGTTTAAATAAATCTTGCCATGTCTTCTTAAATGCTCAAAAATGTGAAAAAATGAGTCATACATATCAGCAGGGCTTTGTTTCAGCGGGAACGCGGGGGAATGAAGTTCTGGCACCTCCAGCACCCCCAGCACTGAATGTATGTAATGGCAAGGGATGCTGGGGTGTGCTGAAGAGTCTATTGATGCTGGCTGCTGGGGATCACAAGTTGTTGGGGAGGTCTATTGTACTGGGGAGGGCTATTGATGCTGGTGGGGGGTCTATTGTTGTTGGGGGATCAATTGTTGATGGGATGGATCTACTGTTGAGAGAGGAGTCTATAATTACTGATTGCTGGAGATTCTATTGATCCTGGCTGAGGGGAGGTCTGTTGTTGCTGGGGGATCTGTTGTAGCTGGAGGGGGTCTATTGTTGCTGGCTGCAGATGATCTATTTTACTGCTTTTCTTGTTATCATTAACAAATCCCATACAAATTACTTAGCACCACAAAATGATACTTATTCTCTAAAAGGGCGGTACTGGGAGGGAGTGGAACCAAGGAACAGTGCTCGGAGGTGGGTAGGGGCAGAGACACGGGGTGAATTGGAAAGGAAGTATTCCTGCACCTATTGTCTGAGAAAAAAAGCCCTGCAAATCAGTGTCAGTTGCACTCACACACGAGGCTCTGCGTCCACTCCGGCCGCTTGGCTCCTGGCTGGTGGTGCAGTGGGAAATGGCCAGTGGCATATTTAGCTTTTGTCCTGCCCTAGGCAACACAAAAATCCCCCCTCTCCCACAGAGAGAGCCTGACCAATAACACCCCTGCCCCCCCCCTCCAAGAGAGGCTTCCACTACCCCCCCCCCCCACATCCCCCCTGGCGCTAAAAAGACACTCACCTTCGCAGCTCAGGACATCCCCGGGAACGAGAGTTGGGCTCAGCATACACCATCAAGCAGCCCACAGCCTCTCTTGGATCCCACCTGCTTCCCATGCCACGTGTGTCCCTTCTTCTGGGTGGCAGGGCTGCTCCCCTGAAAATTGCTGCCCAAGGCAATTGCCTTGTTTGCCTTGTGGTAAATACACCCTGGAAATGGCCATGGCATCATCACGCTTGCCTTGAGAGTAGGCACAGCCTCCACCAGACCAGCCCCCCGCCTGTGCTGACCGGACACACACTCGGATCGTCTCGTGACTCGGGTGGCTTCAGATTCCAGAACTGTGCATGTGCAGTTCCTGAGCCAAGCCGTCACTGCAATTTTTTACTGCCACTTTTCTCCTTTTACTTTTTTTAGGTAGGAGAAAAGTGCCTGTTTTTTACTGTCTGTCCGTAAAAACACGGACGGTTGGTAACACTACTGCACACTGTGAGCTTCTCACAATGTGCACTAGTCAGATACATCCCACCTAATTTCCTAACTGGGGCATGTCCAGCATCATCTTC
Source organism: Staurois parvus (assembly GCF_062004578.1). Classification (NCBI taxonomy): domain Eukaryota; kingdom Metazoa; phylum Chordata; class Amphibia; order Anura; family Ranidae; genus Staurois; species Staurois parvus. Next base: position 2,651,884 of record NW_028317983.1, read on the forward strand.
TTCTTTCCTCCCCAGCATGACTGTCGTTGGCCCATCCCTTTCATTAATTGAATGCCATTTCTTTCATTTATGGAGGCCCAGCATGACATGTGGGCTTTGCCAAAGGTGGTCTACATGCAAATGCATTCTGTCTAGGAACACCTACTCCTCCAGACTAACATTTTCATGACTAAGTCATTTTCATAATCCTCCTAAGAGCCAGGCGGAGGACTCTTGAGAGGAGCACTATGGAAGTTATGTACAGTACCCTACCAGTCCCTCCCACTAGCCATGATCTGTCCGCATTGCATAGAGAAACACAGAGACCCACTGATGATATCACTGGGACTAAAAAATGGTATGTAACAAAATTGGAAACATTTATTTAAACATGTCATTAGCATGTTGATGAGGAAGGAAAGAAAGAACGAGAGGATACAAAATATAAGCAGATTAAACTTCCACTTTAAATCTTGCACCTTTCCTTTACCAGTTGCTAACTGCATGGCCAGCTACCACTTATATGCCAGCTATCAATCGACTGCATAGCAGCCACTTTCTGGTTTTCTTTCGCTTTATTACGGACACATGACAGCAGAGGGCTAGAGAGCGAAAGAATTCCTGAATAATAAATGTGTGCAGTTTATATGCAAAAGACTTTTTAATAAAAAGTTCTAAATTGCATTCTATTTAGGGGTTCCCTTTTCACATCACTCATTTCATGCTAACAAAGGAGCATTTTGCATGAATAAACGCTCTATCCACCAGACATACGTGTGTAATTTCCAGCCTAAACAGCTTCATAAATTAATTTAACTATCCTGGAAGACTCGTTCATTGCGCGGCTGTATAATTTTACTCCTCTCGTATTGTTATTCAACAGTTTTTGCATTAATAATTATCCCAAATGGCCGTTATAAGTTTGAGCCAGGGAACGTCTGATATCTCTGACAGCTGGAGAGAAGTTCATATTTAATTTAGTGGTGTGGAGCAAAGCTTCACTTTGCAAGGCAATATATAATATCAGGTCAATTAAAAAACAAAAAGTTAAATTGTAAGTCCATGTACATTTTTTTCTGTTTAAACTGTTTACGCCGTCTGATAGAAGGCAAAATATTGCAAAGTGGAAAGTCGCAAACTACACTTTATGTTTAGGTTTTAAAGTTTAAAGTTTTTGTTTTTTACTCTGCTCTCATGTACTTAGAGTAGAACTATGGGTAAAAAAGAATATGATACACAGGGCTCAGAAAATAGAAACGGGTACCCCCCCTTCCCAGTAAAGTGCTATGTGCATCATGGAAAATATTAGGTATGGCCAGAGTTCGGAACTGCGTATCCACAGGGCACAAGGTTCAGGAATTTGTAACGCAAAGAACAGAGTGCTCAGGAGAGCATATCGCACAGGGCGCAGGGCCCATGAATAAGTAACACAAGCCAATAAACAACCACAAATCATTTCCCCAACTCCCTTCCCTACTGAGCTGTCCCCCCAAACCCTCTGTACAGACCTCCCCCTAATACCTTAGTATAGAACTCTTCTTCCACCCCCTCCCCTTCCCCCAAGCACAGATCTACCCCCCACAGTACAGAATTCTCCCTTCACCCCCCTCTCCCCGAGTACAGACCACTCCCCTCAGTACAGAACTCTCCCACTACCTACCTCCTTGCATCATGGTACTCCCCCCTGCTTACCCTCAAGTACAGAGCTCCCCCCTTCCCCCAAGTACAGAGCTCCCCCCACAGTACAGAGCTCCCCCTTCCTCACAGTACAGAGCTTCCCCCACAGCACAGAGCTCCCCCTACCCCAAGTACATAGCTGTCTCCCCACCCCCTCTTCCCCCCAAGTACAGAGCCCCCTTCCCTCAAGTACAGAGCCCCCCCCCTTCCCACAAGTACAGAGCTCTCCCTTTTCCCCTCTTGCCCCCAAGTACAGAGTTACCTTCCTGCAGCACAGGGCCACCCCCCCCTTTCTGTCATGTACAAAGCACTCCTCCAACACCTCCATCCCTTTTCCCCTTAAGTACAGAGCTCCTCCTTCCCCCAAGTATGTAGCTCTCCCCACCCCCACATCCACCCAAGTACAGAGCCTTCTCTCCCTACAGTACACAGCTCTCCCTTCATCCCCCTTGCCTCCCCTTCCATCATATACACAGCCCCCCCCCCAACCCCACAGTACAGAGCTCTGCCTCTACTCCCTTATCCCCAAGTACAAAGCTCCCTTCCCCAAATACAGAGCTCTCCCCCACTTCCCACCAAGTAAAGAGCTCCCTCCCCCTACAGTACAGAGCTCTCCCTCTACATCACTTACTCCCAAGTACAGTGCCCCCCCCCCCAACAGCACAGAACTCTCACTCCACCCCCCTTACCCCCAAGTACAAAGCTCAGCTCCCCCCAAAAAAACTAATTAAAGGATAACTCCAGCTAACATTTGTAAGCAGTTACAGCAACAGTTTTTGTCCTTTTAACAGAAAAGATTGAAGCAGCTTTTAGGTCTGAGTCCAGGCAGCTAAGAGCTCTGGCTTAGTCACTAATGGGGTCATAACATGCTCCCTCCGATGCCATTGAGAAAGTATTGTGCTGTACCAGTGTACTGCTGTGCTGCTCAATCTGGGGAACTAGGCAGGTGAAGGCATAGTGAGGTTGCAACTGGCTCTTCCCTGTACCTCTGCTGTGCAGTGAAATACTTTGCTCAGTGTGGGATCCTAAGACTCGGGCTACAGGCTACAGGGTCAAACCCGTTTGGGGAGAGCCAAAATGTCCATGTATGAACTTTGAGTTTTAGCTTTGTGTCTATTTACCATAACGGTCGGTGCGGCCCACCTGGAGTCTAAACTTGTGACAGCTGGGAAAATTTAGACCTGTACTGGTCATTCACGGGGACACTGAGATCAATACTAGTCATTATGGATGAGATCCTGGTTTGAAATAATTCTAGTCATTATGTATGAGATCCCCCCATAGTTCATACTATGCCCTTCAGGTTCCAGTATGATTTTTACATAGAAAAAAAAACACTACAAAAGTGTGGGGGTCCCTCCATAATTCTTACCAGGCCCTTCAGGTATTGTTATGAATTTTAAGCAGAAAAAAAAGTGTGGGGTTCCCCCCAAAAAATCTTACCATGCCCTTCAGGTTTGAGTATAAATGTTGAATAGAAAAAAATCTAAAATAAAAGTATGGGGTTCCCCCTGTAGCAATTGTGCCCACAGAGAAGGACACAGTCCTCCATTTTATTAAGAATTCTCCATGTTGTCCCATCATCTCCCCTTCCTCTCTGTTCATACACCGTGACATGTGGTCGTGTGTGTTGAAAGTGTAACCGGAGGCCAAAACACAGCAGGGAACCTGTGCAATCTGGCACATCGTAAAAAGATAACCCAAGCCTTCCCCTGAGTTCAAAGACATTCCAGAGGAGTAAGAAACTAGATAACACTTTTAAAATCCATTTTTCCCCTATGTCTCATATCTTGGAATATGAGAGACTTACATAAAAACCAGGTATATCTTTCGATTGGTCACGATCAGACAAATCGTTTGATAGGTCACACTCCCTGACTGGAATACCTAGGAAAGCAGAAAATCACATCTCTTGAACCCTTCGAGTATGTATTTCATATTTCATATCTAACCGTTCCTCAGATGCGTCTGCATATTAATCTACCGGAAGGTAGAATGGTACTTGTGCCTAGGAAAAGTTATGAGCCAAAATATGAACTAGGAGAGATTTTGGTTCTAGTTTAGGTCTCCGCCCAGACAATCCCTCCCTAAATGAGGCATTGGTCCTTGGCTTCAGAGACAGCCCCTGCTGGGGGACTACAAAATAGGCTGTCAGGCCTAAGAGTGTAAGTTGAAGAATTCTCCCTTTTAACATAAGAACCACCTTGGGAGACGTGCCCTTTTGCTCTGAAACTTGATCTGCTTAACCCAGGACTCTGGCAAGTACTTTAACCCTCTAACTCCTCTCTGTTATCTCTTTGCTGTGCTGTTGTTCTCTGTATATTTATATATATATATTGGTTACATCTTTTTTCTATAAATATTTTTATTGCACCCTTTGGACCTTTTAGTAATAAATCTTTCTTTCTGAAAGTGTTGAACTGTTTCTAAAGCTCCTTAATGCAATTTATGAATTCCTGCCTCTAAAAAAGCGCTACTGTGTTTGTTTAACCCTCTGTATAACCGGTCTGCGGTGACAGTGCTATACAGATGATTATCTCAACCATCATAGTGTTATTGCTGATATTGCCGAGTTTCCTCTTTCTCTGTACAAAAAAGAGGTGGTGGCAGTGTGAAGGGTTAATTGCGTAATTAACCTGACCCAGTAACAAGCACATTCAGGCTGCCGGTACATCGATTTGAGGTCCAGTGAGCTGGAAAATCGCTGTGCAGGGTGCAGCTGGGCGTGGCATTGTTATGCAATCACAGTTTCAGATTGGCTAGTACTTCGGTCACGAGTTTGGTGAGAAGGTCAGGGATCTGACGCGCGATCGTCACACCCCCCATTATTCATACTATGCCCTTCACATATTATGATGAATTTTAAGCATAAAAAAAAGTGAGGGGTTCCCCCCACTAAATCTTACCAGGACCTTCTGGTATGAATTTTAAGAGTAAAAAAAAAAACACAAAAAAAGTGTAAGGTTCCCTCCAAAATTAATAACAGGTACTTCAGGCTTTGTTATGAGTTTTGAGCAGAAAAAAAAACCTAAAAAAAAAACTAAAAAAAAACGTAGGCCCCCCCCCCCCCCCCCTAAAAAAAAGGCCCTTCAGGTTATAGTATTAATTTTAAGCAAAAAAACAAAAATGAAAAAAATAAAACACTAAAAAAAGTGTGGGGTTCCTTCCATAATTCACCCAGGCCCTTCAGGTTCCAGTATAAATTCTAAAAAAAAACTTTAAAAAGGGGTGGTCTTCACCCCATAATTCATACCAGGTCCTTCAGGTTTTGTTATTAATTTTAACCAGAAAAAAAAACTAGAGAAAAATGTGGGGTTTCCCCCATAATTCTTATCAGGCCCTTGAGATTCAGGTAAACATTTTAAGAAATAAAAAAAAACTGTGGGGGTTCCCCCCACAATTCCTACCAGGCCCTTCAGGTTCCAGTATGAACTTTAAACAGAAAAAAAAGAAAACAAAAAGTGGAGGGTTCCTTCCATTACTCCTACCAGCCCCTTCAAGTTCCAGTATGAATTCTAAGCATAAAAAAACTTTTTAAAAAAGTGTGGTGTTCATCCCATAATTCATACCAGGCCCTTCAGGTTTTGTTATGAATTTTAAGTAGAAAAATACTAAAAAAATAAAGTGTGGGGATCCCCCCATAATTCATACCAGGCCCTTCAAGTACTAATTCAATGACCTAATTCATTTATGCAGTGCATTGTAAATTCAATACTTCTAAAACTTTACTTTAAAAAATGCATTTGCTTCTGTATGTGCTTGTAACAGAGGAAGACAGGTTTGCAGAAAATGTCATTTTAATCTTCTATACAGAATTTTGAATCTAGTCACGAGTCGACAAAGCCCATCTTTCAGACCCTCTTTGTAATCCCTCTGGCCTTCTCTAATTATGGGGGGCCCCTGGCCGTTTTGAACTTTTTTTTTTTGCAAACGCTCTCACAAATGAGGAACATGCCGGCTGATTGTACAACATTCTCGGCTCACAGCTGTTGGTTCAAATGACATAAGCAACATTATATTAGGAATGTGTGCCATGCCCGATGCCAGAATGGGAACAATGATAGTGTAGATCTGTCCCCTGTGACAACAGAATGGCTGATGGACAGGCACTGCTGGAGTTCCGAAATGAATAACTTTTTATGACCGTGCAGAAAGATCAACATTCCCTTTTATTTCTTAGTTCATTTCATAACATTTATTTTCTGTTAGGGCAAGTAATAAAATATTGGAGCAAATTTATAAAGGGACAAGTGCAGTATTCACCTTTAGGCCCCATGTACACGGGACACTTCTGAACGATGGAAACTGACTGCTGGAAAACGTAGGTTAAAAAACGTCTGTTTAGCCGCATTTATGTACATTTATGTGCGTTTGCGTTTAGAAGCGTTTTTTAAAGATAAGCACAGGAGAACCTCCCAAATGCCCAGAATGCACTGAAAAGTGGTAAATTAATAACTATTTCATACTGTTTCAGAGAAATACAGAGAGTACAAGCAGAGACTGCAGTTTGTGTTGAGATTAGCTAGGTGTGAGTTGCTCATTCAAACTGAGGTTGTCTTTAACCACTTGCCCTCCAGAGGATTTAGCCCCCTTCCTGACGAGGTCTTTGTTTGCTATTCTGCGCTGCACTATTTCAACTGGTAATTGCGCGGTCATGCAATGCTGTACACAAACTGTCCTTTTTTTTCACACAAATAGAGCTTTCTTTTGGTGGTATTTGGTCACCTGTGCACTTTTTATTTTTCATGCTATAAACAAAAAAAGACCAAAAATGTTGAACAAAAACGATATTTTTTACTTTTGGCTATATAAAATATATAGTAAACTGAAAGTTAGGCCCCATATACATGGGACACTTCTGAACGATGGAAACTGACTGCTGGAAAACGTAGGTTTAAAAAACGTTTGTTTAGTTGCATTTGCATAATGCCCAGAATGCACTGAAAAGTGATAAATTATTAACTAGACTGTTTCAGAGAAATACAGAGAGTAGAAGCAGAGACAGCAGCATGTGTTGAGATTAGCTTAGGTATGAGTTGCCCATTAACATTTCTTTTGTTTCCAAGGGTGGGAAAGGTGTCTGGTGGAGGGAGCCATTAAGGCCACCTGGCAGGGGGTCTGCATGAGGAATTTGAGGTGTGAATGGTCATTAACATATCTTTTGTTTCCAAAGGTGGAAGAGGTCTGAGGTGTGAATTGGTCATTACAATGTGTGACAAGCTTGGTAGGATCATCCTGTGTTCAGTGTTTTGTTCATTTGAGTACCTTGAAAACGCTTTCCATGCATTTTTCATAATGAAAAAAAGGCTCTGGACAGCATCGAGAACTGGAGGAGTTAAAAAAAATTTGAAATGCAAACACTTATAAAGGCGATTTGCCGCATTTAGCCGCGTTTACAAGTGGTTTGCGTTTGAAACGCTGATAAAATAGACTGCTGAACGCACGTTTTCTGTGTTCAAAAAAACAACTGTAAACTCAAATGCCTGTAAATGACTGTAAACGACAATGTGTACATGGACACATAGGAAAACATTAGGGTGAGTTCAGGGGCTGCTGAAAAAAAATGCTCAACAGCTCCTAAACGTGAGTTTATCAGCTGCAGTGTACATGAGCCCTTAATACAGAGATTTTCCCCTAAAATACTTTTTTATTCAGCTTCAATCTAATGGCCAACATCATTCACCACCCATCTTCTGAGCCCAGGTTATCCTGGACCTACCCCAGCCTATGACTGGACAGTGAAAGGAGAAGCAGCACAGTGATAGGCTCATCTCTCTGTCACTCTGCACTCTCCTTCTATCAGCACATGAACTGGTTGGCTCTTTTTGCTTCTTCTTTCTCCCACAGCCAAGCCCTGTGCAACATTCAGATACTTTCACTGCTTTTATTTAAAAAATACATTTATAGTAGTAAACCCTCTTTTTTAACCCTTTCGCATTAAGCTTTTTTGTACACTTTATTAAAAAAAAAATTAGGTTTGAAGATTAGCTAAAACCCCCATACGTTATATATTTTCTGAAAGCAGAGACCCTGGAGAATAAAATGGCGGCAGGTCCAAGTTTTTACTTTTACACGATTTTAATACAACAGTGTATCAATAGTAAATGTTAAGCAAAAGCTTCACTTTAGTTAGCTTTTGGGCACACAAATGCAATGTATTCATATTTTTGGTGGCAGGTCCAAATTTTTACTTTTACACGATTTTAATGCAACAGTGCATCAATAGCAAATTTCAAGCAAAACCTTCACTTTATTTAGCTTCAGGGCACACAAATGAAATGTATTCTTCAAATTTTTGATAAAAGTATAAAAGATAAGGTTGCACCAACTAAATAAGAACCTGGGGGAACGCAGTTCCGGCACCTCCAGCACTAAAAGTATGTAATGGCAAGGGGTACTGGGGTGTGCCAATATGGGGTGAGGCAATATGTAACGTGTGTAGCGTAGTCAACGTTTTCATACTTAGGCACCCCCAACATGTTTTTGTGAGGGCAGGGAAGGTCTAAAATTTTTCGGAGAGAGTTTAGATGCTTGGGTGCAACTTTCACTTTTTGTACTTTTTTTTCTCTCTACTTTATTTACATCACAGTGGGGATCAAATAGCATTTTGTTTCCTCAGATTCGACCCCTTCCAGTGAAGTTAATGGAGCGTAGATCTTCCCTTGCTACAGTGGCCAAGGAAAGTGACAGCAGAACCCAATGTGATGTAATGCATGTCGCTTCCATGTTTATTCTAGCTAGGGGAAATCAGTAAACAGATGTTTGCTGGCCTCCCTCCCTTCCACCCAACAACATCCAACATGGGGGTCCTGGGTTCTCAGGTGGGACAGCAGAGCCAGGAACACTAAAACACCCTGGAGGATTCACTGCTCCTAGATGTTTCCATGTGTTTCCTAGAATTGTAGTGATCTATCTGTTCTTATTAAGGGGGTAATCTGAAAATTTCACGGCCCAACACAGAACCCCTTGCAGACATGAAACGTTATCACTGTACCATGCCACCCTTCCACATATTCAGTGCTGAAAATGGCGCATGCGTGCTATATATTTTTCATGCGCTCTTTGCAAACAGTTGGCTCCCCCTGTAGTCAAATTGAATATGGAGAACGTGGAAGAAGAAGGCTTGAAATGTCCCATCAGTGGACAAAGTGATGGCAACAGTCTTCTGGGATTCCGAGGGTCTGCAGCAGCAGTGCAGAAGACTGTTGTCATCACTTTGTCCACTGATGGAACACTTCGAACCTTATTCTTCCACTTTCCCCATTTTCAACGTGACAACTGTTTGCAAAGAGTGCATGAAAACCGTATAGTGCGCATGCGCCATTTTCAGTACTGAACATGTGGAAGAGTGTCTTGGTACAGTCATCTGTGTGGTCACTCCTTCTGTGTTGGGTTGTTAACTTTTCAGACTACCCTCGTATTTTGCTTTTTTGCATTATGAAGAATAAAGACAAAGTCTACAGCAAATGGACCACTTATTCATTAGAGAAACGTGTATTTACTTTCAGCAATTTCCTCTGTTTTTACAAGAAGCTAAATATTTGTCTACCGTATTACAAAGGACACAGTCGCATTTTGATTTATAGTTTAATTATGGGCAGCACAGTGGCTAAATGGTTAGCACTTCCTCCAGGCAGTAATAGGGTTGCTGGTTTGAATCCCAACCACGGCACCACCTGCCTGGAGTTTGCATGCTCTCCCTGTGCCTGCATGGGTTTCCTCCGGGTACTCCAGTTTCCTTCCACACTTCAAAGATATGCCAGTAGGTTAACTGACTCCTGTCTAAATTGTCCCTAGTATGTGTATGTATGAATGTGAGTTAGGGAGCTTAGATTGTACACCCCTTGAGGGTTAGGGACTGATGTGAATGTACAATATATGTAACATATATATAACTTGATGGTGCTATACAAGTACCTGTAATAAATAAATAATTGGTGTTATAAGGTTTTCCTGCAGAAATGTCATATAATAGTCATGTATGCAAAATGATGTCCTCATCAATTATTTTTCTTTCCATATTCACTGGATGTTATTGTTGCTGATCCAGAATAATATAATAATGATAATAATAATAATTAAATGAACTAGTCCCTAGATGTGGTGAATTAATTTGTATGAAAAACTTGTAACTTTTGTACAAAATTCTGGTGTATGGCCAGCATAAAGTGCAGCCAAATTGGGAGAACACCGAAAGCTGCTCAATTTCAAATGTTCCAGGAAGGATTCAGCTCCTCCCAAACCATGCCCACTAACGCGTTTCACCCGGGCATGGTTCAGGAGGGGATGGAGCTGAAGATTTCCTTTCACATTTGCAACTGAGCTGCTTCCATCTCTCCCTTGTATGCTTCTGAGTATCAAACAAGAAGAGACCTGTGGGAGCTGCACCCAACAGGGATTGAATCCCCAGGTGACTGAATTAGTGGAGCTTGGACCGGCACCACATGTTTGATTGGGGTTCAAATTGGGAGAACACCTGACACCATTCACATAGCATAATTTAAATAAAAAATTGCAGCATACCTTTTTATATTCTTTATTCTGGATCCTCCAACAAGGAAAAATCCTACATAGTTTTTTTTGTTTATGAGGGGTCCAAACAGCTGTGTTTGCCATAATTACCCCTGCCTGTACTGTGCAGGCAAATCTTTTATTGTACGTAGATATGAACACTGTGGGGTAGATTTACTAAAGCTGGTGCACTCAAAAACTGGTGCAGCTGTACATGGTAACCAATCAGCTTCTAACCTCAGCTTGTTCAATCACCCTAGGTTCACATCTGTGCGGATGGTGCCACTGTGGATCTGCACGAAAATCCATGCAGCAGCACCACCCACATAGAGAATTGTGGACCCGCGGGCGGGTGCCATTAGTTCTAATGGCATGCCGCCCACACTGGAAAACGCAACGGTACTGGAAACCGAGGTTCTCGTGCGGGCTGCATTTTCCAAAGAAGTGCAGGGACTTCTTTCCCTGCGTGTCACGGGCACGGGAGTCCATTCAAATGAATGGGCTCTCATGCCCGTGCAAAACGCAGCCAGCATGGTCACTTAGCTGTGAACCGGGGGTTAAGTATTGGCAATAAAACCAGGAAGCTGATTTGTTTTTATGCAGATTTTGCACTCTCCAGTTTTATTAAATAAACCCCCTGTCTAACCTATCAAAGGGTTAAAGGTGTAGAGACTGGACTTCTTGCTTTGTATGTTAATGAGGACAGACTTGGGTCAGACTCACTCTAATGTTGTTCAAAAAACTTCCTCCTGAGAAACATCTAAAAAATAAGAAATATTTTTAAAACATTTTTTAGGTATGCTGTGTGAACGGGAACACATAGTGGAGTTTACTCAAATTTAACATCAAGAGTGGAAAGGCACTTTAAGACAGGTAATGTGCTACTGACCAGAATACCAAATGAAAATAAATGTAGCACTACCCCCTTAGGGTTTGCTGATGAATTGGGTCCCCCATAGTCCTGCACAGCCAGCCAGTTAGCATTTTCCACACAGCTTTCATCCACAGGCAGAAATCAGGTCTTGAGCATTGGTTTTGTTATTTTATTGAGGGGACTAAACTTGGATAGGGTAAGGGGGTATAGGATGCCCAAGGGAACCCAAATCTGAGGACAACTTTCTGAACTATCTACAGTCTCTGTTGGAGTGCTAGCCAGCAGCTCCAGTTGTACTACCCCAGACCATAGATGAGATCCTCTTCACCCAGCAATCTGGAGAATTTCTTCCTGACCAGGGGATCTAGCTCCTGTACCTTTAAATTAGGTGAACAGTCACTAGCAGAGGGCTAATCTGGTTTCCCACCAGAGTGCTCCTTCCCCTATCTGCCCAGGGGGTGCAGGTGTACTCAATCAGATCCTCTCCCAGAATGGCTGCTGCTACCAGGCCTATGAGCTGGGCTGCTCCTTTCCTGCCATACAGGTGGTCCTCTCTCAGGGGACCAGTGAGTGCTGAGATGTCCCCCTTTCCAGCTCCAGGCTCGCAGGCAGGCCCCATCTCATTAAGTCTCCTGGCAGGCTTCCACCTCAGCCTCACATCTTCCTCTCTCCTTCTTCCACCTGACTCTCTACCACCACTGAGCAAGCTCCAACACTTTTTAAAAGAGTCCAGCCCCTTGCCATGCTTACTGTTGAGGATTGGCTGATGTCCACCCACTGCCTTCAAGGTCCTCCTCCAAAAGCCTCAGAGCAGGGGGAAATTCCAGAGAGGCTGGCATGCACAGTCTCTCAGTCCTGACCAAAATTTGACCCCTATGACTATTTCACCTAAGCTGCTAATCAGCTCCTCACTGGCCATCAGGGTCTAGCTCCCCCTGGCTAAATTAGGAGCTACGTAAAGAAAAAAAGCCTTAAGCCCCGAGAAGAATAACGGACGAATGATTGTTCGTTTTTTTTTGCATGCTATATCAAAAGTGAAAAGATTACAAAAGTTCCAAACATTCTTGTACAACAGAATAAAAATTCAGAAGTTATGTCATATATTGTATTTGTTTTGTATTTTCAGATGAAAACTGTACTGATTAACCACTTGCCCTCCAGAGGAATTACCCCCCTTTCTGGCCAGGCCATTTTTTGCGATACAGTACTGATAATTGCGTGGTCATGAAACACTGCACCCAAATGAAATGTATGTACTTTTTTTCCCACAAATAGAGCTTTCTTTTGGTGGTATTTGATAACCTCTGCATTTTTTTTTATGCGCTATAAACAAAAAGATCGACAATTTTGAAAAAAAAAATTTTTTTTGACTTTTTGCTATAAAAGATATTCAGTGAAAACATTTTAAAAATCAAAATTTCGTCATAAATTAAGGCTAAAATGTATTCTGCTCCATGTCTTTGCTAAGAAAAAATCCCAATACGTATAAATTAATTGGTTTAAGTGAAAGTTATAGCGTCTAACAATGGCGGTATATATACCGGGATTTTTTTTTCTATACTAGTATTGGCGACGATCAGCGACTTATAGCGGGACTGCGGTGGGCATGCTGACACTAATTGACACTGACTAACTGCCACTGACATCCCCACTGACACTAATGCTGTGATCAGTGCTAATAAAAAGCACTGACTTTATACTAATGGCACTGAGCAGGAAGGGGTTAACATCTGGGGCAATCAAAGGGTTAACTGTGTGCTGTTTTACTATGTGTGATTTACTATGCAAGCAAGAGCAAAACAAAGCAGTGTGCTGGGGCTGACAGGGGAGAGATCTGTATTGTTTACATACAGACCTCTCCCGTCAGTGTTCTTCAGCGATTGCCAGGTGCCGGTGGGGAATCTCCGGCCTGGTAATAGACTGCCATAGCCACCAATGACGTCGTGGTTAGGGCTCCTCCCCCCATCTGGAAATGTAAAATAACTTATATATACGTGATGCCACACTGTAGCAGTATTTGTGCTATAGGGCGGTGGGGAAGCGGTTAAACGAAAATCGCACAATCTGGTATTATATGAGAAAAATATTTGTGCTTGTCCCTTCGAATAACTTCGGACAAAAGCAGTGTACTAACGATCAGATTCTTGTACCATTGCTCCGAAAACAATATTTTTCGTATTATTTTCTGATCGTGTGTACTAGGCTTAACCTCCCTGGCGGTATTCCCGAGTGTAGCTCGGGGTAAAGTTTCAGTACCAAAAGCGGTAACCCCGAGCTACACTCGGACTTACCATGCGGCGTTGCATAGGGATTCCCTACAGCACTTACCTTGTCCTTCGCTCCCGCGATGCGTCCCCTGCAGCGTCCCTGGCCATCTCCTCCGGCCGATGCCGGCATCCGGCTTCTGTGTTCCGGTCCCTGTGACGTCGGGACGTACGGGCGCCGGAACCGGCGGCAAATTTTAAAATTTAAAAAAAATAATTTTTTTTTAAAAACGATTATTTCATAGCAAAACATTCCTGTATCAAAGCATTTCACATACATTTTGTCCCTACTGCTTTGTCCTGTGCCCTGCCTGCATTTTGACTGTTCTTTCTGCCTGGAAACTTAGAAAAGTCCATAGCGTCCAAAAAGCGTCCCTTTAGGTCAAAATCGGTTTTAGACCAGCTAGAGAACAGCGATAGTAAATCAGAACCACTTGCAGAATTGAGTGATAATGATTCGTGGGGAAATTTGTCATCAGACACTGAAAACGATTTTTCGACTTTTTGCGACCCCCCTCTGAAGATGTGCTGGAGCACGATACGCGTCAGGAGGAGCCACACCACACCGTGATGTCACGCCGCCGGAGCAACGTGGAGCTCCAGCGGCCATCTTACTACACCAGTCGGTCAGTCCCCTAACAGACTACTGTCTGCAACGATTTTACTGTTTGTTTACCCTGATGCATCTTTAATAAAATCTTTTTAAACCTACTACACTATGGGAGTGTCCTTGTCACCCCCTGGGGGAGCACTCTAGCCCACAGATCCACTCCAAGGACGGATTACTACTACCCAGACCAACCAGAGGGATAATACCCATCAGGAACACATAGGGGGACCCCTAGTGGAAGAGGATCATCTGCCTCAGACCAAATAGAGGGAGGACCACTCACCATCAGACGACATCTGGATGATTTATATATAAAGCGTATTTGTTATGCGCGTTCGGTGAGTGCGCATTGCTTTATACCTATCACACAGATACTGGACATCCAAGTCACCGTAAGCACTTATTTGCTGGACTATCCTTTGTTATTTTTTAAACTTTTTTGCATATATATTTTTTATTAGAGATCCGATAAGGACTTATTGCTCTTCCATTGTTTCTATTATCGAGAGCTGCACTTTCTATATACATTGTTTTCTCCTAGGGTCATTGGTACCTTCTTTGTGCATAGCAGCTTGTTGCTTTTATACTTAGGCGCTTGTACTACTCTCTGTATACGATTTTTCGAATTGAGTGATAATTAGAGATGAGCGAATTATTCAAAAATTCGATTCGGCTGATTCGCCGAATTTCAGGAAGAAATTCGATTCGATGCGAATTAATTCGCTACGAAGTTAACTTATAAAAAGGGTTTCTAGGCTTCAGAGAGCCTTTAAATTAGTGCAGAACACTGTACCTTTAATTTAAATGCCCTTGGAGATGAGGAAGGAGAAGGAGAAGGATGAGAAGAAGGAGAAGGAGAAGGATGAGAAGAAGGAGAAGGATGAGAAGAAGGAGAAGGAGAAGGATGAGAAGAAGGAGAAGGATGAGAAGAAGGAGAAGGATGAGAAGAAGGAGAAGGAGAAGGAGAAGGATGAGAAGAAGGAGAAGGAGAAGGATGAGAAGATGGAGAAGGAGAAGGATGAGAAGAAGGAGAAGGAGAAGGATGAGAAGAAGGAGAAGGATGAGAAGAAGGAGAAGGAGAAGGATGAGAAGAAGGAGAAGGATGAGAAGAAGGAGAAGGAGAAGGATGAGAAGAAGGATGAGAAGAAGGAGAAGGATGAGAAGAAGAAGGATGAGAAGAAGGAGAAGGATGAGAAGAAGGAGAAGGAGAAGGATGAGAAGAAGGAGAAGGATGAGAAGAAGGATGAGAAGAAGGAGAAGGATGAGAAGAAGGACAGTTCTGTGACAGTTTCTGTCTATTTCTGACAGTTCTGTGACATTCACTCCATACAGCGGTTTCAACCGCTGTATGGAGTGAATGTCACAGAACTGTCAGAAATAGCCTATTTCTGACAGTTCTGGGACATTCACTCCATACAGCAGTTGAAACATTGTATCTATTTGTTTCCATAAATAGATCCATTTATGGAAACAAATAGATACAATGTTTCAACCGCTGTATGGAGTGAATGTCCCAGAACTGTCAGAAATAGCGGAGCTCTGCAGATACACTTAGAGGAGCTCTGCAGATACACTTTTTGCTGGCTTGGAATTATTCTTATTTTCATCCTACTTCTTCTTTATCCTCATCCTCTTCTTCTTCTTCTGAGGATGAGGATGAAGAAGAAGAAGAAGAAGAAGAAGTAGGATGAAAATAAGATTAATTCCAAGCCGGCAAAAAGTGTATCTGCAGAGCTCCTCTAAGCGTATCTGCAGAGCTCCTCTAAGTGTATCTGCAGAATAGAGGAGCTCTGCAGATACACTTTTTGCCGGCTTGGAATTCTTCTTATTTTCATCCTACTTCTTCTTCTTCATCCTCATCCTCTTCTTCTTCTTCTGAGGATGAGGATGAGGATGAAGAAGAAGAAGAAGAAGTAGGATGAAAATAAGGTTAATTCCAAGCCGGCAAAAAGTGTATCTGCAGAGCTCCTCTAAGTGTATCTGCAGAGCTCCTCTAAGTGTATCTGCAGAATAGAGGAGCTCTGCAGATACACTTTTTGCCGGCTTGGAATTATTCTTATTTTCATCCTACTTCTTCTTCTTCTTCTTCTTCTTCATCCTCATCCTCAGAAGAAGAAGAAGAGGATGAGGATGAGGATGAAGAGGAAGAAGAAGAAGAAGTAGGATGAAAATAAGAATAATTCCAAGCCGGCAAAAAGTGTATCTGCAGAGCTCCTCTATTCTGCAGATACACTTAGAGGAGCTCTGCAGATACACTTTTTGCCGGCTTGGAATTATTCTTATTTTCATCATACTTCTGCTTCTTCTTCTTCATCCTCATCCTCTTCTTCTTCTTCTGAGGATGAGGATGAAGAAGAAGAAGAAGAAGAAGAAGTAGGATGAAAATAAGATTAATTCCAAGCCGGCAAAAAGTGTATCTGCAGAGCTCCTCTAAGTGTATCTGCAGAGCTCCTCTAAGTGTATCTGCAGAATAGAGGAGCTCTGCAGATACACTTTTTGCCGGCTTGGAATTCTTCTTATTTTCATCCTACTTCTTCTTCTTCTTCATCCTCATCCTCTTCTTCTTCTTCTGAGGATGAGGATGAAGAAGAAGAAGTAGGATGAAAATAAGAATTCCAAACCGGCAAAAAGTGTATGTGCAGAGTTCCTCTATTTCTGACAGTTCTCTGACAGCTTCTTCACATGTACAGCGGTTGAAACATCTGTATCCTAAATGGAAACTAATAGATACAATGTTTCAACCGCTGTACATGTGAAGGAACTGTCAGAGAAATGTCAGAAATAGCGGAGCTCTCTGCAGGGACACTTTTGCCAGCTGATCGGGAAAAATCCGATTCGCGCACCCGAAGTAGGCAAATATTCGGATTCGACGCGAATCAAATTTTTCCTGAAATTCGTATCGAATTCCGGTTCGCCTGGTTCGATTCGCTCATCTCTAGTGATAATGATTCGTGGGGGAAATTCGTCATCAGACACTGAAAACGATTTTGCGACTTTGCTCAGTGATGTGTGAACTTGGCGCTATATTTCAAATTTCAGTGTTTTTGGTTTGATTATATTATTGAATTAAATTTATTATTATTATATTATTATTTTTTATGAGTATTTATTAAATTATAATTTATGATTTCGTGTTTCAAGTTTTATCATATCCGGAATGTTTACTAGACTCTTGTTCGGACAGATTTCAGGGAGTTATTCCTAAATTACAGGCCTACAATAAAAAAAATACATATTTCCATGCAAAAAAATGGTACTGCTTTCAGCACCAAAAATCTGAAATAATCAGAGGTTAAAGAACATATTGACCTCTTCAATATCTAAGGTCCAATAACTTGGCGAGTCGCCTCTTTCAGTTGAGTGTGGCAGTCATAATGCATGTCTGCCTTCATGGTGGGGAATACCAGTTATTTTAATTAAAGCCCTGCATCTTCTTGAGATTATCTACAAGAGAAAATCATCAAGACTAAGTCATATATGGTGTAAGTCGTCGAGCTTTTCAGTCTTCTAATTAATGACCGGACGGATGCATAAAAAGCCATTTTTGCTGATAAGACCACATTAAGTATAATTATTAAGCTCGGCAGGAATGTGATATATTACAGAAGGATCTCTGCAAAATTGTAACATAGGCAGTTAAATGGCAGATTAAATTAACGGGAAACTCCAGCTCATACCTTTCTATAGCTTTTGGATAGGGGTGATAGAGGTTAGAATGCTTCCAAGGTTTTTATTGCATCTCCTCTGGGAATACACACTTCCTCGGTTTCTGTTCTTCCAGCTTTGATGACTGTTGTCACTGGAACTAGAGGAGAAGGGAATCTCTCCATTGGGAACCCAGACGGGAATTGAATCTACACAGAGATATTAACCCTTCCCAGGGGCGTATTTACCACAAGGCAAACAAGGCATTTGCCTAGGGTGGCATTTTTCAGAGGGGCAGCACTGCCCCACGGAAGAAGGGGTGAAAGATGGGACACATGCAGCATGGAGACCAGGTGGGATCCAAGAGAGGTTGCAGGCTGCTTGATGGTGTATGCAGAGCCCGACTCTTGTTCCTGGGGATGTCCTGAGCTGTGGAGGTGAGTGTCTTTCTCAACGGGGGTGGGGGTTGGTTGGTGTTAGTGAAAGGCTCTCTCAGGTGGAGGGTGGGCAGGAGTGTTGTTGGTCAACATCAGGTTCTCTCCATGGGGGAGCACCTGATTTTTGTGTTGCCTAGGGCAGCACAAAACCTAAATACACCACTGACCCTTCCCCAACCAGCACTATAATGTAACATAAATATAGCATACCCTGACAAACCCAACCCTTCACTTCTTGATCTAGGGTGACAACGCTGCTCCACCATAGATGTAGTGAGGGTTGTCACCCAAGGACAGGAGTTGTGTAACTGACAGGATCCCCAAATGAAAATAAAAACTAAAAAACTAAAAAGAAAAACAATTGGAGCCACCAAATCTAGGATCAGTAATAATCAATATATAACATTTTTGTTTCTTGGTTTAGTGGAAATATATAAAGCCTGAAGAAGGGATCCTTTTCATCCCAAAAAATTGCATTTTAATAAAGCTGGCAGTACACCAACAGAATTATGTTATAAAATGTTCCTTCAATTTGTAATGATTGGTGGGTTCCAATCAACATTTGTTTTCGTCCAAAGTGATGAAGAAATTTCAAAGGAGAATGGAATATTTTTCGAAAATAAATAAAATTCTAACTGAAAAAGTTTTTTTGGGGGGGAAAAAATCATACAAATTGTTCCTTACATGTTTAGGCACAGAAGACACCAGTGACACAACTGGGATGCCATTCAAGTAGCAGGTCTGGATGAAATTTTAATAGCTTTTGAACTGAATTAGTTGACCAAAGATCGAAAAATCTGACAGACAATTGCCAAGCAAACGTTTGATCGAATCCAACATTTCATATTCCTGATATTTGCCTGCTGCCCCATGTACTTGTATGAAAAGGTATCCTGTTCTCTTTGTATTGCTTCCTCTGTGTGGAATCCCTGGTATTCCTGCCAGTCCCTCTGCTTTCCTATTAAATACTGACCACACTAGTTATGGGAACACAGCATGGTTGGTTCTCTGTCTATGCTGGGAACTCAGCCTGCTCCCTCTAATGATCAATCGTGTGCTGACCAGGGGCGGACTGATCATTTGGAAACTCGGACAGTGCCCAAGGTCCCGGGGTCAGTAGGGGGCCCCATGAGATGCCCCTGGTACCTTTTTCATAGGCTTTTTTGAGTTTGGGCAAGGAAACAGGGGCCCCATGATCCCCTATTGCCTGGGGGCACCATGAGTTGTCAGTCCGCCCCTGGTGCTGACATGCTCCCTCCCCTCCCTCCACAGCCATTCACTGGGAAGATTAGTGTCCTTTCTCCTCCCTCACCTATCTATGCAGCTGGGAACAGAGGGTATTTGATAACTTATAAAAAAAAGGGAATAAAGGTATTTATATTGTTTTTCATATCTATACACACATTATTTGCCTTTCGTTTTTATTTTAAACTGTATGGGTTGTTTTACAGGGTGAGTATTTACAGCAGACTTTGAAGCAGAACTACACTGCATCTGAGCACTACAAACCAAAAATGCCATTTCTTCCATCTTTAATACCAAAAGCAAACCCCCCCATCCGTCTATGTCCCCATGTATAGGGATCACTTTAAAAAACACTTCCCTAACATTCCTAGCCGTGGCTACCTTGAGTATTATTATTATACAGTATTTATAAAGCGCCAACAGTTTGCTCAGTGCTGTACATTATAGTGGGAGACAGTACACGAGACAGTACAATAACAATACAATACAATACACGAGGGGTTCGAGGGCCCTGCTCCTTGGAGCTTACAATCTAGGAGGGAGGGGAGAGTGGTACAGGAGGAAATAGCTGTGGGGGGTGGAGTGGTGGGAAGAGTGGAGGAGATCAGCAATTAGGTGAGGGCAGGGTAGGCTTCTCTCAAGAGGTGGGTTTTCAGGGTGCGCCTAAAGGTGAGGAGGGTAGGTGACAGTCTGATGGATTGAGGTAGTGAGTTCCAGAGGATGGGGGAAGCCCTGGAAAAGTCTTGGAGACGGGCATGGGAGGAGGAGACCAGGCAACTGGAGAGTAGGAGGTCTTGTGAGGATCGGCAGATGATTCATGTAGCATTAACTTACTGGAATCCATCTGCCCTTAGATCAGGCATGCAGGCAGGAGGGTGTGCTTAGCTGAAAAAAAACATATTCCCTCTCCTGAAGACTCATGGGATGTATGACATCATTTGCCTAGGCATGGAAACCAGGATTTATCTGAAGAAATGTGGAAAAAAAGGTTTAAAACAAGTAAAGATGATACCTTTCTACCTATTTACTAATGCTAGCAGCATAAGGATTTACTGTTACAGGGCGGCAGGGCTGCACAAACTTATATATATATATATATATATATATATACGTGATTTTGTATTTCCATTGGCAGCTACAGCTGTCGATCCCGGGTCCCGGAAGGTGATTCTCCGCTGTCACCTGGAGATCACAGAGGAACACTGACAAGGGAGAGGTCTGTATGTAAACAATACAGATCTCTCCCCTGTCAGCTCCAGCATTCTGCTTTGTATTGCTCTGCATAAGATGATCGCCACCATTACTAGTATAAAAAAAAATTTCAGTATATATACCGCCATTTGTAGACGCTATAACTTTCATGTAAACCAATTAATTTACATTTATTGGGATTGTTTTTAGCAAAGATATGGAGCAGAATACATTTTGGCCTAAATCTATGATGAAATTTGATTTTTGAAGTATAGTATATATATATAGTACAATGACGGGTGCAAGGCGGTTCTCTCATTCTGGGAGGACGTCATATGATCGCGCAGTGCGGTGATCGGCGGTGCGCTGTGTCCCTCGGACACAGCGGATCACAGATCAACGGAAAGAGCCGAAGATGTTGGATCGGTCATATGATCAGCTGTGTCCAATCACAGCTGATCACATGTAAATAGGGAAATGCTTATCAGCATTTCTCTCCTCACGAGCTGTCACGCTGACAGAGGAGAAGAGAGCTGGTAATCGGCATTCCTCAGAGGGGACATCTACACTGATCATCAGGGCACTGATCATCAGGGCACTGATGATCAGTGTGCCCTGATGATTTGTGTATCCCCAGCAGTGCCACCTATCAGTGCCTGTCAGTGCTGCCTATCAGTGCTGCCTAACAGTGCCAATCAGTGCCAGTCAGTGCCGCCTATCAGTGCCACTCAGTGCCGCCTATCAGTGCCATATATGAGTGCTGCCTTTCAGTGCCCATCAGTGACACCTGTCAATGCCCATCAGTGCCACCTACCAGTGCCTCCTCATCAGTGCCCATCAGTGCCACCTATCAGTGTCCATCAGTGCAGCCTATCAGTGCTCATCACTGCAGCCTCATTAGCGCACATCAGTGAAGGAGAAAAATCACTTATTTACAAAATTTTATAACAAAAACTAAGAAAAAACCTTTTTTTTTTCCAAATTCTTCTGTGGTTTTTGGTTTGTTTAAGAAAATATAAAAACCCAGAGGTGATTAAATACCACCAAAAGAAAGCTCTATCTGTCACAAAATAATGCAAAAAATTTCATATGGGTACAGTGTTGCTTGACCGCGCAATTGTCATTCAAAGTGTGACAGAGCTGAAAGCTGGTAATTGGCCTGGGCAGGAAGGGGGTATAAGTGCCCTGTAGGCTAGCGGTTACTAGCAAAAAATCAAAAATATTGGTTTTTTTTTCAAAATTGTCAGTCTTTTTTTGGTTAACAGCACAAAAAAAAACCTGCAGAGGTAAACAAATACCGCTAAAAGAAAGCTCCATTTGTGGGGAAAAAAGGACATAAATTTAATTTTGGTATAGCGCTGCATGACCGCGCAATTGTCAGTTAAAGTAACGCAGCGCCGTATTGCAAAAAATGGCATGGTCAGGAAGGGGGGTAAATCCTCTGGAGGGCAAATGGTTAAAAAGAATCAATGTTGACTGAGAGAGTGAAGTTCCACTTTAAGTTATCCAATGAGGGCTCATTAGCAAGGGCAGAAAAAAACTAGAAAAAGAGTATTGGTTTGTGCACATCTAAATGCAGCACTACATGCGAAAATGGGTGATGCGTTTAGCCATGCACAAAAAGAACACACGGATTTTACTTGCCTGTGCCCATAAACGTGCTTAACCTCCCTAGCGGTATGATTCTTTCCGATTTTTTGTGCTGAAAGCGGTACCATTTTTTTGCATGGAAATATGTAGTTTTTTATTGTAGGCTGTAATTTTTAGGAATAACTCACTGAAATCTGTCCGAACAAGAGTCTAGTAAACATCCCGGGTATGATAAAACTTGAAACATGAAATCATAAATTATAATAAAATAAATAATCATAAAAAAAAATAATATAATAATACATTTAATTCAATAATATAATCAAACCAAAAACACTGAAATTTGAAATATAGCGCCAAGTTCGTACATCACTGAGCAAAGTCGCAAAATCGTTTTCAGTGTCTGATGACGAATTTCCCCCACGAATCAATATCACTCAATTCTGCAAGTGGTTCTGATTTACTATCGCTGTTCTAAAACCGATTTTGACGTAAAGGGACGCTTTTTGGACGCCGTGGACTTTTCTAAGTTTCCAGGCAGAAAGAACAGTAACAATGCAGGCAGGGCACAGGACAGAACAGTAGGGACACAATATATGTGAAATGCATTGAAACAGCAATGACAGCAAAAATGACATTTTTTAAAAATTTCAAATTTCCCGCCGTGACGGCGCCCGTACGTCCCAACGTCACAGGGACCGGAACACAGAAGCCGGATGCCGGCATCGGCCGGAGGAGATGGCCGGGGATGCTGCAGGGGACACATCGCGGGAGCGAAGGACAAGGTAAGTGCTGCAGGTACCCCCAGAGCAACGCCGCAGGGTAAGCCCGAGTGTAGCTCGGGGTTACCGCTTTTGGTATAGAAATTTTACCCCGAGCTACACTCGGGAATACCGCTATGGAGGTTAAATGTGTATAGCACAGTGGCTAAATGGTTAGCACTTCCACCTGACAGTACTAGGGTCATTGGTTTGAATCCTAAACCACAGCACCACCTGCCTGGAGTTTGCATGTTCTCTCTGTGCCTGCGTAGGTTTCGTTCAGGTACTCCGGTTTCCTCCCACACTCCAAAGACATGCTGGTAGGTTAATTGGATCCTGTCTAAATTGTCCCTAGTATGTGTATGTATGAATGTGAGTTAGGGGCCTTAGATTGTACGCCCCTTGAGGGTTAGGGACTGATGTGAATGTACAATATATATGTAAAGTGCTGCGTAAATTGATGGCGCTATATAAGTACCTGAAATAAATGTATACGTGCGGTCATTAACTGGAGTAAAAAGAAGAATTGTATATAATTGTCCCTAAACACAAGTACTTTAGGCTCATATATTACACAGGATCTTCTGCTAGCTGTGCCAGCAAGAACCTGCTTTCCATGCAGAAACTATACATAGGTCCTTGTGGATGAGCCCTAAAGGGTATCGCTTAGGCTAAGCTTCCATTTTTCGCACCAGGAACGAGCACAAAATCACGCAGATAATTGTTAATGGCATCTCTTTGCATCTGCTAACCTGCACATTTTTTAGACAAGGGTTAGGGCCATTTTTTCTGCTTTTCTTGCACTCGAGAAGTCCATTGACATGAATGGGTCGTGCTACATGTGATGCAGGAGAATGAATGTGTACTGAACTGGACCTGGTGTGAACCTCACCTTAGCATCCGCATTGTTGGATTTAGATGCACTTTAATTAATCAATTAAATTAATCGTAGGGTCGTTGGTTCGGATCCTAACCACGGCACCACCTGCCTGGAGCAGGGGCGGACTGACCATTTGGAAACCAGGGCACTGCCCGAGGGCCCGGGGTCAGTAGGGGGCCCCATGAGATGCCACTGGTACCTTTTTCATAGGCTTTTTTGAGTTTGGGCAAGGACACAGGGGCCCCACGATCCCCTATTGCCCAGGGGCCCCATGAGTTGTCAGTCTGCCCCTGGCCTGGAGTTTGCATGTTCTCCCTGTGCCTGCGTGGGTTTCCTCCAGGTACTCTGGTTTCCTCCCACACTCCAAAGACATGCTAGTAGGTTAATGGGCTCCTGTCTAAATTAGCCCTAGTATGTGTATGCATGAATGTGAGCTAGGGACCCTAGAAGGTAGGGACTGATGAATGATTGTAAGCTCGAAAGAGCAGGGCCCCCTCGATCTCCTCATGTTTTGCATTGTATTGGTATTGTTCTGTCACATGTTCTGTCCCCCTTTGTAATGTACAGCGCTGAGCGAACTATTGGCGCTTTATAAATACTGTATAATAATAATAATAATGTACAATATAACGGGGCAGCACAGTAGTAAATGGTTAGCATTTCTGCCTGGCAGCACTAGGGTCATTGGTTCGAATCCCAACCACGGCACCACCTGCCTGGAGTTTGCATGTTTTCCCTGTGCTTGCATGGGTTTCCTCCAGGGACTCCGGTTTCCTCCCACACTCCAAAGACATGCTGGTAGGTTAATTGGCTCCTGTCTAAATTGGCCCTAGTATGTGTATGTATGAATGTGAGCTAGGGACCCTAGAATGTAGGGACTGATGAATGTACAATATAACGGGCAGCACAGTAGTAAATGGTTAGCATTTCCGCCTGGCAGTACTAGGGTCATTGGTTCGAATCCCAACCATGGCACCACCTGCCTGGAGTTTGCATGTTCTCCCTGTGCTTACATGGGTTTCTTTCAGGGACTCCATCTTCTTCCCACACTCCAAAGACATGCTGGTAGGTTAATTGGCTCCTGTCTAAATTGGCCCTACTATGTGTATGTATGAATGTGAGTTAGGGACCTTAGATTGTACACCCCTTGAGGGTTAGGGACTGATGAATGTACAATATAATGGGGCAGCACAGTGGCTACAATGGTTAGCACTTCCACCTGGCAGCACTAGGGTCACTGGTTCGAATCCCAACCACTGCACCACCTGCCTGGAGTTTGCATGTTCTCCCTGTGCCTGTGTGGGCTTCCTCCAGGCACTCTGGCTTCCTCCCACACTCCAAAGACATGCTGGTAGGTGAATTGGCTCCTGTCTAAATTGTCCCTAATATGTGTATGTATGAATGTGAGTTAGAGACCTTAGATTGTACGCCCCTAATGGTTAGTGACTGATGTGAATGTACAATATATATGTAAAGCGCTGCATATATTGCAGCACTATATAAGTACCTGAAATAAATAAATATATGTGTAAAGTGCTACATAAGTTGATGACGCTATATAAGTACCTAAACTAAACAATCAAAGATAGACTGTAGATCTTGTACACTGTGGACAGTTTGAGGACATTCCCCTCCCCCACTAGGGCATTCAATAGGTACCAGCACAGCACTTGCTCAGGCTTGGTAAGAAGCATTACTCATTCATGATAAAGGCATTTACATATCCTGGTATAGATACAGTGCTCCCTTGTATCCCAATTTTCCCCGGCTCATTTAAACTCCCTCTTGTCACAGCTGGTGGGGAACGGCTGTCGAATTTCTCCATGCTGTCATACAATGCATTCCAGCCCGGGCTATTGCTGCTCCATTGTCTTGGCTCATGTTGCCTTGCTCAGTCCCTGCAGGTTTGTCGGTCCCTCGGGGTGCATCTGTTGTGCACGTGCACTTCTCTCGCCCAAAAGCAAACAGATGATCGGCAGCATGGAGCCCACGTTGGCTCCTTGTGTGTAAAACTCTGCACCATCCCCGCCAACCTAGGAACAGGCCCCAAGGCGTGAAAATCTTAAACCGTATGTCACAGGACATTAGCCAGAGGAAGAAGAAACAGAAATGTAAATGTAGTTCTGAAGAAGGATTCCGCCACATTGAAAGCCATGAACACCTTATAGAAGGCTTTCTCATAGTTACACAGTTAGTCTGGCTGAAAAAAGACAAAAGTCCATCCAGTTCAAAAAAAAAAAAAAGTTATAATCCTATTGCTAGATTGTAAGCTCCAAGGAGCAGGGCCCTCCTATCCAAGGGCAGACTGACCATTTGGAAACTCGGGCACTGCCCAAGGGCCCGGGGTCAGTAGGGGGCCCCATGAGATGCCACTGGTACCTTTTTCATAGGCTATTTTGAGTTTGGGCAAGGACACAGGGGCCCCATGATCCCCTATTGCCCGGGGGCCCCATGAGTTGTCAGTTCACCCCTGCTGACAACTAAGCATGTGCAGAGCTGCCAACACTGCTCTAAACCACCAACTGCATTGGGGACATGGACAAAGGGGGAGAGAGAAAACAACAGGATCAACCAGGTTTTTTGCAGAATACAGAAAACGAATCCCATAGTGACTGAGTGAGCATAGGCTTTTTTGAGTTTGGGCAAGGACACAGGGGCCCCATGCCTGGGGGCCCCATGAGTAGTCAGTCCGCCCTTGCTCCTATCCCTCTTGTATTGAACTGTATTGTTGCTGTATTGTCTCCCGTTATATTGTAAAGTGCTGAGCAAACTGTTGGCGCGATATAAATCCAGTATAATAATAATAATATAAATCCTGTATAATAATAATAATAATATAAATCCTGTATAATAATAATAATATATAAATCCTGTAAAATAATAATAATAATACACCCACAGTTGATCCAGAGGAAGGCAAAAAAACCCAGCAAAGCATGATCCAATTTGCTCCTGCAGGGGAAAAAATTCCTTCCTGATCCCCCGAGAGGCAATCGTATATTCCCTGGATCAACTTTACCTATAAATGTTATATCCAGTTATATTCTGTGTATCTAGGAAAGAATCCAGGACTTTTTTTTAAAGCAATCCACTGAGTTGGCCAGAACCAACTCTTGAGGGAGTCTATTCCATATTTTCAAAACAGAGGAACCCTTGAAATTACGCTCATACCTCAAAAAAACCCTGCTAATAATGATTACATCTACAGCTCATAGGACATGAGCATGGACAGCCAGTTGTGCATACAAGAATAAAAGAAAAAGGCTTCATGCACATGGGGCGTTTTACTAACGTTGGTAGCGTTAGCTGTATAAAGTTTTTCAGCATTTTTTAGCGTTTTTGCATTAGCGTTCAGGCACATTTCTCTGAGTTTTTTGCATTTGTGGTTTTTAGCATTTTTTTACACAAAAAATATTTTTTCTGCTAAAAACCCCACCCAAACATGCTTGTTTGCTACATTTTACTGCATTTACCAAAGTTATAGTATTTTTAATTTTTTTTCATTAGCATTCAGCCGCATTTTTCTTTTTTTCTCGCATTTGTGATTTTTAGCATTTTTCTACAGAAAAAAAATAATTTTTTGCTAAAAAACCCACCCAAACACGCTTGTTTGCTATGTTTTACTGCGTTTACCAACTTTAGAGCATTTTTCCAGCCAAAAAAAAGCTGATTACAGTCTATGTGTGCATGGACACATAGGATAACATGCTGGGGAGTTTACTAGCTGTAGAAAAAAACACCAAAAGCCAAAAACAGCCGCTGTAAAATGTCCAATGTGCATGAGGACTAAGGAATGTAGCCTACTTAGTTTATTCAACAGCTCAAGGCTGATCGTTATGACAACTTATTTTCAGTAATAACATTTAAAAAGGAAAAGATAAAACTCATAATAGCTGGAAAACAAACTTAGACATTTAAAAGTATAGTGTTACTTCAATATGGATGTCAGTGGAAAAATGCCCCCTTAGATTGGTGGTCAGTAGAAAATTAACCCTTACATTGGTGGTCAGAGAAATGGCCCTTATATTGGTCAGTGGAGTTGTATGTTACATTGGTGGCCCATGGAAAGTTACCTCCTTACATTGGTGGTCAGCGAAGTGGCCCTTATATTGGTCAATGAAGTGCTCTATTCCATTGGTGGTCAAAGGATAATGAAATTACCCCCTTACATTGGTGATCGGTAAAATGCCTCTTATGTAGGTCAAAGAAGTGTGGTTACATTGGTGACTAGTGGAAAATTACCCCCTTGCATTGGTGGTCAGGGAAGTGCCCCTTATACAGTATTGGTCATTGAAGTGATCTGTTACAATGGTGGCCAAAGGAAAGTTCCCCCTTTATGTTGACGGTCAGTGAAGTTCCCCATATATTGGTCAGAAATGTGCTCTGTTACATTGGTTGTTAATGAAGTGCCTCTTTTATTGGTCAATTAAGTGCTCTGTTACATTGGTGGTCAGTGGACAATTACCCGCTTACATTGGTGGACCCTGGACAATTAGTTCCTTACATTGGTGGTTAGTGAAGTGCCCTTTATATGAGTCAATGAAGTGCTCTGTTACATTGGTGGTCAGTGATAAGCCTCTTATATTGGTCAAAGAAGTGCTATATTACATTGGTGGCCAATGGAAAGTTACACCCTTTTGTTGATGGTTAGTGAAGTGCCTCTTATACTGGTCAAAGAACCGGTCTGTTACATTGGTGGCTAGTGGACAATTACTCACTTACATTGGTGATCAGTGAAGCGCCCCCTTATGTTGGTCAATGAAGGGGTCTGTTGCATTGGTTACCCTCTTATGTTGGTGGTTAATGAAATGCCACTTAAATTAGTAAAAATTTGTGCTCAGTTGCATTGGTAGTTAGTGAAGTGCCCCTTTTACTGGTCAATGAAGTGTCCTGTTACATTGGTGGTCAGTGGGCAATTACTCCCTTACATTGGTGGTGAATGGACAATTATTCCCTTACATTGGTGATCAGGGGACAATTACTCCCCTACATTGGTGGTTAGTGGATAATTACCCCCTTACATTGGTGGTCAGGGGACAATTACTCCCTTACATTGGTGGTTAGTGGACAATTACTCCCTTACATTGGTGGTCATGGGACAATTACTCCCTTACATTGATGGTTAGTGGACAATTACCCCCTTACATTTGTGGTCAGGGGACAATAACTCCCTTACATTGGTGGTCAGGAGACAATTAATCCATTACATTGGTGGTTAGTGGACAATTACCCCCTTACATTGGTGGTCAGGGGACAATTGCTCCCTTATATTGGTGGTTAGTGGACAATTACCCCCTTACATTGGTGGTCATGGGACAATTACTCCCTTACAATGGTGGTTAGTGGACAATTACCCCTTTGCATTGGTCGTCTGTGAAGTGCACCTTATATTGGTCAATGAAGTGCTCTGTTCCATTGGTGGTCAGTGGAAAACTACCCCCTTACATTCGTGGTGAGTAAAGTGCCCCTTATATTGGTCAATAAAGTGTTCTGTTACACAAATGTTCAACAGAGTGGGTCTCCCTTAGACTGGTGGTTGGGGGACAAGGGCTCCATTACATAGGTGGTCAATTGGAAAAAAATTAAAACTCTCAAAAATGATTGGAATTACTCTTTCCATCCAATGCTATCATCATTAACCTGATCCTGCAAAAACAGTCCAAAGACAAAATTTTTTTTAAAGCATACCTTTCCCTGCAACACAAAGAATCTCTGGCGTTGATGTCTCTGCATCCTAATAACAAAACATATTACAGAAATTAATATTTTTCAGTAAATGCCACTGAATGTAATCCCACTTCCTGGTTGATTGAGGCACGGGTAACTTGGCCAGTGCCTCCCAGCAGGGAAGGGTACAAAACCAAGGTCTTCCGGGGAACTCTCGTAGGTAAACTGCAATATCTGTGTAGTAAAGGAAAAAAATAATTAAAATGGACTTTTTGCCAAGATCTCATGCGTTTTCTGGAGAAAGCCCACTCATTCACTCTTCTATAGACAGATCTGGCGCTGACATTATCGATAGTCCGCAGCAAAAAGAAGAAGAAGCTTGCCACCAATTATATCTGAGTCAAAATGGTGGCACGGTAATATAGGAGGAGTATGGGGCAAAAAAGAGCAAATATAGCAAATCATTTTAATTAGATTTATTTAGCAATCATTATTACAGTAATGGTGGCAATTTCAAATTGCGGGGGAGGGGAAGATCCACTTTAATAAAACAAAAAATATCGGAGGTGTGATAATTTAATTCCTGGAATGCCCGCGGTGTAGCACTATAGCGGTAAGTCACACAGCCATTCACACTCAAGTGTGTTCTGACGTGTTCTAATATACGCTCACCTGGGACATAACCCAGTGGACTCAGTCTTTTCGGAGTGGTGGAAGAAATAACACATGTGTGTGTTGCGTTGCTGGCGGAAAATAAGTAACAGGATTCTGGAGCAGTGGATTATCATCAAATTTTGTGTGCAAATTGGCAAAAATGCGAAAGAAATATTAGCTCTGTTGCAACAGGCTTATGGTGAACATTCCATGAAGAAATCAAGGGTTTCTGAATGCCATATGCAGTTTACGTCGGAACAGGAAAGCACCTATAATGGCGTAACAATGGTCAACCAACATTGTTACTTGGAAATTCTGAAAAGGCTATGGGAATCCGTTCTGAGGAAAAGACAGGAACTCTGGCCTGACAGGTGGATGCTCCACCACGACAATGCTCCTGCACATGATGCCTTAAGTGTGCACAAGTTCCTGTCCCAGAAATCCATTCCGAAACTTGCCCCACCACCTTAGGCTCCATTCACACTAGGAGTTTCAAATCGCAGGCAGAATCGCTGCAATTCTGCCCATGATTTAAAAACGCGCTGTGAAAATGAGAACACGCGCATTCGCGTGTTCAGGTGCCATTCCTTTCAATGGCACTTAAAAACGCATGGTGTGTTTGCTGATTGCCAGTGGATGCGTAGTGACGTCACGTCCGGTGAGTGGAGCGCATGTTGGTTTGCGGCGCTCCGGAGTGACTTCCTGCCTTCATTAAGGGAAGATTGTATAGTAGTAATACCTACTGCCAGTTGGACAGCACAGTGGCTAAATGGTTAGCACTTCCGCCTGGCAGTACTAGGGTCGTTGGTTTGAATCCCAGCCACGGCACGTCCTGCCTGGAGTTTGCATGTTCTGCCTGTGTGGGTTTCCTCCCACACTCCAAAGACATGCTGGTAGGTGAATTGGCTCCTGTCTAAATTGTCCCTAGTATGTGTATGTATGAATGTGAGTTAGGGACCTTAGATTGTACACCCCTTGAGTGTTAGGGACTGATGTGAATGTACAATATATATGTAAAGTGCTGCGTAAATTGATGGCGCTATATAAGTACCTGAAATAAATAAATAAAAAAAATAAATTAATGCGAGATTGTATATTATTAATACCTACTTCCAGGCCACTTCTTCAAAGGAGGATTTCTAATGGATTTGAGCCTTTCAGCGTGAACAAATGTTTATCATGTGAGTGCATTAAGGGCAGCATTTTGTAGAATAAAGAGTTTTGTACAATATTGCACTATTTGTGTTCTTTATTTGTTTTTCATTGCCATCTAATCATGGGAATCGTTTTTGGAGGATATCAAGTGCAGATGTATCTGGGGAGGATACACCCAGTCTGTAGCCTCCCTGGCGGTATTCCCGAGTGTAGCTCGGGGTAAAGTTTCAGTACCACAAGCGGTAACTCCGAGCTACACTCAGGCTTACCATGCGGTGCTGCTCCGCGATCCCTCGATCACTTACCTTGTCTTTGCTCCCGCGATGTCCCTCCTGCAGTGTCCCCAGCAATGTAATCCGGCGGATGCCGGCATCTGTCATCTGGGTTCCGTCCCCTGCGAGCGTCTGGACATACGGGGGACGGAACTGGTGGGAAATTTGAAAATGACAAAAAGTGACATTCACTAAAATCACTAAAATCACATAGTAAAACATTACTGTATCAAACCATTTCACATACATTTTGTCCCGAGTGCTTTGTCCTGTGCCCTGCCTGCATTTTTACTGTTCTTTCTGCCTGGAAACTTAGAAAAGTCCATGGCGTCCAAAAAGCATCCATTTAAGTCAAAATTGGTTTTAGACCGGCTAGAGAACAGCGATAGTAAATCAGAACCACTTGCAGAATTGAGTGATAATGATTCGTGGGGGAAATTCCTCATCAGACACTGAAAACGATTTTGCGACTTTGCTCAGTGATGTGCGAACTTGGCGCTAAATTTCAGTGTTTTTGGTTTGATTATATTATTGAATTAAATTTATTATTATTATATTATTATTTTTTATGAATATTTATTAAATTATAATTTATGATTTCGTGTTTCAAGTTGTATCATACCCGGGATGTTTACTAGACTCTTGTTCGGACAGATTTCAGTGAGTTATTCCTAAAAATTACAGCCTACAATAAAAAAAATACATATTTCCTTGCAAGAAAATGTACCGCTTTGAGCACAAAAATATGGACATAATCAGACCGCTAGGGAGGTTAAAGCTTGTTGGACTATTTAGCCATACCAGCAAAGAGTCCACTCCATCTGATGAGTGGGGATTGGAGCACTAATCACGAATGGTGTGAGCACACTTTGTTTGAAGATTTTGTTGAGCACTATTTTTGGGATTGGAACACATTCTTATATACTTTTTGGGACTTTTTGTTTGGATTTTTTACACATTTATATATTTTTTTGCGCTGTGGAGTGTTTATATTTAAGATGGATTGATGCGTTTATGGCCAGTAAAAGGATATCTTTGTATTATACAAGCTCTGTTCCGATCACATTGGAATGTTTAACCTGTACATCCCAACAAAACAAAAATAGCGACAGGAAATGTTTAATTAGCCTTCCACACAATGGCGATATTACACATCAAAGTCAAAGACTCGCGGTTCAGCTGGCGGGTAGGTTTTCTTTGGCTTCAGGATAAAAGCAAAGAATTAAATAAGAAAAAAAAAGTGTGCTTATAAGTTTATCGCTGGAACAATATCATTGGACAACATAACTGATTGGATATTGTTACAGAATTGTTAGATAGGAAATTCCATATGTTGTGTTGAAGGAATACAATAAAACGCTGTTTATTTCAAGGCATGTATATATATTGTTGTTGTGAAATCAGTTTGCGGGCTGAGACATGGTCTTCTGTGCGTCGTACTTTCCAGTTGAGTAGTTCTGTAGCTGCCATACAGGTTACAGGTCGGTGGTACCAGCTGACACAAGTCGGAACAGCCAGTCTGACTGGCATCCAAGAGCGGAAAATGTGCTGGGTGAAAAGTGAAAGCTTCCTTTGGATGAAGTTCAGATATTCCTGTCTGGACAGCTTTGACACTCCTGTATTATGAAATGTGGAGAAAAACGAAGGAGCTGTGTCAACAAGTGTTTTTATTTGGAGATTAAAGTGTCTTCAAATGCAAAAACAAAAAAATTTAATATATCGCAGCTTACCAGTCCTTAGATGTGGTGGTTGCAATAAAGAATTCTTCTTTTTTAGTGTTCTCCCCCCCTCCCGGGGGGGGGACAAAGTACATGTAGTACTTTGTCCCATCTTCTTAAGATCTTTGTAAGCCTAGCTTATAGGCCAGACAGGGAACCCCCCTCCGCCCCGCCGCTGTCTGACAATGTAGCTAGCAAGGAGATGGCTTCTTGGTAACCAGTGATTGTCCCAAATCCAAGGCAAGTGACTACAAGAGGAATGCAGAGAGATGGAAGCCTTGCATGTCCCCTTTCCTCTTCATTCTTT
This sequence comes from Staurois parvus, assembly GCF_062004578.1. NCBI lineage: Eukaryota > Metazoa > Chordata > Amphibia > Anura > Ranidae > Staurois > Staurois parvus. The sequence goes on from NW_028317983.1 coordinate 2,685,321, forward strand.
TTGTAGCCAAGATAAGAGTCAATTATTAAGCAGCCATCTCCTTTCTAGTTATGAGGTCAGACAGGGTACCCCCCCCACACAGCTGTCCGACAACATAGCTAACAAATAGGTGGCTTCTTGGTAACCACTACTTGTCCCAGCTCCAAGATAAGTGACTGCAAGAGGAATGCAGAGGGATGGAAGTCTTGCATGTTCCCCCTACCTTTGCATTCCTCTTGCCACCACTTGAGCCTAGACAAGCTCCAGGCAGGGGTGGACTGACCATTTGGAAACTTGGGCACTGCCCGAGCGCTCGGGGTCAGTAGGGGGGCCCATGAGAAGCCCCTGGTACCTTTTTCATAGGCTTTTTTGAGTTTGGACAAGGACACAGTGGCCCCATGATCCCCTATTGCCTGGGGGCCCCATGAGTTGTCAGTCCGCCCCTGGCTCCAGGTGATATGCAGCCATCTCCTTGTTAGCTATGAGGTCAGATAGGGCACCCTCTTAACCCACAGGTGTCCTACAGTGTAGCTAACAAGGCAATGGCTTCCTGATAACCAGTGCTTGTCTCGGCTCTAAGAAAAGTGTCTGCAAAAGGAATGTAGAGGGATGGAAGTCTGACATGTCCCCCCTCTGCGTTTCTCTTACCACCACTTGAGCCTAGACAAGCTCAAGTTATTATGAAGCCATCTCCTTGTTAGCTAAGAGGTTGGACAGGGCACCCTCTTAACCCAGAGGCAGGGCTGCTGTTAGAAACCACAGGGCCCCATAAAGCCAACCTGACAGGCCCCCAAAGAAAAACACGGTTTTGAAGTTTTATTTATGAATGAACATATTGAGTGATTGATACCAGTCACTCATTGTGTTCATTCAGGAAAGGAAGGGGCTGGTAAATATTTACTGGACCCTTCCCAAACTCTCCATCCTGAAGGATCCTATTGTGTGTTTGCAGCTGCTGGTGGGAAGGAGAGGAGGGAAGCCGGAAGTACTGTGGGGGCACACAGGGGAGGCCTGGGCAGCGGGGTGAAAGTATGCTGCAAAGAGGGTGATGGGTGCAGTGGGGGGCAATTATTGGAATCCATTCCCTGCGTGGCCCTCTCTGCAGTAGCTGAAAGTTGGTGGGAGGGAGAAAAGAAGACACCAGCTTTCAGCTGCTGCAGATGAAGCCATACAGAGAATGGAATTCCAGTAATTGACCCCCCACCATGCAGATCACCCTCCCTGCCTACATCTGATTCATCCAGTTGTCTGGACACCCCTGCTGGCCTGGGCCCCATACAGGAGGACTGGTGGTGCCCCCTTATCCACAACCCTGGCCACAGGTGTCCTACAGTGTAGCTAACAAGGCGATGGCTGCTTGATAACCGGTACTTGTCTCAGCTCAAAGACAAGTGACTGCAAGAGGAATGGAGAGGGATGGAAGTCTGACATGTTCCCCCTACCTATGCATTTCTCTTGCTGCTGCTTGAGCCTAAACAAGCTGCAGTTATTAAGCAGCCAACTTCTTGCTATCTACAAGGTCAGACAGGGCACCCTCCCCATCCGCAGCTGGCCGACAACGTAGCTAACAAGGAGAAAGCTGCTTGATAACCAGTGCTTTGTCTTGGCTGCAAGCTCTTGCCTGAGACTAGCAGTGGCAAGAGTATTGCGAAGGAAGAGGGAATGTCAGCCTTCCATTCTTGTGCATTCCATGGGCAAGTGTTTAAGCTGAGACAAGCGCCATTGTCAAGCTGCCATCTCCATGATAACTATGGTGTAAGATGGCTGCAGAGGGAGATGGGGTGCCCTGTTCAACCTTGTAGCTAGGGTTACAAAGCACATAGGAAGATGCCCCTGGTGTGTTTTGTCCCTGGGAGTCAAAACTGTGAAAAAAGTGTAAGTAGTATAGAAATGCAAGAAGTGAAAGTTCTTCATTTTTCTTTTTTTTAGGCTTTTTATTTAAATAATTTTTACCTGGTGAATCGAGTAGTAACTAGGGGCAGACTGACCATTTGGGCACTAGAGCACTGCCCGAGGGCCCAGGGTCAGTAGGGGGCCCCATGAGATGCCCCTAGTACCTTTCATAGGCTTTTTTGGGTGTGGTTTGAGTGTGGGTGAGGACACAGGGGCCCCATGATTCCCTATTGCCCGAGGAGTTGTCAGTCCGCCTCTGGTAGTAACACACTCCCTATCCTTGGGTGACAACACTTACTATCTATGAAGACACAGAATTGTCACTCTAGAACAGGACTACAGAACATCTCCTACTCTTCTCTTCATTATAGCATAGATGAGGGCAGGGGCGGACTGATCATTTGGAAACTCGGGCACTGCCCGAGGGCCCGGGATCAGTAGGGGGCCCCATGAGATGCCCCTGGTACCTTTTTCATAGGCTTTTTTGAGTTTGGGCAAGGACACAGGGGCCCCATGATCCCATATTGCCTGGGGGCCCCATGAGTTGTCAGTCCACCCCTGGGTGAGGGTGTTCTGTAGTCCACATACTGTGAACCAAGCACCACAGCTTGGAATTTCAGCGTAGTTTTAAAGATATGGAAAAATGAAAAATACGCATGTACTGCAAAGATATACTAAATCATTAATTGCATATACCCACTTTTGCAAGTATCCTCCTTACTCTGGCATATATTCTGGACTACATGCTGGGAATGTGATGGACATTGAGGTCCAATGATCTGGTAAGTCTGAATTTAATTTATGGCAGAGGATATGAGCTATTGTATGCACAGGGGTGAGATTCTACATTTATCAGGCTTTCCCAGGGAGGTTTCTGGAGTCCATGATCATGATCAATTTTTCTTCACAAAGAACCAAAAACATTGTTAGGGACATATGTAGTAAATTTTGACTTTAAACTTTAAAGTAATTCAGTAGCTCTATATAAAGGTAGAAGGCTGAAAATCTAACTGTGGAAACCAATGGGAACTCTGCTCAAATGGCAGACTTCACAAAAGGGAATTATGGTGTGGAAAGCCCATTATGAGGTCATACATAATTCTTGTTAGAAAGCAGCAGAACCCTTTTCTGGGCAAATACAATTGTCAGGATTGGCAAGCATTATCTCATCATGGACAGCTCCAATAGAATGGTTTTCTTTCATCATCACATTGCTGACCAGGAATATGGTCATATTAGCACATGGCACACAGCTGTTTTACTCAATGAAGGAGCACCTCTACATGATATTATAGTCACTGATCTGGAATGCTGAGTAAGCTTTTATTGACATGATAAATGTCCTAGATGCCGTCAAGCAAAATCAGCAAATTGTTCTTTGTAGAGGGAGATATAATCAGCAAAAGCACCATAAAAGAGCCTATAGACAGAAAATGATCTAGCTCCCAGGTACCCAATCTGCAAGGCCACCTATGACCCTTTGACACCCTCTGAAGACAGTAGTCTGAATTTTCATCACTTAGCTGACTACTCAAACCAATAAAGTGAATATATATATATATATATATATATATATATATATATGTATGTATATATATCTTACTCTTCTTGCTGTCAAAGCCTTTTCTCTTTTTTATTTTTACAATGGCCATTGTTGAGGAAAATATAAAATATGGCACATGTACAGGGGCGGACTGACAACTCATGGGGCCCCCGGGCAATAGAGGATCATGGGGCTCCTGTGTCCTTGCCCAAACTCAAAAAAGCCTATGAAAAAGGTACCAGGGGCATCTCATGGGGCCCCCTACTGACCCTGGGCCCTCGGGCAGTGCCCGAGTTTCCAAATGGTCAGTCCGCCCCTGCACATATAAGTTTCAAGGGTGCTGTAAGAAACACAAATGTGAAAGCATAAATTTGTAATAGCAGGGATTTCAAGCAGTCTCATGTGATGTGTCTGTAATCTATGACTGCCTCCTAAAGCATGTTCCCAGTCTCCAGCAACACCTGTAGAATATTCACAGTCTCTAATAATCTCCTGCAGCATGTCTACACTCTCTGATCATCTCTTGTAGCATGTCCAAAGTCTCTGACCATCACCCCTCACATGCCCATAGTCTCTGACCATCATCCCTAGCATGCCCAGGGGTGGACTGACAACTCATGGGGCCCCCAGGCAATAGTGGATCGTGGGGCCCCTGTGTCCTTGCCCAAACTCAAAAAAGCCTATGAAAAAGGTACCAGGGGCATCTCATGGGGCCCCCTACTGACCCCGGGTCCTTGGGCAGTGCCCGAGTTTCCAAATGGTCAGTCCGCCCCTGAGCATGCCTATAGTCTTTGACCAACATTCCCAGCATGTCCATAGTCTCTAACCATCATCACTAACATGCACATAGTCTCTGAACATCACCCCTAGCATTCTTATAGTCTTTGACCATCACACTTAGAATGTCCATAGTCTCTGAACACCTTTCATTACATGTTTGCACTTTCTGATAATCTCTTGTTGCATGGACATCCCCCATCCTTTAGCAATGCATATACACAAGGAATACCCCAGCCACAGATGATTGGCCCAATACAGGTGACAGCTTCCTGGTGGGCTTGCTCATTTGGGTCTGGACTAGGATCCGAACAAGGCTGAGCCCATCACTAGTTAACAGAAACAGGTAGACTTCCACTGCTGACCTTTCATGCCTAAAATGCCAATTGCCCAATTACCATTCTGACCTAATAGTTTCATATAGATACATACAGTACCTAGATGTTTTTTTCCTAGATGTTTTTGCAGTAGTAAAAAGATTGAAATATTCTGACAAAAACCCACTTGTCGTCATATAACATGCCCATTACATAGATGGCACTGCACACATTTCCCAGCAATTACCAACTCTTCATTCAACCCATGGGTGCGGAGAAATTTTATAGGTGACTTTTATTGCAGAATTTATGTACAGCAGTAATTGTACACTCCAGTTCAGCTTTTTCTCAGGATAGTGTTAATGGAAGATCTTCCAGTGCTGTGTGACAGGTCTTCTCTTCTTGAATGCCACACATGTCAACTGGCTCAGTCTCTGTGCCTTCCATGACTATAACACCAATCCATTACCTCATATTTCCTCTGGAGTTTAATTTGAGGCCGTGACCCCTTGTAGGATCTCTCCTTATCGGAAGCCGACTTCCATCCTGTTCTTTGTTACAGCCCTGAGCAAACAGCGGGGGCAGCTCAGGAACATTATCCTGGCCTTGTTGTGGACAGCGGATGGAAAGTAGTAAAGAAACGGATCAGCACAAATTTGGAGATGGGGAAAGGATATGCAGAATTGATTCTCAGTCATGGAAGACTCATTAGAGTCAAATGTTTATACAAAACAGCTAGGGATCTACAGGATTTCCATAGACTGGATTATGTTAAAGAAGAGTTCCAGGAATGGATATTTTTACATAGCGACATTGGTCCAGAATGTATCAATGTAACTATGTATATACCATACCTGGCCGATGTCCCTGGAAGCTGGTAATCATTTAGGTACATACCGCTACTCTGGTGGTCTCCACTGGCTTCTGTGTCCCATGCCAATTGGCTGGCCTGATGCTTTGTGAATACAGGAGGTGGGCCATTCAGCATAGGCACCATTCAGAGAATGCTTTGAATTTTCTGAATGAATGTAAAGCATCTGATGGGACAAGATGGGACAGTAACATCACGCTTTCCACCTCGTCCAGTCACAGAATGCTTTGCATTCATTCAGAAAATGCAATGGATTCACTAATTGGTGCCCATGCAGTTGCTGAGTGGTTGACCTCCTGTATTCACAAAGCATCAAGCTGGCCGTTCAGCATGGGACCCAGAAGCAAGTGAAGATCACTGTAGTAGTGGTGTCTACTTCAGTGATTTCCAGCTTCCAGGGACATTGACCAGGTATGGAATATACATAGTTACATTGGTCCAATGTAGCTTTAGAAAAAATATACCATGCCTAGATTTCATCTTTAAAATATAATATATATAAGGCAAAACTGTTTTCATTTGGATGAAGAAAAAACATCTGTTGAGTTGATATTACTGTCTTTGTACCCATTGGAGAGATTTGTCCTTCACATCTTATGCTGGTGACCACTGGGGTTGATTTTACTAAAGGTAAATAGACTGTGCACTCTGCAAGTGCAGTTACTCCAGAGCATAATAAATGAGGGCAAGCTCTGCTGTCTTCCATCATCCGATCATGTGCAAGTAAATATGTAGTTTGTTTTACTTTCCTTGCATGTGATTGGGTATTCTTTGCAAAGTGAAGTTTTACCTAATTTACTAATCTCTAGAGAAAAAGTCAATTTGCCTTTAGTAAATCCCCCCAAATATGTATTAGCAGGGAGTCTATGTATATGTACCTTTTTTTTACTAAGCTCTGGAGAAATTGCACTTGCAATGTGCACAGTCCATTTGCCTTTAGTAAATCACCCCATTGTCTGTTTCTTGGAGTTTGGCATTTAGAACAGCTGGCAACTAGGGATGAGGTTCAGGTTCATCACTACCAAGGATTTAGTGAGAATCTCCAAGATTTGCAAAATTAGCTAATCGCAAGCATTTAGCCCAAAAAATTGCAGGTCCTCTGGTAGAAACAAGCAACACTCTATTGCAGTGCATAGGCTTCCACTAGGGTCAGCTCATTTATAAGAACCAATAGTTTGTAGGACGTCCAGCATCTCGTTCTACAAAAGGTTGAGCTCACAGCAGCCATATTGTTAGTGCATTTCTTATATGGAGAGCTGACAATTCTATGTAGGGAAATAAGCTAGAGGGGATTTTTACTAAAACTGGAGGGTGCAAAATCTGGTGCAGTTCTGCATAGAAACCAATCAGCTTCCAGGTTTTATTATCAAAGCCTAAAGTTAGAAGCTGATTGGTTACCATGCACAGCTGCACCGGATTCTGAGTGCTCCAGTTTTAGGGCTCGTTCACACTTGACTGTTTTACCAACTCTTGCCAAACGCCCCGATAGCGTTTGGCAAGCGTTGGTCCGGCGTTTGCGGAGCGCTTTTTAACACTTGGCAAACTCTCCGCAAATGCCGCATGCGCGGTTCAGCAGCGGTTGCTAGGCATTTGCCGAGCATTAAAAACATCCTACAAACGCCTATAATGAAGTTTGAATGGTGTTACCGCTCCGCAAATGCCCCGCAACCGCGTCGCAACCGCACCGCAAATGCTGGCCAGGCGTTTGCGGAGCGGCACTGTAGACTAGAATAGGAGGCTTCAACCCCTCCTGACTCGACCAGAAGTGTCCGTTTTTCCGCGACGCGACGCTAACGCTGCCGTTAGAACAGCACCATGTGCTGCAATGTGCAGAATTGTCCGAGGCTTTTGGGAAGCGGTAAAAACGCTTCCCAGACGCCTTTCTGCCGCCTGCACACAACGCTAGTGTGAACGTAGTCTTAGTAAATCATGCACTGTGTATTATTTATTTATTTATTTTGGCAATAATACATGCAACCCACAATAGTGCCCAGCTTCCCACGCCTTTTGTTTTGGGAAAAGCTTGCTAATCAAGCCCTACAAATAGCCAGAAAATAATAACAACAGTTGTGCCCCATAGACTGTCGCAGGGTTCGCCAAAAAAGTCCTCAAATTTTGAGCAAGTTTTGCGCAAGTGACTGCAAACTCGGCCAGATTCACTCACCTATTGGCATCCCCGGACAGATTTGTCGGGGTCAGGCCCTGGAAGTCCTCCATCGGCTCCAGGAACATAACTTGCCAGGAATGCGATACTTTCCCTGACTTGGCATTGTGTAAATTAGTTAGATGTGGGTGGGCATACTTTCTCAGAATATAAATTCCATAAATCGCTCTTAAAACCACTTAATCTTGTTTTTCCTGTATATTTATGTGGCGATTATGATTTCAGGAGAACAATAACGATTTCATTTCCTTGATATTTTTTGTTATGTATAATAAAAGAACAAAGCGCTCTAAAAAAAGTCGTCGTACAGCCTCTATCAGAATGTCGGTATCTCGGTCTGAGAGCTGCTAGACGGAATTAATTACCCTCAGTTCCGCTGGGTTAACTTCTCCTGAATTGCACTTTCTTCACACAAGTCAATAGATGCTGACAGAATAGGAAGTGCAGAAGCTAAATATGGAATCAAGAAACATAGACATTATCCTTTAAAGGGTGATTCTAACCTCAAGGAAATGTTTTTAACCACTTGCCCTCCAGACAGGGGTGGACTGACAACTCATGGGGCCCCCGGGCAATAGGGGATCATGGGGCCCCTGTGTCCTTGCCCAAACTCAAAAAAAGCCTATGAAAAAGGTACCAGGGGCATCTCATGGGGCCCCCTACTGACCCCGGGCCCTCGGGCAGTGCCCGAGTTTCCAAATGGTCAGTCCACCCCTGCCTCCAGAGGATTTCCCCCCCTTCCTGACCAGGCCATTTATTTGCGTTACGGCACTGCGTTACTTTAACTGACAATTGCGCAGTCATGCAGCGCTGCACCCAAATTAAATTTACATCCTTTTTTTCCCACAAAAATGAGCTTTCTTTTGGTGGTATTTGATCGCCTGTGCATTTTAATTTTTTTTCGCTTTAAATTTAAAATTTTGAGGAAAAAACTATATTTTTTACTTTTTGCTATTAAACATGTCCAATAAAAAAATGATTAAAATGATAAAAAAAAATGATAAAAATCTAATTTCAGTCAAAATGTATTCTGCTAAAACAAAATCCCAATATGTGTAAATTAAATGGTTTACGTGAAATTTTTAGTGTTTACAAATGGCGGTATAGATACTGGAATTTTTATTTTTACTAGTATTGGCGACAATCAGCAACTTATAGCGGGACTGCGGCAGGCATTCTGACACTGGGGGGAACTGACTTGGTGTCAGTGACATCCCAGTTGCACCAATACAGTGATCAGTGCTAAAAAAAAAGCACTGACAATGTACTAATGGCACTGGGCAGGAAAGGGTTACCATGAGAGGCGATAAAAGGGTTAACTGTGTTCTGGGAGTGGGAGCTGTGTCAGTGTGGTTCACTGTAAGCACACTGCTTTGGATGGCTGTGCTGTGCACAGCCATCCAAAGCAGTGTGCCCGAGCTGACAGGGAGGAGAACTGTTAGCAGGGCGTACTGATCGTTTGGAAACTCGGGCACTGCCCGAGGGCCGGGGTCAGTAGGGGGCCCCATGAGATGCCCCTGGTACCTTTTTCGTAGGCTTTTTTGAGTTTGGGCAAGGACACAGGTGCCCCATGATCCTCTATTGCCCAGGGGCCCCATGAGTTGTCAGTCCCCCCCCTGACTGTTAGTAAACAAAACAGTTCTCCTCCCTGTCAGGGACCATCAGAAATCATCGCGCAACGGCGAATAATCACCGGTCAAGAACCAGTGATTGACAGGCACAGTCAGGAATGGCGGTTCAGGTAGGGCGTGTGCACCCCCTACCAGGAAATGCAAAATTAAGTGTGTGTATATATAAATATATATATATAGATATATATATATATATATATATATATATATATATATATGTATGTGATTTTGTGCATCCGTGCCGGCTTGTAGCAGTTTAGTTGCTATAGGGCGGAGGGAAAGCAGTTAAAGTATGTGTAAACCCAATGATTAAAATGTATATCAGCTTTAACACGTTAGTGTAGTTTAAAAAAAATCCTTAATATTTGTAAATCTGTAAAATTTCTGATACTCTTGCCACAAGTACTGTTTTTCAGGTACTTCCAGTTTTAGGGTGACAACCAGGGGTGGAGTGACAACTCATGGGGCCCCCGGGCAATAGGGGATCATGGGGCCCCTGTGTCCTTGCCCAAACTCAAAAAAGCCTATGAAAAAGGTACCAGTGGCATCTCATAGGGCCCCCTAATTACCTCGGGCCCTCGGGCAGTGCCCGAGTTTCCAAATGGTCAGTCCGCCCCTGGTGACAACGCTCTGTCCCGATCTGCCAACTATGCAACTGTGCTCCTGCACCACCCTGTTGCACGCTCTCCCTATGGAGATTTCAAGCAGCTATGCTGAAATGCATTGCTTAGGAATGGTCCATTTGTTGGCTGTAGGGGGGCATTGGTGGCAGGCACCCCCAAAAGAAAGAACGGCACACACACAGTGGTTGGAATTGCAGGGAATATATTGTCGAAAACGTTCGGATATGCAGTAACAGGGTCTATGCAGTGGCTTAGAACTGGCAGCAGAAGAATATACAGTGCCTCATGCAGGGGGCGGATGGACAGCAGTAGAGGACTAATAGTGGAAAGGTTTCCCACCATAGCTCTGACGACAGTTCCTCCTGCTTTGGAACCTCTCCCTATGCTAGGCACACCCTCCCTGTCAAGTGGGCTCCTGTCTCAGACCTGACCACATGCAAAATGCATGTGAGCCAATGCTTTTTATAAGCACTGCCCTCACTAAAGATGGCAGGGGTCATTCGGGTGGTAGCGTCCAATAGGACAACAGCCTACCCAATGACACGTATGGAGGCCTAGGAGGAATGTACACTCCTCCTGTCCTCTCTCCCTGCAGGGTGGTTGCAACAGTGCCACCTGTGTAGGGAGGTCATACCACACTTGCCTACATGTTGTCAGCATCAGGAAACTTCTGAGAAATGCCACGTAGCCATTGCTGCACAAGTATGAACCTAACTCTAATGCTACCATAATAATAATAATTCAATGTGCACATTCTTTTGGTGCAACGTAGAACACTTTTTTGCCTCCATAGACTTCAATGGGAGTACATGAAAAATGCATGAAAAACGAAAGAAAAATGTAGCAATAAGAACAAACAAAAATGGATGAAAATGCATGAAAAACGAAAGAAAAATGCAGCAATAAGAACATACAAAAATGCATAAAAATGCAGATGTGTGAACCTAGATTTATGCTAGGTACACACAACGGGCTGAATGAAAAAAAAAATTGAGAGGTCGCCTTACTAAGTGATGTTAGTACGGTGATCTCTGAGCTATTGTGTTTTTACAGGGGGACTGCGCCCACCGCCAGAACACACTGATCAGTACTTGCAGCCATTGGCTGGCAGCACTGATCGGATGCTGGATTTGCAGCATGTCCCTTCAACAAAAGCTGGTCAAGCTGTCTATCAGACAGGCTGCTGTACACACTGGCTGAATGTTGGCTTGTTTCTGCTGAACTCGTCCACCGCCTTAATAGCAGTGGTCTCAGAAATACGGCGGGGGGTGGTGGATGCAGCCATTTGCTTACTTTTATCTGGCCCTTGGAGCAATTTTTCATTCTCTGACAACACCAGTGGGACATATTTACCCCCACTGACACCAACAAAGGGGCACAATTCCTCCTAATGACACCAACAATGGGGCACAGTTCCTCCCGGTGACACCAATGATGGGGCACTATTCCTCCCAGTGACACAAAATGATGCGGCACAATTCATTTCACTGACACCAAAGATGGGGCATTGTTTGCTCCCACTGATGCCAGGACATTTTCTACTTCCAATAGCAACAGTCCGGCCTCCCCAAAGTCTGAAGGACATTAAACTGGCCCTTTGTTTAGAAAGTTTGGAGACCCCTGCTTTATAGGGTTTTGAAAAGGTTCAGGACAGTATCTTCAATATGAAGCTAAGATCAAGAACACGGGGACATGTCCTCAAACAGACGGGACGATCAAAACTAATCTTAGAAAGTGTTGTTTTATTGAAAGAGTAGTTGATGCTTGGAATAGACTTCCAGCAGAGGTAGTGAGCCGGTCAACAATAAATGGAATTAAAATGCTTGGGACAAACATAGACCCAAAAAAGGTAAAAAAAATAAAAACAAAGGAACCCACAAAAAATAGGTCAGACTTGCTGGACCACAATGTTTTTTTCCACCACAACTTGCCTATCTAATGCTGGTTTTCTTCCATGACCACCTTGGGCTTATGAACTGCTACCTCCACAGAACATTTCAGAATTGTATTCTCCCTAATTGTGGCCTGGTTAAACTTGCCAGGATTCAATCTGCAGAAGCTCCATGATTGCCGATGACAGATGTAAATCTTGGCTCTTACACTGGAGAGGTTTAAAAAAAAAGTCTTCAAAGAGCTTTTTCATTCTATTTCTTGGCATATTGGGTGAAAGTGAAATCGGATAAAATGACGGCACTAGAGCGCTTATCTGACTCATTGTAAATCTCCTTCGTTTTGTCTTTGCTGTATCACCTTACCTAAGACTTGGCAACAACAGACGGAGAGGGCCATCCAAGTGAAGGCTTATTTATTTGAACTGTGGAAAAAAAAATATTACCTATTCATCCGTCTTATTTGTCTTTTGTCAATTAGAGTGCGAACGACTTTTCTTTTTTTTTTTTAATGTACTTTTTAAAATCTATTGGAGTACAGTATATCTAGCCATTGACAGCATTGATTTGTTGGTTGGCAACTGCTCTTTGAATGAGGAGAGATGAGCAATGTTTGAGAAGCCCCATCTGGTCTGGCAACCAGCTCATCTCCATATGTCTACATCCCGGGGACTCTGCACTTTGTAAAACAATAGTGATCCTGGGGAGATAGAATTGGATTAGAACCCTGCTGGGATAATTGACTGCAAAATCAGCTAGATTGCTAACAGGACAGTGATTAAAAGGACTCCACTGTGAGGGACTATTGGCATTTTGTCATCTAAGAATGTGGCATCCAAAAGCTAACATTTAACAGCCAAACTTATATAAGGGAAGCACTGAATGTAGACACCTCCAATGGTGGGGTCATCTATGGCTGTAAAAAAGCCGGCAGACATTGGATGTTTATGGTTGCATTGGGGGACACTTCTAGGTTTATAGGTACTTCCATGGCCCTGGCTAGCATGGCCTTGGGGAAAGTTGATTGGGCAGGATGGATTTTCTGAATATTTCCCCTGGGACAGGCTCCCTAACTCCATCCCCCAAAGTCTTTAGCCATTGCACACTTGCATGTTAATAGAAAGACCTTTTGTTTGTTGGCTGGGATGCATGCATGGCCAATAGCAATAAAAAGCAGATAGAGGTTCAAGTCTTTCTTTTAATGAAGAACAATGTTTTTGGGCCTATTTACAATTCTGTGGTGTGTTAGTGCAAGCACCTTCATGTGCATTGTATTAAGGACTCTTTCACATGTGAAGTGCTCCTTGAAAAGTGTTCTGCATTCAGATTGCTCCTCAGGCCCCATTCACACCTGAATGTAGCAGGAACCCACCTTCTTACTTGTAAGTCTTTGCGTATTTTTTTGCACATTAACACATGCCGTGCATAGGGCAGCCCATTCACTTGAATGAGCTGCCTTATGTGTGACAAACTTCAGGACCTTTTTGGTCTTGGACAGGGGCGGAGTGACAACTCATGGGGCCCCTGGGCAATAAGGGATCATGGGGCCCCTGTGTCCTTGCCCAAACTCAAAAAAGCCTATGAAAAAGGTACCAGAGGCATCTCATGGGGCCCCCCTACTGACCCCGGGCCCTCGGGCGGTGCCCGAGTTTCCAAATGGTCAGTCCGCCCCTGGTCATGGAGTGTCATGTGTTTTTTCAATGAGCTTTTTGGTGCATTTGTAGCATGTTTTGTTGTGCAAAAACACGTGGCAAAATGCGCATCTGTCATTAGCAGTTCATGGCACCATAAGTGCAATCTGCATGAGAAGTCTATGGGCAGTGTTTCCAAAACGCGCACAAAAACATGCATTTGTGTGTTTTTTAATGAGTTTAGAAAATGCAGGTGTGAATGCAGGCTCAGAGAGCATTTGGCTGGCATTGAAGAGCTGTCCTATCACTTCTTCCCTGCCTGCTTTAACTTCTTGATCCCCACATTAGCGCACCACAACCACATGCATTGCACGCCGTTTCCGGGGGCTTGCCGAATATTCACTTCAATAGGTTGTATTTGACGGAAGCTACAACTGCTCAAAGCAACAGGAGTTCAATTTTTGCCACAGCAAGTGTACATCCTTAGACACGGCCTTAGCAGCTAAAAGAGGTAGTGGTTGGGGGTTTAAAAGCGCAGCTTAACTACAGAGTTTTACTGCCCTTCAAGCACACGAGGGAACTAGCCCTAAGGCAATCAACGGGCTTCTGGCGTAACAAAATGCCCCAAAAATGTTTTGATTCAAAGCACTATGATGTGTTACAATGGGCTGCCTTAGCTATCTACACTAGGCACTACAATACATCAGTGTACATAATGTGTTGCAGAGGCATAACTAGAATCTTCAGGACCCCAGAGCAAAAAACCATGAAGGTCCCCCCCCCGACCTGAGCCTGGGGCCCTCTACTCCCATTGCGGGGCCCTTTATTATGGTCCCGTTGTGGGACCCTTTCACATGTTCTGCAGTGGACCCCCTTCCTACCCTCACATTAGAATTCCCCCTTACATTAGAGTTCCCGTCATTCTCAGAGCCCCCTTTACAATACATCAGAGTCCATAGGGTTTGCCTTACAGTGCATGCGGGAACTCTATGGACCCTGATATAAAGGGGAACTCAGTGGATCCTGATGTAAAAGGGGAACACTGTGGACCCTGTTGTAAAAGGGGAACACTGTGGACCCTGTTGTAAAAGGGAATGTTGCAGACTATAAAGGGGTATATGGTATAAAGGGGAACTCTGGTGTAAGAGCCCCCCTTACATCAGAGTCTGCAGAGTTCCCCTGGAATTGTACAGGTGAACTCTGCCGACTCTGAAGTAAGGAGAATGCTGGTATACTCTGATGTAAGGGGGAATTCTAATGTAAGGTCAGGAAGGAGGCCTCCGGTGACCAGAGTACCCCTTTACACCAGAGTTCCCCTTTACACCAGAGTTCACCTTTACACCAGAGTCTGAAAAGTTCATATTTACACCAGAGTTTGAAGAGTGAATACATTAGGGTAAAGGAGTTCACTGATGTAAGAGGGGAGTAAGGACACTGATATAAGAGGGGACCTTTATATCAATGTCTCCCCTTACCTTAGGATCTCCACTCACCCCTTACATCAGTGACCCCCAATAGAGTGGCTGACTGTGTCACACACTGACCTTGCCTCCTTGCAGATGCTTTCAAATTTGCTGTAAAGGCGACGTCACTGGGCACCTGACCAGCTGAAGCCACTGCAGAGTCCAAGCTGAACGCAGCTGAAATCCGGTTCTGGAACTGCGCGTGTGTAGTGTGAAGCCGGCTGATGTCACTGCATGCCTGAACAATGGCCTGCCCCCTCCGGCTCAAGTCAAACTCCATTGAGCCAGAGCCAAATTCAGCTGATTACTAATTGGGCAGCTCCGGAACGGTACATGCCCACATGTAATTCTGGAGCTGCCTGAGTGATCAACTGACAGGGGACGGTCCACAAGTAGGGGGAAGAAGAATCTCCGGTATAGCCGTAGTTTTAACAGGCACTTTTCTGCTGTTTAAGGACAGCAAAGAAGTGCCCTTTTCTACTGACAACACTTTGGGGCCCCCTCCACAGTGGCAGAGCACCAGGGCCCCGGTCGCAAATGGGACCTTTGCGATCCTGGTGCTTCCGCCACTGATGGGTTGCTTTGCATTGCAGTAACACAGGAGTTGACACAATGCATATATGTAAACAGACCGTTAAAGTGTATCTAAAGCCAGTAAAAAAATAATATATTGCAACTTACAAGTTCTTAGATGTGGCGACTGCATTAGTTTCATTTTTATTTTTGAGATGCAAAAAATGGTAATACGGGATATATACAAAATTAGAAAAGTTTATTAAAACACATAATATACAGTTAAATTAGTTACTTGAATGAATACCCCCAACCTAAACAAGAGAGGTAGTCACCAGAGGTAGAATCTAGCTGATTGGATATGCCAGTACACCATTTTGGTGCAAAAGCATCTGAGATTTGTTTGGCCCGCTTGCATTGCAGACTAGTATATGGAATTATAGACTTTATTTCCACCTTTGGAATTGTGTAACATGTTTCGAGAAATGTGTAGAAAGCTCTACATAGTCGTCATAATATGATGCATCACTTCTGCTCCACACATTATTATCTATGCATTATTCTCCATTTATTGTACATGCTTACAGGGACTAAATTTACATCAGCAGTCATGTTCCATTAGGATGAGTCATTTGGAATATTTTATTTCTTACTGCATTTTGCAGTGCTTTGCTGTGTTTCCTTGAATGTTTAGGGGTTTATTTGTGATGCTCTGGGATTTTATTTAGGCTGGGGGCTTTAATTCAAGTAGCTGGTTTAATGGTGTATTGTGTGTATCATACTTACATATCTTTGTATCTGTCCCTTATTACCAGAACTTTATACCCAGAGTTGATGCAGTGGAAGGCAAAAAAATCATTTAAAGCATGGTCCAATTTGCTCCAGTGGTGAAAAACAAATTCCTTCCTGGGTTTTTTTTTTTGTCTGGATCAATGTGAAGGACATTTCTTGCTTTTGTGTCAGTTGCTATTATTTTGGGGATAGCCACATTCACACGTTAACATGCAACATATTGCCAAAAGTATTGGTATGCCTGCCTTTATACGCAGATGAATTTTAATGGCCCCCCAGTCTTAGTCTGTAGGGTTCAATATTGAGTTGGCCCCGCCCTTTGCAGATATAACAGCTTCAACTCTTCTGGGAAGGCCGTCCACAAGGTTTAGGAGGGTGTCTATGGGAATGTTTGACCATTCTTCCAGAAGTGCATTTGTGAAGTCAGGCACTGATGTTGGAAGAGAAGGCCTGGCTCGCAGTCTCCGCTCTAAGTCATCCCAAAGGTGTTCTATGGGATTGTCAAGTTCCTCCACCCCAAACTCGCTCATCCATGTCTTTATGGACCTTGCTTTGTGCACTGGTGTGCCGGCATGTTGGAACAGGAAGGGGCCTTCACCAAACTGTTCCCACAAAGTTGGGAGCATGAAATTGTCCAAAATGTCTTGGTATGCTGACGCCTTAAGAGTTCCCTTCACTGGAACTAAGGAACCCCATACTATAATCCCCCCTCTATCAAACTTTACACTTGGCACAATGCAGTCAGGAAAGTATTGTTCTCCTGGCAACTGCCAAACCCAGACATGTCCATCGGATTGCCAGACAGAGAAACGTGATTGGTCACTCCAGAGAACGTCTCCACTGCTTAGAGTCCTGTGGCAGCGTGCTTTACACCACGGCATCTGGCTCTTTGCATTGCACTTGGTGATGTAAGGCTTGGATGCAGCTGCTTGGCCATGGAAACCCATTCCATGAAGCTCCACTGTTGTTGTGCACTGTTGTTGTGCTAATCTGAAGGCCACACAAACTTTGGAGATCTTTAGCTATTGACTCTGCAGACAGTTGGTGACTTCTGCGCACTGTGCGCTTCAGCATGCGCTGACCCCGCTCTGTCATTTTACATGGCCTACCACTTGGTGGCTGAGTTGCTGTTGTTCCCAGTTGCTTCCACTTTGTTATAATCCCACTAACAGCTGACCGTGGAATATTTAGTAGCCAGGAAATGTCACGGATGGACTTATTGCACAGGTGGCCACCTATCACAGGACCACGCTTGGAGTCACTGAGCTCCTGAGAAGTGACCCATTCTTTCACAAATGTTTGTAGAAGCAGTCTGCATGCCTAGGGGCTTGATTTTATACACCTGTGGCCATGGAGGTGATTGGAACACCTGAATCCAAGGATTTGGAGGGGCATCCCAATATTTTTGGCAATATAGTGTAATTATATTGCTTGCAGACACTTTGAGGAATTATATTTTTCCTTGGTACTCCTGCCAGTAGCACATTTTCTGTCCTAGGGTTACAAGCATTACTCTCCCTACTGTGTCTATGGAGAAGAAGTGTTGTCACCGTAGGATGCGACTACAGAACACCTCCCCCAAAGAGGTGATCTGTAGTTCTGTGGTCTAAAACATAGGGGGAACATTTCTCCCTCTCTTTTTCCCTCTTAGATCCCATTCAGATGTGGAATTATCATTGTTTCCCCATCTGAAAAGTGGTATGTGGTGGATCGTTTTTTAGAGGGTGTGTGACAGATGGTGAGATTGCATCCTCATTGCCTATTTTAGTCCTCAAAATGACAACCCACTGTGGGTGGAGTGAATTGCATGTTGTGGCACGGCCCATACACTTCAATGGGTCATCATGCTCAGTGGTACTAATGCTAGCTGAATGTGACATGCGGTTTATTTTTTGCCACAGCATGCATTACATTTCTGTATTTCGGTGGGCAGTCGGTTGTTAAATCTGTGGCTTAACCGCTTGCTTTAACTGATGAATCAACTAGAAAATACACATGGAGTATGCGCATTGTGGACTTGCTAAATTGCAAGGGCGCATTTTTCCACTTTTTCAGGTTGCCTTTGGTAGAAATTTGACTTGCTATGTTATAGGAGTGGTAACATTTTAGTTAATAAAAATTACTAGCATGTGAAAACATGCCAAAATATGACATATAAACTAATCTCATCCTTTAGCAAATCAGGCCGGAAGCTGCTTAGAAAGAACAAGCTTGAACTTCCCTTTAAAAGTGCAAGGAATGGTCAAAGCTTACAGTAGCAAAAGTGCACCTCGTCTAACTGGCGTGTCTTCCTCCCTGGGTGCAAACCCATTTAATGTATTATTTATGGTAAATAAATTAATATAAATGTAAAAAACAGTTTGTGTAAAAACTGTGTATTATATTTTAAATTCCAGTCCAAATTGGAAAAGAGAAGCAGCTGATATCACTTGTCAATGGACAATACATGAGCTCCCCCTATTGGTGGCACAGAGCAAATTACTTGACAATGGGCCCTGGGGTTATAGGAAAACCGTACTAAGGGAAGAACCTTTTTCTACAGTATAAATGTAAGTTGCCTGGTTGTCTCTGACTTTAACATTTCGGAGTCAATGACCTGCAATAGAAAGGAAGAAAATAATTTCAGAGTAAAATCAGGACTCCTACAGTTTTAGGTCATAAGCTCAAAAAGTATTAAAGGACCAGCATGACAGCCAAGCAACCTGCAAGGCTCATAAATTCTTGTTGCCAATGCGTGTTATATGTGCTTTAATGTGCTGCTATTGACTTCTATGGACCTCCCAACAATTAAAATGGAAATGGTGTATTTTTCAAAATACACTGCAGTACAGGGCTGGAATAAGAACAGGAGTCTTTGTTATGGCAAACCATGACACATGCATTTTATCGTGTCAGAACACACAAATTAAAACACAAAATCCCCAAAAAAGGGAGCATATAAGAACTAAATATGTATTAAATATTTTCTGAAGCAATACAATACATACCGAGGTTCTGGTTCATGGTTCAAGATCTGAAAAGAAACACCATATTTTTGTTCTTTTTTTCATTATTTAAGGTACACTCTGGTCCAATTTAAAACTTAACATAGATTTAAACCCAAATGATAAGTTGTAATAAAACCTTTACCTTGTTAATGTAATTTCAAAAGTTGTCTCCAGTAACATTGTCTGAGCCAGCTTACTGATGATCCACCATTATGTGGATTAGCTTACTGATGGTCCATTATTGTCTTGACCAACTTACTAATGCTCAGTCATTGTCTTAACCAGCTTACTGGAGATCCACCATTGTCTGGACTGACTTACTGATGGTTCACCATTATCTGGACAGGTTTACTGATGGTCCATCATTGTCTGGACAGGCTTACTGATAGTCCACCATTGTCTGGACCGGTTTTCTGAGGGTCCACCATTATCTGGACCAGCTTACTGATGGTACATCATTGTTTGGACCAGTTTACTGATGGTCCAACACTGCCTGACTAACTAATGCTCCACCATTGCCTGGAGCAGCTTACCGATGGTCCATTTTTGTCTGGACAAGCTTACTGATTGTCTCCCATTTTCTGGACTGGTTTACTGATGGTCCACCATTGTCTGAACCCATTTACTGATGATCCAGCTTTTTCTGCACCATCTTACTGATGGTCCCCCATTGTCTGGACTGGCTTACTAATGGTCCGGCATCGTCTAGACCAGCTTATTGATGGTCCACCATTGTCTGGACTGACCTACTGATGGCTTACCATTGTCTGGTCTGACATACTGATGGTCCACCATAGTCTAGACTGGCTTACTGATGGTCCACCATTTTCTGGATGAGCGTATTGATGGTCCACCATTGTCTGGACTAACTTACTGATGGTCCACCATTGTCTGGACCAGTTTTCTGATGGTCCACCATTATCTGGAAAAGCTTACTGATGGTGCATCATTGTTTGGACTGGTTTACTGATGGTCCACCATTGTCTGGACTGACTTACTGATGGTCCACCATTGTCTGGACTGACTTACTGATGGTCCACTATTGTCTGGACTGACCTACTGATGGCTTACCATTGTCTTGTCTGACATACTGATGGTCCACCATAGTCTAGACTGGCTTACTGATGGTCCACCATTTTCTGGATGAGCTTATTGTTGATGGTCCACCATTGTCTGGACTGACTTACTGATGGTCCACCTTTGTCTGGACCAGTTTTCTGATGGTCCACCATTATCTGGACCAGCTTACTGATGGTGCATCATTGTCTGGACTGGTTTACTGATGGTCCACCATTGTCTGGACTGACTTACTGATGGTCCAGCATTGGCTTACTAATACACCACCCAGGGCCAGTGCTAGACTACTAGACTACAAGGAAAGACCAGCTAGTTGTGCCCCCCCCAAAAAACAAAAAATAAAAACAGTAGAAAATATTAAATTGACAAAACTTTAAACTGCTAAATTTCTTTTAATTTGCAAATATAAGTGCCATAAGATGCCACAAGCACCAATATTAAAGAAAAAATCAGTGTCATGGAACGGACTGTATCTGTGGATGGCAGTGGCAGGGTGACAGTTGCAGTGGATGGAGGTAGATGGATCCACACTCTGACAGATCCCAGGTTGGAATTCCCCAGGCAATGGGGGGAGATAAAATGCTGTGACAGCAGGCAGCCCAGCCCACACCCACACAGAGAGAACACCTGAATGGAGCGATCCCACACAGTGAAAGATCTGACACAACACACCACCAACACTGACAGAGATCAGCAGGTCCAGCAGGCACTAGAAGAGCAGGCTGTGGGATCGTGATGATGTCATCACTGAATGACACATTGCACATGTGATGGATGGATGGCTGGCCGGCCAGGTCACACTCACACAGACACATCAGAATCAGTCATTACCTTCCTCCGCAGGTGCAGCTCCGCCTCCACTGATCAATGGGAAGAGAAGGGCTGGAACTCCACAGTTATTAGCAGCCATCAGCAGGCTTGCAGTGAGGGACTGAATTTGAGAGGGAGGAGTGGCACCTCAGCTGCTACACTGGCCCTAGACACCCGGCATCTTCCTCTGTCCTTTATTCCTCCCCTCTGTCACCCCTCCTCTCAGCTGAAGGATCATTCATGACCTGGCGATGTCTCACACAGAGAGAGAGAGAGAGTGTGCTGTACCCAAGCACCCCTAGGTGGCAGTGCGCCCTAGGCGGCTGCCTAGTTTGCCTAGTGGAATCACCGGTCCTGGCTCCACCATTGTCTGAACCAGCTTACGGATGTTCCATTATTGTCCAGACCAGATTATTAATGGTCTCCCATTGTCTAGACTGGCTTACTGATGGTTCACCATTGTCTAAACTGGCTTAGTGATGGTCCACCATTGTCTGAACCCATTTACTGATGACCCAACATTATCTGGATCATCTTACTGATGGTCCCCCATTGTCTGGACTGGCTTACTAATGGTCTATTATTGTCTGGACCGGTTTACTGATATTCCACCATTGTCTGCACTGATTTACTAATGGTCTGCTATTATTTGGATGGACTTACTGATGGTCCAGCATTGTCTGGACCAGGTTTCTAATGGTCCATCATTGCCTGGACTAGCTTACTGATGGCCCAGTATTGTCTGGATTGGCTTACAGATGGTCCAGTATTGCTTGGATTGGCTTACTGTTGGTCAGGGGCATCCCTAGGCAGTTGCGGTCAGCTTGCTTTAAAAATTACCTTTTCATGGAGCTCGTGGAGAGATCAGTTAACCCCGTATAGGTTGCAAGCCAACGATCCCCACAGGATGGATCAGATCTGCAGATTGGGGAGGATAATGGATCGGACTCCGGTCCATTATGCTAAATCCGCAGATCCAATCCATCCTGCGGGGATTGTCAGAGGGGGTGTCACCAAGTGATCCGGCACCGGGTGACACCAACCCTAGGGACGCCCCTGCTGTTGGTCCACCTTTTTTTCCATCAGTAAGTCGGTCCAGAGCAATGATGAGAAGCCGATGTTCTAGTGAGTGCATGTAGACAGGATATAGTGCTCATCTAATTCAGAGGGGATGATATAAAGAAAATTACTTACCTTGATCTGTGGTACTACAGGCTTCTTCCCCACCTTTTATGGTATTGATCACCAGTCCCAGGAAGCCGCTTCTCTTGCTGACAACATTGTGTACAATTCAGTACCAGTGGCAACCTCTGCTCCAGCATTGTGACTGAAGATGCCAAGGTCCCATTTATATTTTTGGGGCAAAGCCATGAAAAAGGTAAGTATTCTATTGCATCTCCTCTAGACTAAGGCCTCATTCAGACCTCATCTATCATAATCAAGACTATACATGAGGATTCTTTTTGTGAACCAGCAATAATTCTGTATCAGTCTTTTGTGTAACTGTGATTTATTGAACGAGTAGTGAAAATGCTCTGCAGCTTGGATGGTAATCATGGTGTTTTATATCTACATGTATCTACAGAACGTGTGTATTACTTGTACAATGTACGTATACAGCTGCAGGGTGAAAGCGATCCTATGATAGAGGATTAGGGAGACTTATACGCCTAGGAAGACCCTTGTTATACAAAATGTTCCTACTTTCCCATAATAATTGGTTGGATTAAAGTTTGCAGTTAGAGGAATCAAAGAATTGTTTCCTCATCTGATTGCTGTGCTGGGTTACTATACTTTACAAACCGCTCTTTACATTATTACAGCTGAACTCCAGGCAAACAGCCAAATGCAAAGAAGAAATACATATACAGTATGTGAACTGTTCAACCTGCCAATGGATTTGTATTTCTGTTCAGACATTAATGCTAGACACCCATGCACCCATATAAAAACATTTTGCCTATTGAAACTGCATGTAAATTTGTTATGTGTGAATAGGGGAAAATTGAATGTTCTCAGGTTATATTCCATGCAAGTTGAATGTTTGAATGTGCAAAATACCACATTACAACCACTAGATGGCGATGAGGAGCATACTTCTTCTCCATGATACTCAGTGCCATCTAGTGACCATAACGTGGTATCTGCCACATTCACACATTTGAATTGCAGTGGACATAGGCCCTTCTGTGCTGATGATCTCACGTTTTTCCACCAAGGTTAAGCAACACTGCTTAGTCAAGGACACCCCCCCAGCCTGCTGGATACATAGTGAAGGAGCAGCAGTAGGCTAATGAAATCAAACATGATCTCTTACCTCTTGCTTACTCACAGTGTTACATTTGCAACACTGCAATAGGGCCCTGGTTGCCCGTAGAGTTCCCTCACCCAGTGCTGCTGTGCAGAAGGCTTATATAAGGACATATTCTGGTAATCACACTAGTTGTCTCCGGGAGTGAGGGAAAATTAAACATTTGGAGTTGCCACCAGGACAGAAATAAAGGGGAAATCTTCTAATAGGGACACTTGCTCTTGTGACAACTGTCTAAAAATGTATTTATCTCACTTTGAAAGTTTTCTTCTAATTTTCTGTTGTTTCTATAAGACAGGAAGTAAAGGGAAGTCTCTCCTATTGGACATACACTATAATGCCAAAAGTATTGGGACACTCTTCCAAATATTTGGATTCAGGTGTTCCAATCACCTCCATGGCCACAGGTGTATAAAATCATCACCTAGGCATGCAGACTGCTTCTACAAACATTTGTGAAAGAATGGGTTGCTCTCAGGAGCTCAGTGAATTCAAGCGTGGTCCCGTGATAGGTTGCCACCTGTGCAATAAGTCCATCCGTGATATTCCCTTGTTACTAAATATTCCACGTTCAGCTGTTAGTGGTATTCAGGGGCGGACTGACCATTTGGAAACTCGGGCAGTGCCCGAGGGCCTGGGGTCAGTAGGGGGCCCCATGAGATGCCCCTGGTACCTTTTTCATAGGCTTTTTTGAGTTTGGGCAAGGACACAGGGGCCCCATGATCCCCTATTGCCCGGGGGCGCCATGAGTTATCAGTCCGCCCCTGGTGGTATTATAACAAAGTGTAAGCAACTGGGAACAACAGCAATTCAGCCACGATGTGATAGGCCACGTAAAATGACAGAGCGAGGTCAGCACATGCTGAAGCGCACAGTGCGCAGAAGTCACCAACTGTCTGCAGAGTCAATAGCTAAAGACCTCCAAACTTGGTGTGGCCTTCAGATTAGCACAACAACAGTGCGTAGAGAGCTTCATGGAATGGGTTTCCATGGCCGAGCAGCTGCATCCAAGCCTTACATCACCAAATGCAATGCAAAGCGTGGGATGAAGTGGTGTAAAGCACGCCACCACTGGGCTCTAGAGCAGTGGAGATGTGTTCTCTGGAGTGACCAATCACGCTTCTCTGTCTGACAATCTGATGGACATGTCCGGGTTTGGCAGTTGCCAGGAGAACAATACTTTCCTGACTGCATTGTGCAAAGTGTAAAGTTTGGTGGAGGGGGGATTATGGTGTGGGGTTGTTTTTCAGTGGTTGGGCTTGGCCCCTTAGTTACAGTGAAGGGAACTCTTAAGGCGTCAGCACACCAAGACATTTTGGACAATTTCATGCTCCCAACTTTGTGGGAACAGTTTGGGGATAGCCCCTTCCTGTTTCAACATGACTGCACACCAGTGCGCAAAGCAAGGTCCATAAAGAAATGGATGAGCGAGTTTGGGGTGGAGGTACGTCAGTGGCCCTGACACCAACCCGATAGAACACCATTGGGATGAATTAGAGCGGAGACTGCAAGCCAGGCCTTTTCATCCGACATCAGTGCCTGACCTCACAAATGTGCTTCTGGAAGAATGGTCAAACCTTCCCATAGACACTCTCCTAAACCTTGTGGACAGCCAACCCAGAAGCTGTTATAGCTGCAAAGGGCGGGGCCAACTCAATATTGAACCCTATGGACTAAGACTGGGATGCCATTAAAGTTCATGTGCGTTCAATGCAAGTGTCCCAATACTTTTCGCAATATAGTGTAGATATTGCATGCAAAGTTTTGGTCTTAGATATATGTAGAGTAGCATTAAGTGCTCACTTACCGCAAGGCAATCTATGGAATCAAGTATTTTTTTGGAAAATATATGGGAAGGACTGTGAACACACACTGTAGAGGTCATGTGACTGCACATGTCAGTACTACTTAGCCTCTCATCTCACTGATAGCCCAGCACATGCATGCCCCTGTCCAAGGCCCGTCCACATCGGCTGTACATATGGACCCTGTTCCCCTTTCATAAAACAGCATATACATGCTTTATTGAAGTTCCTTCACCTTAGTTAGACACATTATGGTCACATGACCATCCTTATATCCAGTGCCCTGATAACAAGGTGCATGTGTGCTCCGCCAAGGGTGGCTCCATGGGACTGCTGTGTTGTGGCCTAACTGCGTGCTGGTCTGCTTGCCCTCCATGGGTACAGCAATGTGGTGGGGGAGCACGTGCACTCTTAGACCCATTCCTGACTGGAGTAGGTTAGGCCCTGTAGACTCAATGGGGCAGTATGGACATAGAATTCCCTCTGAAAACCAGTACATGATTTATACCCCCCTTGTCCTGGCCTAACCAACACCACTAGCCTTCATTTCCATGTCATCATCAGTCCTTATGGCTATGGACCCCAATAGTAGCCAAAGGATGGTCCCATCTAGAGTTTAGGTGATTGAGGAGTCCACACAATGGAAGAGTCCTTCATCCCATGCAAAGGGGATGCAAGCAGTTCCATAAGTCCTATGTCTCAACACCTTCCTTGCTTCCTTCCTCACGGGAAGCTCCTAGAAGCTAAAGTCCCACACCTTGCATCTTTTCCATGCCTTGGTGCCCAAAACGCTTCCCACTACCAAACCCCAACAGACTACAGAATCCCTCTTACCAAATATGCCCCACACTGGG